>NC_137941.1:7560225-8160225 GCF_963969265.1 Rhamphochromis sp. 'chilingali'
ATCTTATTGCACAGAAAATCTAACAAAGGAGGGAGTACACATATTTTCCCTTTTAACTTTTTCCCTTTTTTTGGCACAGTATTACAATTAAAAATGTAAATTCCCATTAATAAAAGTTTGAAAGCATTTACTTCTGACATTGTCCTCATTACTATAATTTACCACCTAAACTCACCATGAATGTTTAATGTACAGTTTAGCCCCCAGTTGCTAGAGACTGGTTGGTGAATGCCCTGTAACTGTGAGATGATGCTACAGCAGGCCTGAAGACCAATTGGGAAAAATGTGTATATCCTGATTGGTTGGTGAGTCGTTGCAGGAAGTTACTTGCTTATATAATATCAGTTTCTTTGGTCTATAGCAAATTACAGGTTGTCTGCAGTTTGAATGGAGGATGCCAACTTGTCTGCGAAAACTCCCCAAATACTCGCTAAGCGGTTCTGAAACTGTGAAGATTGTGAAATGGACACTCTTTGGATTTGTGTTGAACCAGTCTTTGGTTCCAACTTGCGACCTATTTAAGTTTCACAACATGTTCGTGGTTTGCTAATAAACAAAAGCAATCACGTTGTTTTGTGTGTGCAATACCCTCTTTGTGACCACTGATTTTTACCAACTACTCACCAACTGTTTGGAGAATGCACAATTTTTCCTAGAGACTGACTGGTCTCTAGACATATGTAACTTAGGCTCTTTTTGTCTACTACAAATTGACAGGATATTTGAATGAATTAGTTTCAGTGTGAGTCACGAACATTTTGGAATGTTTCTGCATAAACACCTAAGCATGCCATTCTAATGGACAGATGGAGGAGATTATATTCTTTAAGATTTATGCTACAGTTGGTGAGGTGAGCTGCAATATAAGGGCAGAAAAAGTCATACAAATTTCAGAGCGTTTTGCAGAGTAATTTTCAGTTTAGTCATATTTCATTATTATCTACAGAGAGAATTTCTCTCCAAATTCCCCTCATACAGTAGGTCTTCTTTCCATTTAATTCAATGTGCAGCTAATAAAAAACTTTTAACTAAATATTTTAAGAGCTGGCACAACTTCTGTAGCTGTTCACTTGCAAATAGAGGTGCTGACCAACTTGGAAGCAGCTGAAAAGCAAGACTTACATGGCACACACAGCAGTGAGTATTAAAAGATTAGTTAATCATCAACTATTAATTAAAACACAAGTCCAAAGTAATAGAAGTTTTCCCTCCAGGCATGTGATTTCATGCTGTTACGTGCCACTTTATGACTTAGTTTGGGATTATTTCTCCATGGGTGGTTAGATGACTTCAACATCATATGGTTGGCGATTTTTGCTCAACTGTCCATAATTTAAGAGTTGTACACAGAGAAGCTTTGCATTTTAAAGACTTCAGTATGTCTGTGATTTTGCGCATTGAATCACATTACCATTTCATCAGCTCCACACACAGCTTGATATCTGTTAGACAGCCAAAGAAAATGCTAATGAATTTGCTAACCTTTTAATAAGAAATTCTTCTATATGCTATAATTTGGTGTCTCAAATTTACAACAGCAGCACTGATCTCTGTCCAGCTATTCTGCCCACCATCAGGAACAGGTCTGAATCAATGATCACGGTGAATGACATAATCCCTCTGTCGCTCGCTCAAAGAGTTTTGTCACATCATATTCATTCATCATCACAGCCAAACTTTATCTGAAATCCTGACTGCAAGGAGCTGAGGAAGTCCCGGTTAATGCTATCACAAATATTTGTATCATCTTCTAGCATATAGTGCTAGAAGTTTGACAATAGTTTTGTTTTCTGAGTGTTTTACAATGCAAATGCAATTTTTCTATGAACTGCAAACTTATCAGTGTGGAGGTTAATACCATTGCATAATCTGAGTAATGTCAGAAGCTATGTTGTTGGGGGCAATGTGGCCCAGAGTGAGGGGCTTTTCGCAGCAGTTTTGGAATTTGTCAGTGAGAAAATAACATTGTTATCAATTCAGTTCATATCAGGAATAATAATCATAGTATTAATATAAGGACTCACAAATGTCCACAAAATCCTGGAAGGAATGGACATGAGGGAATGTGCTTTTGGGGGGAAAAACAAGACCACAGCGAATAATCCTACAATTGTATTTGTTTCTTTGGTGTCTAGCATCACATAGTAAACATCAGGACAGCCATAAATGCTGGCAACAGCACTGACCACATAGGCTCTAGAAAGATTCTCTGCAGAAGATAAAAGCCAGATTTCATTAAGCCAGGTTAAAAGCAATCATATTATACAGTATACATACAAGACTGACTGCAGATGTGCAGCCACACTCAGAAAATTAAAGGTGCCAACTGGAACCAAACGTGGTTCTTTAGACTGATGCCATAGAAGAACCTTTTTTGGTGCCACAAAGAACCTTTCAAACAATGGTTCTTTGAAGAACCATTTCTTTCAGTGAAGAACCTTTAAAGGTGCCCCAAAGAACCATCAAGAAATGGTTCTTTGGGGCACCTTTAAAGGTTTTTCAAAGAACCTTTTTTTAAAATGGTGCTTTTTTGAGTGGTTCTTTAAAGAACCATTTTAAATCTTTTAAAATAAAATGCATCTTAAATTGAATTAACTAGAGTAGGGTAAAATAAATACAAGCACATAGGCATATATTAATGGTTTATTGGCACTTTGTATTACAGAAAAAGACAAAAGCACAACACCACTACTAATAATAGCATGTAAGTCATTTAAACAGTAATAATTAAATATCTTTACTATACTATAAATACATATAAATATTATACTATAGATAAAACAACAATTATTACATTAGAAATAGCAATACTTTCATAACAGACAATTAAACAACACATTTTCATCAGCATGTTTGCATTTTCAGTAAAACTATTTCAAGAACAATCTTTTTATTTAAATTATCAACGAACTGCAGCCTTAAGTTATGTAAGTTAAGTTTAATGTGGGACTCATGGTCCTTTGTTAGTCCACATTGGGACAATTTCAGTCTCTCACCTGCACTATGCTGGCAATCTAGGAGATATTTAATGCATTTGCCACTCTTTGCACAGCTACTGGTACAGGTGTAGTCAGAGTTCCCAAGTTGAGAACAAATGCCTCCAAAAAGCAAAATGTCTTTTTTAGTTCACTTGGATAGGCAACATTGTAGACATGGTACAGGGAGAAGACAATACCCATCGCCAATGAAATGTCCATTTCCCCACTCTCCAGAATCATTTTTTGTCCATCCATCTGGACACTGACCTCAGTTGAATCACTCAAGGGCTTGCCGTCACTGCTGCTGGGTACAATTGTAGGTATTGGGCTGTGTGGATCCTGAAACAGAAATTAAATTCTTGAAATGACAAAAGTATGCATGCATGCTAGTTTTCATTTGGTGCTGTGTTTGTGTTCACATAATGAATATTATTTATGTTGACTGTAACTACCAAGCTAATGTATATATTTATTGCAAGCCTGATAACTGCTGCCTGCTGTTGTTGACAGCACTGAGACAGAAACAAACCTGTACTGCAGTCATATACATAAACAAAACAGTGACTCTACAGATGCTCAAACTCTTGCTGGTGATGAAGATCACATGATTTTTCCATATAATGTCAGTGTATGAGAACCAACCCATCACTTATGAATAGCTAAAATGTAATATAAAGTAAGTGGTTTAATTATGGAGATGCAGCACATTTATTACAACCTTCCAGTTTATAGATAATAATCATTTCTCACTCTCTTAATTTACTTTCATCACATTAATTCACTTAGTATCAATTCCACTTCCAGAAAGTCCAATATATGGGCATTATTGAAATGATTCTGGCACAATTTATTACTGTTTCTTTTGCAGTTGTCTCTGAATTTTGCATTTATCCCATTATTTTATTTTATGAAATCAGTAAATTATCAAGGCTAATCACTGTGGAAATGATGGAAATAGTAAAAAAAAAAAAAAGAAAGAAAAAAATAGAGCCAACAGCCATTACATGATTTGCAGCACATGGGAAAAAATAGTTTATGCAAGATAAACATGTAAATGGCCTTGGCAAAAAGGGAAGTGGTTCCACTAGCTCCTCCAGTCTGTTAACATTTGGGGAATAATAATTGGGGAGCTCTGAATCAAGGAATAAACACAGGAAAAGTACCAGTGTTGACTGAAAATCCTTTGAGGTGACTCAGAGAAAGATTGCTCACATTAGGAAACTGAAAAAAACAAATTAGATTTTGTAACATCAGAAAACAGCAGCAGTGGTCATTGGCTGAACAACTAAATAACGGTGTTTGCGGGTTCATGATGTGCATCATGCAAATAGTCATTTTCCAATCACAGCAGAAAAATCAGTATTGTTGTAGCACATGTTTTTTCCCCAAACATGTTTTGGAGGGTATGTGTAGTTTATTTGAAGCAGATGTTTTTGTTGATGTAAAAGACACCTAAGCAAAAGTGTTTACATCCCTGTTTCTTATTTCAGACCTTAAACAGAGATAAAATGCCTGGGGTTCAGGGGTTCACCAAACCAGGTTAATGCCATTCTGGAGGTTAAGTTACAAAGCCCACTCAGGGTTTGTGTCTAGACTTTTCCTGTTTCACTCTTTTATTGCTCCCTTTTTTGAGTATCCTCAGCCATTAAGACATGCCTACAAATGCAGAAAAGGAAAAAAAAAAAAAAAGATATATATCTTATCTTAGGAGAATTTCTTCTAATTCAGCACAAATACTCACATGGACAAAAAGCAGAACTGTTTTCATTTGTGTTCAAGTGACCTCAAAAACGTGTCTGTAGCGATGAAAGAATTCATACACTGGTGTTATAACATTTAATCTTCCAAATTCAAAAGAAAAACTTGACCATGTTCTACAACACATTATATAAGTCTGTAACTGAGGAAAAGAGGCAGAGATCGTGACCACATTTCACATTTGGTCAGATACTAATTTGGTGACTCTGATCTTTGGCGCCCTATTAAATTTCATCAAAGCTTTACTGTGTATGAGGTTGGTAAGACATGGAAGTAAACTTAAACTTCACTGTTTTAGGTATAAAACATGGTGGTAATTATGGCTCCACAAATCTTTGGGTCAAGGTGTAGCTGGAGTTTCAAATGTAAAAGTGAACCTGCAGGTACACACTGTTTTCTCGGTAGACAAGTGTAAGAGAGCCGAGCTAATGTTTTGTGCTAAAACAGAAAAACTGGTAAAGCAGCTGATTTACCAGAGGATTTAGTATTTAGCTTGCTGTAGCATATGAATCAAGACTTCTATAACTTTTGTTTTCATTGAGAAAATTAAATAATACTATCAATGATGTAGTATTACTTCAACAACAAAAAAAATTATGTGAATATAAATTAAAGAAAATAGTTTGAGAAGATGGGTAGACAGGCTGTGCCATGGTCATGGTTGTGTTTTGCCACAAAATCACTTATCAGCCAATTGATGCCTGACGGTATTACAGATCCAATGAGCCATATCTTCCATTCACTGGATAAATTGACAAGGTTATTGAGCTTAATGCGACTTGGCTGACTACGCAGCTCAACCTGTGAAAATGATTACAAACATGCAGGTGTTCACAGTATGGAAACAACCTCTTATCACTAAAGATTGTATCTTAATGTCATTAATATTACCTGCAAACATTTGTCCACATAATTGCTAAACAAAGACAGACAGTCTTTTTAAAAAAAAAAAAAAAAAAAAAGAAGTGACATGCTCTTTGTGTTGTGGGTCTTACTTGACGCCAACTTACTGCCAATTTATTAGAAAGCTATAGAGTCATCCAATGACATTTTAGGAATGCAGAATGCATTTTAATAGGGCTGTTTTACAGGTCAGGTGAAGACAGGAAACGTAATAAAAAGGTCTGGGGAAACCTGGGAGCAAACAACAGTTTTTCTTTAGATTTAACGAGACGTGCATATCCAGTCAATATCATATCATTTTCCGCTTCTTGAAATGAGTGTTGATTTTTTTTATCTTTCTTGTGCAAAGTCCTCTTTTAAGCATATTAAGGCCTGCAGTTTGTTTGTTTTCCTGGATAACAAAACTGCACCATGTCAGAGACTTCCAAATAAAGTCACCAGGAGGGTTAAGGATTTCAAGCGCTACTATAAAGATGATAACTGAAATTATCACCCATTAAAGTGGAATCCTGGCATTTCCTTATGTTAAGAGATAATATTAGCATCCAGCTGAGTTTCTCCAGAAGCTAACAAACCATTATTGACATACTGACATCATGGACTATCCTATGTTCTCAGGGTAGTAGTGCAGAACTAGTTAGTAATGCACACACTATATTGAGTCTAGAAATTGGTACAAGCAAATGTGATTATTTTATCTCTGAGCAAGCTTTACACTGATTTTGTGCAAAAAGAAGAGCACAGTGTTGTTATAAGGTTTTTTTAATCAAGTGTTTCTTTAAACCTTTGATATCCATCAAATTGTTGACACTTATTCAGGGTCAACCTGGGCTGGAATCATTTATCATGCTGTTATGGAGCAAAGGGATATCTACTATAGATATCATCTTAAGCATAATATATAGCACTACAATTAAAATAATGTATTCTTAATTAAAAGTTGTGCCTTAGCACTGCAGCCCACAGGTTACAAAAAGTGCAGTTTTTACTTTGAAGCCAAGCAGTTTCTAAAATGTATTACTCCTTGGCTAATGATGCATGTTTGCACATAAACCCATGCACCCTGTGGCTGCATGTGGTAATCTTAAAGCACCAAAAGAAATGGCAAGAAGATTTTTCACCAAAAATTCCCATATTTACCAAGTGACTGCTGGTTTACAGAGGGACTTAGACTAAGTGGCTGAACCCTCATTCACGTGACTCTGTATAGTCACATGGTTAGCCATGACATGACTGCACATAACAAGTGGCAGAAAGTCACATTTTTCAAGTCACCTGATAATGGTAATGTAATTGGTTAGAGGACCTTGTGTGACAGCCCCCTTTACAATCACTCTTGGGTTGAAACATAAATGGCCAAAACTCAAGTTTCCAGAGTGGCAAAAATATGGTTTTGGTCTCTACATAATTTGTGAATTTGGATTTAGTTAACACTTAAATTTTGATATGATTGAACAAGTATGTAGATGTGGGCTATTCTAGCTGCTAGCTGTTTGCTAGTCCTAATCCCAGTTAATACTTTTCATCTGTCAACTGTATTTGTGATGTTAGTGCCTTTAGATCACCGTAAAATAAATATCTTACAAATAGGCTACGATGGCTTTCTATGTCTTACAGAACATCCAAGTTCTCTGTGCTTCAGTTAGTTCTTAAATGCTTTGTGCTTGCAGTATTTAAATAGATTACTATTACTTTTTGCTCCTTATGGAAGCTGCTTACTAACCAAACTCGGTGAACTTACTTTTAAACCACATCATCAGAGTAAGAACCAGTGAGTGGTGGCTAGGTTCATCTTTTAGATACAGTCTTCTTTGTACGATCACTGAAATTTGTGACACAGAACAATGTGTGAAGGTGGCCTTTATAGCCCACGTATTGCTGATTGTTCCCTTCCTAGACGTTTACTCTAGCAGATAACTTTCCAAAAGCGATTATATTTCAAATCTTTTATTCAGCATCTCTTTTTGAAGGCCCGTCGAACCTTCAAAAACAGTCTGAAAGCATCAGTGGATATGAGTTGAGCAGAAATCACATTATACGCATGCATGCCTGCTATTACTGGTGGAATAAATTGTTTTTCTCCAGGCTGTTTTGCAATGCAATAAACTGATGAGCTCAAAAGGAGTTACAATCGATTTGGTGAATTGATCACCCTCCAGCTACTGCCAGGATGTAAACAAATCCCTGTATCTTTTGTCTGAGGAATCTGGGGTTGGTATAAATTATAATAAATGAGTGGGTTGCCATACTGAAGCAATGGTAAGCCACTGGAGGCAAATTAAACTTGCATTACATTAAACTGAATTGCAGCACCATACGGTTGATCTACTGACTGCCATTGCAGCTTGCTTAATACTTTCATACTTATGTAATAACCATGGGACTTAAACCATTGTTGTTCTTTTGCTCTGCACTTCTTTTGAGAGTCAACAGTTGCCATAAACCACCACTTGCTGTGTTTCCTCAACCTCCTATTTAATGCCATTGAATCCCACTCTGATGCCACCTTGGAGGACACTGTTATCCACGCCCTCTTCCACCCCAATCATTTAGCCTGTCAGCCAGACAGCCCAGTGACTCAATGAAGATTAATTATGATCCCGTTGTCGACAGGGTGGATAGGTTAATAAGATGTGCCGCATGAAGAGGTGGCGGTGCATCGTTTCCCCTCCCTGTCAGATACAGTATCCTTTCTCATCTCCGTGCCACTCTGTGAAAGGTCCACCCTCGCATAATGCCTCTCATGACAGCAGATGGTGAGGAGAGACAGGATATGTGCCTGCCAAAAAACATGCCAGTGGACAAAACGTAGCCACCTCATTATTATGTTGTGGAAGGCAAGTACTTTATGGTTCTGAGGACTGTCACTGTGCTGAAAGGCACAAATAAAGCTAGACACAGAAGGAGACTGACAGTTACACTTAGTTTTATTTGGTAAGAAGATAAAAGGCAACAGTGTTACTTTTACTTGAGCTATATTTTGGAAGCTTGAAAGATTGTGAGCTCATAGCCTGAAATGACCAATTCCTCATTTTCTACTTACTGTTTCGCATACAGTGTTGTCTTTTTCCCTTTGTGGGGTTTTCCTAAACCTTTTGTTCTAATTTAGGGGGCAGGGCTTCTAGTTGCTCTGCCCCTCGACTTCCTTACCCCCTGACCTCAGAAATATTAGTTCATTCCCTCTTTTTAAGTCCACCCTCAAAACTCACCTGTTTAAAATTGCTTATGTTTAAACCTCTGTATGCTCTTTACTTTTATCTGTTATTCTTATTATTGTGTATATTTCCAGTTTTTGTGTTTCTATTTGTTGTACAGTGTCCTTGGGTGCTTTGAAAGGCGCTATTTTCAAATAAAATTTATTATTATTATTATTAATTTAATGCAGCTTTTCTTCAATTAAAATCTGCATGGTTATGTAATTGCTGGTTAAATATTATGTATGAACCCAGATGTAATGCAGGAAATTGTAGTGTTTCTTTCAGGGTTTGCAGGATTAGTACTCAAACACATGAAGGCAGACTTCAAACAAAAGGTAAGCTGTTTTATTGGGCTGATGCAGAAGACAAGAAAACAAATGAGCTATCAGAAACTCAAGTGCACAAGGAAAACACAATAGACACTGTGAAGAGACTGAGGACAAGGCAGGATTATTCATACACAGTGGGTTAATAATGGGAGCAGCTGAGTGAATGAGACACAGGTGTAGATATTTAACATTTCCTGTCTTCACCTGACCTTTAACAAAGTACTGCATCGTTCCTTTCTTATACTTTTTACTTTACACAACAAACCAAGAGGATTAACTTTTGAGGTAATATTTAAGTCAGAAAGTTAACTTGCAGAGAACATATTACGAAACAAAGGTCCTGTTTGCATTATAATTGGTATTCCACTTTTCTCATCTACATCAGATGTACAAACTGTGTTTGTTTATGAAATAAGCATTTAAAAACCTCGAATATGTATTTGAAATATATATTCTCTAAACACCAAAATAAGTAGCATTTCATTGCCTTGGAGTGACCTACAGTCCTTGCCTCAACCTAAACTATAATGATGTTTGATTATAAGAAAAAATCCAGTACTTTGTGTGAGAGTAGGACTTCTTTTCTTGAACTGGAAAAAGAGCTTTTCCTTCAACATGTCTGAAAAACTAGAACTTGATTTTGTATGCTGGTTGATCTCCTCACTGCTCAAGGTTAAAATTACTCTTTAGTTGTTGACAAGCTTTCTAAATTGTGTGTCTGCCCTTGGTGACATTTTCAAAGTCAAAGACTTGAATGCTTCTGTGATATTGGTGATTCTTGACAACATCAGCAGCGACAACATTAAATTGACACCTTATTCAGCACCTAGTGTGTCCTATCTTATTGAACAAGAACCACAGAAAGGTTGCTGCTGGAGTTGTGGGAGTCTATTTATTCTCTTTTATGTAGAGAATGTGACCTGTGTCTATCTTGCTTAAGTGCTCATAAAATTTATTATGCAACAGTTAGCTTAGACTACACACTGCAGTGATTTGAACTTGCAGAGGTCAGTTAAACACAGAAACCTTATTCTATAATAGCATTCATTCAGCTTTGTTCACATTTAAATAATTGCTTCTTGGCATCTTAAGTTGCCACATAGAACAGACACAGATTAACATGTTACACCACAATTAAACTGCAGGTTAAGATTATTTGGCAGAGGTTATCATCAGACACACATCAGCATTATAAATTTAACTGAAGGATGGCATTTTAAAAAAAATAGGATATTTACTTTTTTAAATAACAAGAACCATTTGCTTTGGTGTAGACTGTTAAAATGTATATTATATATCTTAGTGAGCATACTAAAGCTTGCTGTAAGAAGAGAAGCTGTATAATCTTTTTTTTTTCCAATGGCAATATTAAATGATGAGTTCGTTTCATTATTGCTTCTGGGACTGAGGTTTGCTCATCTGTAGGCACTTGCCATAGTTGTGTGCAGACATTTAAAAAAAACTTTGGTCCTCTGGCATTTTTTAGGAGATATCTAATTGTTTGTTTCTTCACTTTATGCAAAGTTATGAAGCTATTATACACAACAGTGATTCTGCCAAGGCTAATGATACCATAATGATATCATTAGATCATCATGTAAGACTGTTAGTTTAAAAATGTTTAAAACATGCAGACTCAACAGAATGTGAATAATAATCAAGAGTAATGACTACTTGTCAAAAGTATCTGTGCATTGTGTTGTAGAGATCTTTAGTGAGATTAGCATTCTAACCAGAAAGCCAGAACCCTTAAGCATTATAATTTTCTACCCTTAGATTTTATAGCGAGAACATGAGAATAAAAAGTACTCCTCCTACTTTCAAACATTCTGTGATTCTGCCTTCTTGTCAACCATGTTGATGGACAGGAGGTCAGTGATTGAAATAGGAATAAAGCTTATGTGTAATCAGTTATCTGGCTGTTTTCCTCGGTGTTTGGCTGCTTTTCTGTTCTTTACATTACTACCTCTTTCCTGTGTTGTCAGCCAGTACTGTCATCAATACTCCAGTCATTAGTCCAATAATTTTTGTGCTCCCCATCTTTAGGCCAATGAGCCTCTACTTTGCTTAATTTGTTCTCCGTCATTCTCCCTTTTAGACTCACCTCCTTCCCATCTCCACCTCACAGACACCTCAGTCAGAGCCCCATCCAAGCCTCAGTCTACACCACCACCAGCATCTAGATTTGGTGGGATCCTGTCCTAAATCCTATTACTGCTGGGATTCTGTTCTGTTCCATGATGGGTCATCGGAGTCTAATCACCAAATACATTAATTTCTCTGTCTCAGTAACTCATGTACAAATTACTCCATTTGATCTCTCCTTATTGAATGCATTGGTTACTAGCCAATGAATATGCAAGAAGTGGAGGAAGGGGAGAGCCAATGGGTTTAGAGTTTATTTTTAGCCTAGAACCTCTTGCTGCATTTATTCTTCTTGGACAGTGTCTATGGCCTCTTCTTTCTCTGGGAACCACCAGCACTGAGTCAGGCCAGGGACTCAATGTCTGGTCTCAAATCAAATCAAATCAAATCAAATCAAATCACTTTTTATTGTCACATCACATGTGCAGGCACACTGGCACAGCACATGCGAGTGAAATTCTTGTGTGCGAGCCCCACAAGCAACAGAGATGTGCAAACACAACAACACAAACGAGCAAAATACAAGAATGGCCAACCTGAAACTTGGTCTCCACAGCAAACCCAAGATTGTATAGTTTTCCCAGTATTTTATTCTGTGGGTTGGTTGCTGGATACGTTTTATTCTGGTGATTCTAGGCGCTAACATCCAGCGCCCTGACATCAAGGTGCTGAAAACAAAAATAAAGTTCAGTCAGGAAACAATTTTGCAACACAAGTTTCTCTTGATGGGGTGAAATAAAAATTCCTTTTACCAAAATGTAAGGAATTATTCTTTAGCTCTGGCATCCTTCAGACAGACAGACAGACAGACCACCAAACAGAAATGAAAACACGTTAACCTTGTTGGACAAAATGATTAACAAAGATGAAAAAGTAAGTACGTTAGTAATTTCTAATCCAAACCAGCATTTTTTGTCTAAAAAGGTGATTTCACTTGTTGTTTGTATGCACATGCACACATTTTTACAATTCATGCTGATCTAGTGTTTGAAATGTTGCATTTCACCAAAGGTAAAACTGCTAAACGGCGATCTAGCATTAGAATATTAAAAAAAAAAAAATGATGGCAAAAAAGTCTGTCAGCATCCATGATTCATTAATCCTTGCTCTTAAAACACTTTTTTTTAAAAGTAAAAGTATGATAGCAACTTGAAACTTTGGACAGACAGTATTTGACAAAATCATTATAATAGAAGCTGAATAATTGACATTCATCTGTCACACAGAGCATTAAAAAAAAATCACCAAAAAGGAATCAGGTAGCAATACATTAATCCCTCTGGCTGTCAAAATCCTCAGTACTGATAAAATACCAGACTGACTTTATTTTCATAAAGCAAATCATTCTACCTGTAATACTGCAGATAAATCAGTTGATTGCCTCTCGTGAAAATGGAAGTCCTTCCCTGTTTAGGCAAGCCTTCAGGATGAGTAGAATACCTTTAACGGACTTTTCTTTCTTTTAATTAAAAAGCTCATTGAAAAGAGATGGATTGGCTGATAACATCACTACCTTTTCTTGACCTCAATTTGGCTCTGCTCACCTCTGCAAATGAGTCTGGAGAATCTGTCTGCGCATGAAAACTCACTTTGTTATAACCCGTCAGATTAATTCATTAAATGTGGCTGAGAGTTTTCTTTCCTTAATGTTCACAATTGTTCATGGTGGAGCCTGGAATCTGCTGTGTTGACTAATGGGCATAGACTTTGGTGAGAGGGACAAGTAATGAAGGCACATTTTAAATGTCACACAGAAAGGGAGAGACATAGATGACAAGAACACTTAGAAATTGTTTCTACTTACCCGTCATTTAGAATACTGGGTTTAAAATGGAAAAACGGAAAAATCTGTTGATATTCTGCACATCTGTTTAATTTGATTTACTAATTCGTTTAAGAAATGCTGCGAAGAGTTCCTAATGTCATACGAATCATTTAATAACATGGTTTAAACAATGCACTGACTGAAAGCAAAGTCACTGAATAAGATTCAAGTGTTTCCTCAGTCAGCATTCAAGTGTACAACAGATAATTGTTGTCTGTGTTTGGGTTAAGGGAAAACAAAGAATTAAGCTTTATTATTTATTCTTTAAAGATTAGAGTTTGGGTTAACCATCCATTTACACCAGCTTCCCTGTGCATGTTTGTCATTGAAAAAGTGATAATGAAAGTCTTATAGTTTTGCATTCAGCGTCAAGACAGCAATAGCAATAAGATGGAAATAGTGTGCTATCGGTTTGCAGTTGATTGAGGTCAAATTGGGACTTGTGTTGCTATCTGTTTCAAAGAAATTCAACAATTTGTGGGGAAAAACAATGCATTTACATTAACTTCTTACATTTAGAGTCTTGCAAGAACCTGCAAATTTACTAAAGGAATTCAGAAATTGCAGGGCAGCAATTTACCTGCAAAAATATGTAATGTCACCAGTGTTCCAATTGAATCAAATGTCTGCTGACAGAAAACTGAGTAGAATCACTTTGAAGGAATGAAAAAAAATGTTTTTATTTTTTTATTTTTGGGAACATGCAACTCACAGCTCTGCGACACAGAAATGAACGTCGGCCATGTAGATCATACGCTTATATGTCTTCATGTTTACTGACACTAAGAAGACCTGAATACCGCCCACCGAAGCAGGAAAGAAAGCTGGCAGTGAGAATGAAGAGTGGGAGACAGAACACTTTCTCATGTTGTTACATTATGGAGGCACTTTAACTCCCTTCCTTATTTTCCATATGGCCCTCCACGCACAAGCACAAAAAAGTATATACATTCCACCATAAACACCCACTGCTTCACAAAGCAGCCAAGCTGTGCCTGCTCGATAACGTATTCAGAAAAACAGAGCAAGCAGCGCTTCTACCATACTGAGAGCCTCTAGTGCTAATATAACACACCCTCCAGCCTCTATATCTCTTGCTTCTAGGGCGCCACTCTGGACTGAAATAACTCGGATATTTCAGGTTTATGATATAATGTATTTGACATTGACTTGGATCAGATGGTTTTAAAAAGATTTGAGCTGTGCTAATTATTATTTTCTTTTAATGTGACTGCAAATTAGTGGTAACTAATAGACTTCCTCTCTTAGTTACTACTCCAACAGTTGTTTCAATCCTCCATATAGCACATGCAGTCACAAAGTTAGCAAAGAGAAACCAGCTTTTTCCTGATTGAGCCGATGAGATTAATGAGATTAATGACATGTGAAACTTCACCAAAGGTCTGCCTCATCAATTTCTATAATAACATTGTTGTCTGTGTTATGGTCCGGTCCAGAAACCACGACACAAGAGGAACAGTAAAAACATAGCTTCATTTATTCCCCTCCTGAGTCGCCTGACGGTTTGCCAGAATCTCTTTGAGGCAGTCTGAAAGTCTTTTTCCATGGCCTCTCTGAACTCCCAACACCCAAGTTTTTGCTTCCGCCACCGCCCACGCCGCATTCCGCTTGGCCTGTCGGTACCTATCAGCTGCCTCCGGAGTCCCACAGGCTAACTAAATCTGGTAGGACTGCGATGTTCTACCTGCACTGTGTATAGTGCGGGTGGAGTGCTGCTGACTTGGACTGAGAAAATTGTCAGGCGGTGGAAGGAATACTTCGAGGATCTCCTCAATCCCACTGGCACATCTTCTGTGGCAGAAGCAGAGTCTGGGGGCGAAGGGGATGACCCGCCAATCTCTGGGGGCGAGGTCACTGAGGCAGTTAAACAACTCCTTGGTGGCAGAGCCCCTGGGGTGGACGAGGTCTGCCACCAAGTTCCTGAAGGCTCTGGATTCTGTAGGGTTGTCTTGGTTGACACGTCTCTGCAATGTTGCGTGGAGATCAGGGGCAGTACCTCTGGACTGGCAGACCGGGGTGGTGGTCCCCATCTTTAAGAAAGGAGACTGGAGGGTGTGTTCCAACTACAGGGGAATCACACTCCTCAGCCTCCCTGGAAAAGTCTATGCCAGGGTGCTGGAGAGGAGAGTCCGTCCGTTAGTCGAACCTCAGATACAGGAGGAACAATGTGGTTTTCGTCCTGGTCGCGGAACACTGGACAAGCTCTTTCTCCTCTCGAGGACACTCGAGGGTGCATGGGAGTTTGCCCAACCAGTCTACATGTGTGTAGGTGATGGGCTCCGCCAGGGCTGCCCTTTGTCACCGATTCTGTTCATAATTTTTATGGACAGAATTTCTAGCTGTAGCGAAGTGGCGGAAGGCTTTCACTTCGGTGGTCTCAAAATCTCATCTCTGCTTTTTGCAGATGATGTGGTTCTGTTGGCTTCATCAGGTGATGGCCTCCAGCTCGCCTTGGAATGGTTCACAGCCGAGTGTGAAGCGGTGGGAATGAGAATCAGCACCTCCAAATCTGAGGCCATGGTCCTCAGCCAGAAAAGGGCAGAATTCCCACTCGTCAGGGACGAGACCCTGCCCCAAGTGGAGGAGTTTAAGTATCTCGGGGTCTTGTTCACGAGTGACAGGAGAAGGGATTTAAGTGTTTATTTTCAAATCTTCACTCAAAGTAATAATTCAAGTAGTAATTCAAACTAAACACTTATGAGCTAAGAAGATTATTTTCTTACCTCACAAAGAAGCTCAAGAAGTTGGGACAAGATAGAAATGCCATTTTTGAGGGTTCTTAAAAGTCATTTTGTATTTTAAATGATATTTTGGCACCACATTTTCAACAGTAAAATGTATATTTTATTCTCAGGGCGAGTGTAATTTACACAACTATATAGAGAGCTTTGGATGAAGTACACAGTTGACACAGGACATGCTTTACTATTGGATGCTGTGGTGATAGAGTGAATGGTCTTCTGTATCAGAGAGCAACGTTTTAATCACAAAGCACAATGACTGAAAACACCAGTTTTCCAGGTAGGTTTCCTTGCTTGGCTAATTGTTTAGTTGGTTTCAAAGCTAAGAACACAGATTTTAATGATGGTGGCACCACCATCATTAAGTGTTTTTTCTTAATAAAACAAAAACCATAATTGCCATTTGTAATGATTGCTGCCTTATTTTTTCACTCAAAAATGTTGCCTGGAATCAAAACTTTTGGAAATTGTCAACACTTTCAACATTGCTACATCCATTTATTTTCTCCACAGGGTTTGAAAACCACAATTGTTGAGCCACTTCTTAGTACTACCTAGACAATGTCTACGTGTGACTTTGAAACTCTAATTATTCACATCACAACAACATCTAAAGGTTGTTTTGATATTTTCAGTCACGACCACACCACAGAACCATTAGTGCTCTTAAAAGGTATATAAATGCCATCCACTCAAGCACAAAAGGGCAAAATGTCTGTTGTGATGATATTATCATGAATGATGTTATGTTACTAGATACAGTGAAAAACTGGGAATGTTGTGCCACTGTGTTAAGCTTGTTTCAATCTCATTTGAAGGATAGGGACTGCTTTTTGTTTCTGCTCTTCGAATGCATACTTCAAAAAATGGCATGTGGATTTCTCTTAAGGTCTCTTCTCATCCATCTTGTTTTTAACATTTCTTTACGTCTTGTTAAAAACAACAAACTATTCCTATGCTATATGCTGATGAAACACTGATCTACATTATGATATCTTCTGATGAAAGCATTTGCAGTTGGGCTCTGAGTTTTAATAACTGTGAGTGCATAAATATCCTCCAGTTATACAAAGATTTAAAAACTGTTCTTGGAGTATTTTGGAATCACAGAAAGTCATTCAGTGGCTTGCATGGATACATAAGCACAAGGATTTGGACTGAACTGCCTATGAATTAATTATCAGTAATGTTAATTTCAGACTTCAGTCCAAATTGTTCTACTTCACTTCTCATTGATTCCAGAATTTCCATTAGTGCATGCATTTTTAAAAATGAAATTATTATTTTTAATATTCTGTATATATTTGCATGTACAAATTTTGTTATTATTTTTGATTTGTATATTTTCCTCTTTATTGTCCTTTTTAAACTCTAATGAATTACATTGCTGTGTGATTCATTACATTTTATGTTTTATGTCTTATTTAAGACACTTTGTTGTCTTTCCTAAAATGTGCTGTATAAATAAACTTACTTTTATTTCACAGCACAAATAAATTTTAAGCTGGGAGAGAATCTAAATCACTGGGCCATTATTTCATCTGGTCATTTGTGATAATAATGTGTCAAACTGGGTTTGCTAGTAGGAAGGAACTCAGCAGGAAGCAATTTCACTTTAAATAGTGGCCTTTTTGGTAACAGGAGACACACTCCCAGCATGCAAAAGGCACGTCTCTGAAAACTGTAATCATAACAGCACTTGCAGTCTAACCACATCTGCTCATAATGAGTGATTGTATTCGAACAATGGAAGAGTGGGAAGAAAATTCAGCAGAATCATGTGAAACACAATAGCACAATCAACAGTAAGAATAGGGACACAAAATACTCAAGTGACCACATTGCACTGATACACGCTGGGAGGCTTTTTTCTTACCCCCTGAGGACATTTTAATATGTAACAAATATCCTCGGATTCCTGCACCTATAGCTGTATGCATGAGATGACCCCATGTCTGCCTAAGATGAGTAATGAATCCATTGTTGCTCCATCTGTACCAGACCGCTTTATCTCTCCAGGTTTGTTTGCAAAGATTACAATGTTCAAAGATGAACCTTGCAGGCCTCTTTATGCAACCAAAGGACATCTCCTGCTCCTGCTTTCTCTTAATAGTCAGTGTCCTGAATAACCGCTGAAGCACAGCATTCCTCCCTGCTTTTATATGACAAAAATGTCAAGTGGTCCAGGCTCCACACTCAAAGCTAGGTGATATATTATCTCTCAAATTCAGCCTTTGGGATATTTATTAGAATATTTCAGTCTGCCAATTCATCATGTAAATGTTGTTCCTGTCTGCCAAACTGCTCAGTAAAATATTGGATTGGTGCACAGCATGCACTCAATTTCTTTAGCTTGTCATTGTCAACAGATGAGCAAGCTGAAGTGAGGGGGGTTAAACAAGTTAAATATTTGTGAAGTTAAAACCACTGCAGTGAGTTAGACCACGTCAGATGAGTTGTAAATGGAGAATGTCCTTCAACCTGGAGGGAAAAGGAAAGGCAAAAGATGCACTGTGCATGAAGAAAACCTTTCTCATCTTTAATTCATTTGCTCTTTACTTCAAGTAACAAGCTAATATGCCAAGAGTATGATGCCTATCAACAGTTTATGTGCCCTGTATCCCTCATGCCTGCAAAATGTTTCTTTTTTTATGTTTTTACTTTTTTATGTTTTTACTTTCCCGCATCAAAATCTAAATTACATTTTTGTTTTGTTTTGTCTTCAAGCAGTTGTTTCTTGGTGCTGTTGGGGTTATGTTTGCATCATGAGATGACGGATTTGGGAATGAGATGAGCTTATTGCTGTCAGGCATGGGCACCAAAGGCTGGAGGAGATAAGAGAGAGAGGGCAGGTTATGGAAAGCAAACAGACCCAGGGAAAGAGGCTGAAAAGCAAAGCACAGAGTGAAGGGATAGTGAAGGAACACAAAGGGAAAAGACTCAGACCACAGCAGAAATTTCTGCCCTCCAAGTGTCTTAAAATGCACATACTGATCAGAGAAATCACTTTTTTTTTTCAGATTCCAAACTTCCTAGTAGCTCAGTTGTATACCTTTGACCTTATACTGGGGTTTAAAAATACAGAGTGACAAGGAAAGCTCTATAAGAACCACTAATAAGGCCCTGTTGGAAAATCTCCAGCAGCAATAAGGCCAATGCAGAATTAGTAGGAAAATCTTAAAATCAGTTTTGAAACTTGGAAGGAGTGAAGGTCAGCAGGGATTGGTGTGGGTCTTTTGTTAGAAAAGAAATCCTTGAAACTGTGTTTATATGAGCTGTGCTCTTTTGAATATTTTGTCTGCTTACACCAGATGAAAGTGCCGTCTGGAGAATATGAAAGCAGGTAAATTTAGGAAAAAGTGGTGTCATAATGGAGTGTCATACTTCAGCTAAATTGCTGACAATATTGCTTCACTATGATTACCTCTGATTTTTAAAAATGCATACTTCAAATCTGCTTTTAAAGTACAGTACAAAAAATCCAGATGATCAGGATTTTTCTTTTTTACTTTCACAGTGATCCAGAGATTGTTGTCTAAACATCTGGAGCATCCATGAGTTCGTGGAAAAGTGAAACATCGTGTCATAGTGGAAAACACTGGAAAAAAAACACTTGTAGATCAACATTGTATAGATGCTGATTTAGTCTTGCTGAAAATGAATGATTGAAGCATGTTGTAAACTGACTGACTTATAGATGGGATATAATAACTCTTAGAACAATGGAATTAGAAAGAGGCTTACTTCATGGCCTGAACTGAGATCCAGTCTGTCAAAGCACTTGAAAGCTCTTGCTCTCCTGTTGCACTGAATGCTTTGTTATGCTGAACATCATGAGTTCACCTAGGTTTTACGTGTCAAGGAGTTTTGCAAAGTATTGTTCTGTTGCTTTGAAAATCTTAGAAACAGCAGTTCACTGCAGATTCTTTCCCTTTCTTTTCTAAATATAGCTTGAAAAGTATCACTTTACTAGAAAAAAAAATGTTTTTGTGCATAATGCAGTAATGCATAATTAGTGTTATGATTCTATTCTAGGACTCAATATTTCATAAGAGAAATATAATATTTCTCGAAAACACCCTCTGTCTGAGGATTAACATTGAATGAAACTGACTGAAAAGTAGCTACATCATTCAGTCAAACTAAAGTTTGGGGAGCTGCAGCAAGACCCCAGCAAAAAACACAGTGCAGGATCACAACACAGTACAGCAATGATCGCAGCCCTGTCCAAAGCAGCTTAAAATGGAGCAGCTGTAATGGAGATTGGTTACAAAGCAATTGTATGTAGGCTGAAATAACCTAAACAGTTGGATTGTTTTAAGCTGTCAATATGAGTGTGCTACAGAAACGTTTCAGCCATTAGCTTATTTGTGCTGTATGTGGTGATTGAGAGAATAAGATATACTGTAGGATTTAGCTTGCAGAAGCAAACTTTCTTCATTTTCTCTGAAGGGTATCTAGACTTAGCCTTAGAGATATCTGGGAGAGGCTCAGAGCTGCTGCTCCTCTACATTGATCCAGATCAATCTGAACTGATCCAATGATCTGGTTGAGGTAGCTCAAACAACTGACTTGGATGCCTCCTAGACACCCATTAGGTGAGGTATATGAGGCATCGCTAACTAAAACGAAACTCTGGGGAAGACCCAGGGCATGCTGTGTGTCCCTCCAGAGATACTAGAAGTGGTTGCAGGAGAAGGGAGGTCTGCGTATCTCTGCTTAGAATACTGAGCCCATGACGGACACATGGATAATTAGCTGAAAATGCTTATGAGTAATATTTTTGGATTTATTTACCGGTATATATAATCTGAGGAATACAAACATCAACAAACTCGCACCTGAAATACATTTTGCTTTTTTCATTCACCACACAGACTAACAAAATGGTGTGCATAGAGTTACAGAGCTAGGTTTCAGTGGCTGATAAAGGAGGCCTGGTTTCTTGTTGACCTGAAGAACATAGAACAGGAAGTCACACTGTGATAAACACCAGGTTACTTCTGAACTTTGTTGCTTCTGTGTCACTGAGCTAGACAAAGGTGACTGCTGTTTGTCTTGTGTGTCTGGCAGCAAGGATGCTTTACATTCATTTCTCCCTTAAAGAATCCAGAGGCACACAGTGGGAACTAAAGGCCTTCGTTTCAGATGAAGATCATGACACAGATTAGCTGCTCTGTAACATAATACAGCTTTCCCATCTATGTCTTCTTTTCCTGTGCAGTTCAATTTCATCAGCTGTGTATCTTCAAAACAGCACCTGGCACAATACTGCAGATAGCGGAGTGCATTTCACTTGAGGTAAAAATCACATGGTACTGTCACAAAGAAAAAAAGAGAAACAGTATGTGCACTTCAGTTTGTTGGAAGTCAGAGAGGAAATGCTTTGCCTCTCTTGACAGGTTATGCAGTATTGAGTATCTGTTTGGATTTATGGTGTTGCTTTGTAACCAGGAAGCCCTCTGGCATGGTGCAGAGAAACAGAAGGCGTTGGCATCTTAAAGATGAGGAGAAGCTATCTCCAGTGTCTCATATGGGAGATATACGATCACATTTTTTCTGACTCAAAAGAGTCAGAAAAATCTATACATCTATATTTGATATGATAGTCAATCATATTCACACAAATCATTGCGAGCTGCTATACAGAATCAATGTTAAAGCACCTGACAACAATGGACATCTATTACATTGCAACCATTACCCACTGAGTGCAAGAGCAGTACTTACAAGTTAAAATCATAAACTGTATATAAATGATGGACATAGCCAGTGGCTTGGAAAAATGAAGCCACATGTGTCTTGAGGTACAAAGTGCTGTCTGGGAACAAAAAAATCTCTGGATCCAGTGTACTCCCATTTAAAAACAACTTCTATGAGGACTATAATCTGGACAGGAGCATTGACCTCTTGTCCAGATCCAGTTAAGGGGGCATCCACACCAGAGGCCACAATAGTTAGGCATCACTACATGCCTGACACGTTGCTAGTGGAAATTCCCAGTTCCTGTTGCCAATGTAAACCTCTAATATGGTGTATGTTTCACTAAACTTGAGGGTTCAAAATGGTACTTCATAAACCAATGGGTAATATCTCAGTTGCTTATTTCAGTACCTGTATACAGTCTGATTGCTGGATACCACAGCCGATATTAGATATGAAGTTAATTAAGTCCTGTTGAGCTTCTGCTTGTGACAGCTCAGTACCTGAGGTGTAGGAAATGTTTTTTTTAACAACCTTAAAATCCTGATGGATGCTGTCTTTTGATTGGACAGAATTTTGTAATGACATAACTTTAAATGCTGTGTTACTGCAGATATTTTATAAATATAAAGGAACGCTCAAAGAAAGAAGGTTCCTGGCTAGGGACTTTCTGAGCGGAGTTTGTATTTTCTCCCTGTGTCTGCAAAGATTTATTATATGAAGCATATCTCCTTCACAGCATGGATGCCTCCCAGCCTCCCAGAGATTTGTGTCTTTTTCTGATCTTGAACCAGTGATCTTCCTGTTAGGTCACTATGTTAGGATAATTGGTAGTTCTATATTGTCAGTAGGATTGAATGTAGGAGGTGTACTGTCGCTCTCAGCCTGTGACAGCTGGGGTAGTCTGTAGCCCCCACCATTGACCCTGAGCTGGATAAAGGATTAAGAAAATGGTTGGATGGGATATTTCCTACAAAAAAGCTTTAATCCTAATGTGAGGAGAACATTTAATTCATGGGTTTTTATGTTAATGTTTTCTTTAAATTTCATTCAGAAAGTGGAAGTACATTGTGTAACAAATTATACAAAGGAAATGGGCAACCAATGGTCCAATAAAATTACAGCTTTAAATATAAACATCTTAAGGTGTGTTCTCAGAGGGGTGCAGTTGTTTTTGCTTCTGTGTTTTCTTGGCTGCAAGTGCTCTGGAATTCTCACAGTGACCTACATCAAACTGGATTCAGACTCTCAAACTGGAGCTATTTAATGGCATTTTCAATCAGTTTTTTAATATGGACACATTTTATTCCAAGCAACATTTTCACAGCAGGGGAGAATGGGATTCCCAGAATTGCAGGATATGAGGAACATAAAAGCCTCAGTGTATGACTGGAATACTGTATAACGATGTGATGGGGGAAATCGTAATGACATATAATGTTCCCGGATTTCTCTAGTTAATGACGCCAAACAAAACAACGAGAACAAAGATGCCACAAACAAAATCATGCTCAACCAACACCAGAGGAGAAGTGTCCACTGTGGAAAAATTACTTTTATGCTGTGACTGATCCAGAAATTTAATAACTATATGCCACAGGGACTGGGTGTATGGTTAAAGTTGTAGAGTAGAAATGCAGGCGATGTTGTGATGGTGAAGCTCCAGGATGTTTATCTTGGAATCATATTCCTAATTAAAGGGTTTTGAAAGCAAATATAAACACACAGAAGAGATTTAGCAGCTTGCGGCTCTGTAGGCGAGACAGATTTATTTATAACACCACTCTGTCAAAGCAAATGAAGTAAGGCTGTATAACTGATGACAGGAAGATAGAGTTTGAGACATGTCCAGAAATGGGTCTGGTCTACAGAGAGCGGTTTTGACCCCTTTACATGCAAGCATTCATCAAACTCAGCACAGTAAAAAACCAGCCTGGTATGGTGAAATGTTATATGAATATCATGCCAAGTCATTTTGCTTTTTACTACTACACATTTGTTATTTTGTGTAACTGCATAGCATGAATAATAATACAGCCCTAACCTTTTCAAGTAACAAAAAACTACTTGACAAAACAAGCAACTGTGTGCCTGAAATTCATGAATATTTGGATTTCGAAAATATCAAACTGTAAGAACAGTAGAAACTGGAAAGGACAAATGAAACAAACAAATAGGAAAATAAAATATCAAACTGAGTTTAAAAGCTTAAGGTTTGTATTAATTATTGCAGAAAAAGTACTGGAGAGTTGGGGTGGGTTTCAAAAAAACAACCAAAATTCACTGAACCAGCAGCAAAAGCAGATCAAAACTATGCTTTATGTTTGAAAAACATTGTCATTAGTTCCTTCTAACTTTTGCTGTTTTGCTCCCACCATGATAAAATCACACTTCCTGCACAGCTCTTCAAGATCAGTTCACCATCATAAATCTCAGTTTTCTGCATTAATTACCTGCTTATTGCTCACCATCATTTTTTTAAAAACGACATCTGACAAGAAATTATAATTTTTGCTGTTCGATACCAAAGAAATTTGAACTTTTACAAATTATGCCAAATTGCAAAACATTGAGTTATGTCTCTAATAAAAACTTCTTTAACTTTGCTCTGCTTCACTTCAGCAGCATCAGGTAATGTTCATATGTTGATTCATGGTTTTCTTCATTTTATGATCTACTGCAGAATATTTTTAAGGTTATCTGCTATAAAAAGTCAGGCCAGGAAAATCTCCTTCATGTTTTTCTGTGTTTTATCCTCAGTTCCTTTGACACAAAGGCACCTGCTCTGATGCTTATGTAACCCAGTGTTACACTTACACCTCTGATGAAGTCTCACAAGAGAATCAGAGATGAATCGAATCGGGACCTTGTGAATCGAAATCGAATCCATTATAGAAATCAGTGACTATACTCAGCCCTACTAGAGACATCTTAACTTTTAAATAACATATTTAAAATTACATAGTTTTACATACTTGTAAGCAGTCAGTATTTGCCTTAAACTGGAGCTTCATAAAGTGTTTCACACCAGTATCAGTATGTTTCAGAGTGTGTGCAATACACACACTGTCCATTTCACGCTTTGCCATTCCAATGGACTTGCAAGCTGCAGTAACAGCAGAGGGACATATTTTATTTCAAACCAATATAAAAATAACAAAGGGAGAGCCTTTAAACAGACATTAACACATTCAGATGCAAATACATGTTAGCCACCAAGCTTAATTGTCTGTGGCACAGAACGACCCTGGAATGTACTTCATACCTTTGTTGGTCACTAGCAACATCTTGGCTTTTAATGTGTTGCTGGTACCGCAACTTCTGCATGTATGTCCATTTCACGCTTTGGAGAGGCATGGTGGACTGGCGTGTCTACGCATGCACACTTTGCCATGATATGGGGTTGAGCAGTTAGGCGAAATTATTTCTTAACTTTTCTTGTCAAAGTTAATGGGTGGAATTTTACTTCTGTTCTGCTTAACCCAATTCAGCTTCTTCTGTAGTCTGTATTTTAGCAGGAACTACTCAATGAAATAAAGGAGGAACACAGTTCATCATTATTTTAAAACATGAAAGTCATTCAGTGTGTAAAAAATTTGAAGAACTTCAAAGCTTCTCAAAAACCTCTGATGAAACCAGCTCTCGTGAGGACCGCCCCAGGAAAGGAAGACCTGTCAGTTCATCAGCCTCAAAAATCATTAATTAATGGTCCTTCAAGATTAAAGCTCACATCAGTGCCTTGCAGAAATCCCATCTCTAGATGAAGTGTTGCAAAGCGACTGTGTGACTCATGCCTTCCCTATCAAATTGCTTTGTAGAACAAAAAGAAAAAACTACTGAGAGTGACTAACGAGAAAAGCTTTATTTGAGCCAAGAAAGTGAAAATGAAGGGGGAAATCAGCATAAACACATTACATTAATAAACAATCATACATTCATAAACACATTGTACACATTAAAAAATCTATATCTGGAAAACATAACACAGTAAGCATGATGTTTGTCATTGTGAATGTTTAATTTTTAGGTAGTGAGAAAGCAGATCTTTCAGTCTAGCCTTCTATGAGCATGTGACAAATTAATGACCTTCACAAGGTGCTGAATATGACTGGGATCCTCTGTGGTTCTTTTTACTTACTTTTTCTTACCAAGAATTGTATATCAAGTACTTTATTTTCATCCCCATCAGGTTCATTAAAACTACACCGAGTGGCTGAAAAGTAAGCAGTAATGTGCATAGTAAAAATAAAAGTAATGTAAGTGTTCAAGTGTTGCAGCCATGAGCACTGAGTAATTTCATATTGAAAGCAACGGTTTAGAAAGAGCTGAATAAAAACAATTAGAGCAGAAATTGTTCAGTTGTACCATGTTTTTCCTAAAAACATTTCCACCTTAATATGAATTCTGCTTTTAAGAAGGCTAGGTACAAACATTGGCCTTTATCTGAACTGAGCTCAGTGTGTTCTACCATTAATACTTTGCATGATCCATAACTTCCACGTAAGCATGTGTGGCTAAAAATTCAGCAAACCGCAGATGAGGAAGGTCTAATATATTTATCTCCTATATGTTACTATTTTATAGTATTATCATCATTATTTTCATGATCATAATTGTATTAATATGTCATTATGATTGATATTCTATTTCTATTTCTCTGATTTCTTTTCTTGTTGTGTAGAACGTAGGACCTATTGCAACAGACAGAAACTGGAAAGGCATTGGCATCTCTCTGCTGGTTATTGCAGTGGTGCTGTCACTCATCGGACTGTCCATTGTTCTGCTGTCAAAAGGTGAGACCCCATGTAGATGAGTCACATCTAGTTAATAAATTATCGTTGACTTTTGTCAACAATAAATTGTTTTATTTTGTCACATGTAGGTTCATGTTATATTTAATTTTATATTTAATTTTGTAGTTTTGTGTAGGCATATGTTCTTAAAAAACAAATGCTAATCTCAAGGACTAGTCCCTCGCACATGCACATACAGTAAATAACATTTATTGAGCCAAATGCTCAGAATTGAAGCTTTGATTCAGCTGACATGGTGAAAAGTAGATAACCTTGATGTGGATATCACTTTAGAATGTTTATGGGCTTTAAACATTTTGTAAAACAATCAGATAAATAAAACTTCTCCTTTTCTTATCAGATCTGCATGCACATTTACAAACACATGTAATGTACCCTTATCACTGCCTAACATGAGTGTATAGCTGCTGGGGCAAACGTTTGACTGGCACCTTAAAAATCAGTGAACAATGACAAATTACCATCACTTGTAAGTTGTGCCAGGAGAATTAGCATTGACACTGCAAAAAAGTGGATATTTATTTAGTTTGTATTTAAGGATCAGTCTTGGCTATATTACAATAGTGTCTTTCCTAATTTGCATACTGTCTGCAAACTCCTGTTTTTCTGCCTTCATTAGCATATTTATTAATTCACTGCAGTGAATGTACACAGCACAGAAGACAATGACTGAGGTAAATCACTTCAGGTTTTAATTGTTTATCTGGGAAAGTGTGAGAAAAAGGTTATGAAAAAAATTAAGAAAGGATTGTGTAAGACAACATCTGGAAGGGATTTACTGCCTGAGTTGTCACTCAGCAGAATTTTTTGCTTCCCAATCAGTTATGAAAAATGGCGTTTGTGCAAGTATGACTAAACATTATTTAATTATCTTTATGTCATCTTACATTTCCTCACTGCACTGAAGAAATTTAATTATAGATTTGTTTTTTAATTTAAACACCAAATTACCAGAAAATACTTAACAACTGTTTTGTTGTTGTTCTTTTTGACTTTCTTCTTAGATGATGGTGGTAAACTATTTGGTACACCACTGACATTGGATGACCTTTTTGAAAAAAAATTCCAAATACATGATCCTGATGCGAAGTGGATCAGTGGTGAGTATGTTAAAACACCAGAATTCAGACCCCAAGTCAACGCTGTAAAGACCTGAAGTTATCTGAAAAGTTCACTCTATAATACTGTTTATGAAAGTTGACATGTTATTACAATAGTACAGGTTACCTTCTCAACAGAGTGAACCATAAAAGTGCCCTGCATTCAGCGTGATTAGGGTTTACACTCTTGTTTTTCTTGAGTAGACAAGGCCTTTTATTGCAAAATGGATTGCTATAACTCCTGACAAAGTGTCAGGTATTTTTAAAAGGCTTATTTAATTTTAGTGTTTCTTTTTTCATTCTGCTCTTCCATTTTAATTGTTGTTCAGGTAGAAGACAATCAAATAAACTTGCATTCATCACTCTGGTGTTTCTTTTAGCAAAACAGATCCAGATTGAATTGAATGAAGTTTTTTTCAAAGTGCTTTTCAAAGCAGAAGTCACAAAGTGCTTTACAATACAGAAAAAACACAACAATTAAGATGGTATAAACTAAATAAAGGTAACCCTGAACAGGTGGCGCTTAAGTTCTTAAAGGTATCAATAGTGTCCACAGATTTTATGTTCAGTGGAAGTGAGTTCCAGGACTTGGGGTCACATCCTCAAAAGCACATTGTCATTTTGCCTTTAACCAGGATCTTTAAGCATCAATCAGCAGACCTCATACATCCAGATGTTACGTACGATTTTAGTAGTAGCTCACTGATCTGACCATGGAAGGCTCTGAAAGTAACCGCCAAATTTTAAATTAAACCCTAAACTTTATGGGGAAACGGTGCAGTGAAGACAGCATTGTTTTCATACAGGATCTTTTAGGGTACCCGATGAGAAGAATCACAGCGGTATTCTGGATATTTGTAAATGATCCAGGGATGAATTCCTCAGGTAAAATGTGGCCTCACTGGGATGCTACAAAGAGAGTCTTTATCTTTATAAGGAGTCTTTAGTCAAGCTTGAATCTCTGTGCTGTAAACAGTTATTTACTTTGTAGCTGCTTAAACTAAATTACATTAGAATAACATAAAAGTGCTATATTTCCCATTTGTTACAATATAATTTCTAAAGCCCAGTAAAGTAAGGATGACAGGAAGTACAACTATGTCACGTAAACCCTTAATAAGTATATTATGGCAAAAAGGGACATCATATAGGATGAGTTAGTTTTTTTATTATGGTATTTATATTCACTGAGACTGTATTTTAGCCATTTTTATATGTCTAACATATAAAAAAGTCACTGAGAAATGCAGTCACTGTGATATATATATATATATATATATATATATATATATATATATATATATATATATATATATATATACAGCATCTGCAAATTTATTTGCCCACTAGTCTCTTTGACCATTACTTTCACTCTTTATGATTGTAAATAACTGTGAGCCAGCTTGTCTCTTAAGCTGTTTTCATGCATGTACTCCTACAAACTTCAAGAGAATCAGGCAGCACACAGGATGACTACACACAAGGTGTGAATACATTGCACTATTACCTGGGCTCAGACATCACACAGACTTTGCATTAGGAAGCTGGCAGTAAAACACCATTTAACTAAGATGGACATTTGCATTCTCTCATCCACCCCCACTGGGTAATTTAGTATTTATTTATTTATTGTCATTGTCAAGAACAATGAAATTGCGTTTGGGGCTTCCATACAACCCAAAAAAAAGAAGAAAATAATAAATAAATACCCCTTAAAACCCAAGTGTACATATTTAACCCAGTGTGACTCCAGTGCAATAAGACAATCCTTAGCAATAATGTTCGTAGAAATTCAGACAAAGACCTGAGAAACATGACAAAATACAACAATGCAACCCATTCAATATTATTGTACTGTGAGATATGATATCAGATATGATAGTTATCTATTTAAGAAAGAGGGGGGGGGGGGCAGGAGGGGGAAGAGAATAAAGATATGATGCACCAATGCAGACCAGTTCATTGCTATTAAGAAGTTGGATATGGTTATTGTCCGTGAGAGGGGGGCAGAGAGTTCAGGAGCCTCACAGCCTGTGGATACAGGCTGTTGGCCAGTCTGGATGTTCTGGCCTGTATAGACCTGTACCTTCTCCGTGAGGGCAGCAGATGGAAAAGGTGGCGCGCAGGGTGATGTTGGTCCCGCAGGATACTGTGCACCCTCCTCAGACAGCGAGTGGGGAAGATATTACTGATCTCTGGCAGACTTGTTCCAATAATTCTGCCAGCTTCCTTCACCACCCGCTGGAGTGCTTGCTGATCGGCCTTGGTGCAGCTGGGGAACCACACTAGAAATCCATACGTCAGAACGCTGCTGATGGCACAGTTGTAGAAGTTCAACATCAGAGATCTGGGAATGTGTGCGCTCCGCAGTCTCCTCAGGTAGTAGAGGCGCTGTTGGGCCTTCCGTACAACTGAGGTGATATGGTTGCCCCAGGACAGGTCCTCGGTCACAGTTACCCCCAAGAATTTAAAACTGCTCACCCTCTCCACCGCCTCACTGCCAATGAAGAGAGGCAGATGGTTGTTATGACCCCTCTTCCGGAAATCTACAATGATCTCCTTGGTCTTTTTGGTGTTTAAGACCAAGTTATTGTCGTGGCACCATGACTCTAGTTGTTGCACCTCTGTCCTATAGTTTGTCTCATCATTGTTGGATATAAGTCCGAGCACTGTAGTGTCATCTGCAAACTTAACAATGAGATTGGACGCGCAGGAGGAAATACAGTCATGGGTGAAGAGAGTGTATAGCAGAGGGCTCAGAACACACCCCTGAGGGGCACCGGTGTTGACCACAAGGGTGGAAGAGGTGTTCTTACCCACTCTGACACTCTGTCTACGGTTAGTGAGGAAGTCCACAATCCAGTTGCACAGAGAGGAGTTAAGTCCCAGTTGGTGGAGTTTGGGACGTAGTTTGTATGGCCGGATGGTATTAAAAGCCGAGCTGTAGTCTACAAAGAGGAGCCGTGCATAGGTATTCCTGTGTTCCAAGTGCTTCAGTAATGTGTGCAGCACTGTGGCGATCGCATCCTCGGTTGACCGGTTCTCCCTGTATGCAAACTGGTGCGAGTCCAGGGATGGTGGAAAAGCAGCTCTGATGTGTTTAATGACCAGTCTCTCCAGGCATTTGGCGGGAATGGGGGTGAGTGCCACAGGTCTGAAATCGTTCAGACATGTGACATTTGACTGTTTTGGGATGGGAACGATGGTTGCTGCTTTGAAACAGGATGGTACCAGTGAACAGGACAACGAGGTGTTATATATAGAGGTGAAGACGTCCGCCAGGTCCGCAGCACAGTCTTTTAGCACCCGGCCCAGCACTCCATCCTGCCCGGCCGCCTTCCTGGTGTTAATGCTCCGGAACACACGCCTCAGCTCATGAGTGCTCAGGACCGGAGCAGGGTCGGTTGAGGGGAGAGGGGACAGGACAGGGTCGGTGTTCTCCCTGTCAAAACGGGCATAAAAGAGATTTAGATCCTCAGCCAGAGTAGAACTGTCGGCTGAGGGTGATGGTGTTCTCCTTTTGTAGTCCGTGATAGCCCTGATGCCCTCCCAGACCTGCCTTGGGTTTGTGTTGTTCTCAAACCTGGCCTCGATACGCCTCCTGTGCTGCTGCTTGGCAGTCTTCATGCCTCTTCTCAGGTTGGCCCTGGCAGCACTGTATGCCTCCTGGTCCCCGGATTTGAAAGCGTTGTTCCTTGTTCGAATAAGTTGTTGAACTCCGTGTGTCATCCAGGGTGGATTATTAGGGAACACACGGAATCGTTTCCAAGTTGTTACATTGTCCACACAGAAACAGATGTAGTCCAAGACAGTGGAGGTGTAACTGTCCAATGCGACACGATTGTCAGTGTCCTGCACCTTGAATACATCCCAGTCTGTGCAGTGGAAACAGTCCTGAAGCATCGGAATAGCATCCTGCGGCCATGTTCTCACGGTTTTGGTTGTAATCCCAGTGCTCTTGATCTTTTGTGTGTATATTGGGTGTAGCAGAAGGGAGAGATGGTCTGACAGACCCAGGTGGGGATAAGCCTGGGCTCTGTACGCATTCGCCATGTTGGTGTACACCTGGTCCAACGTTCTATCTCCTCTGGTAGCACACTTCACATTACGGTGGAAATTGTGAAGTACAGATTTCAGGTCCGCGTGGTTAAAATCCCCAGCCGCAATAAAGACACTGTCCGGGTGTGCTACCAGGCTGTTATTGATGCTGCTGCTCAATTGTGCTAACGCTAGCTTAGCATTAGCATCTGGTGGAATGTAAACAGCGCAGATGTAGACGGCACTTTAACACCAACAGTTCTACCTCTGTACTGCACAGTTTTTCCGTTACCGTGACGTTCGTGCACCAAAGGTTGTTAATATAGATGCACAGCCCCCCGCCAGTCTTCTTACCCGAGTCCGCAGACCTGTCGGCTCGATAGGCGGTGCGGCCTGCTAGATCGATAGCCGCATCGGGAATGGCGCTGTCCAGCCAGGTTTCAGTGAAAATCATGCACGAACAGTTATTAAAAGTCCGTCGAGTGGCGATCTGCAGTCGTATTTCATCCAGTTTGTAACGGATTGAACGGGCGTTGGAGAGGAATATGATCGGGAGTGGTGGTTTAAACGGACTAGTCTTTAGCCGTGCCCACAGGCCTCCCCGCTTGCCTCTCTTCTGCCTCCGCTCGCAACGTCTCCTCCTGCGGCTTGCTGTTGCGGGTAGCCCCGGGGGTTGCTTAACGATCTCCGGGGGGATGAGATACTCGGATGTTAGTTGAAGATCTCCACGGCTTAGTTGTAGTAGATCATCTCTGTTGTATTGAAGTAACCCCAGACTGTGTGAAATAATACACAGTACCACCAAAAGTGCAAAAGTGTAGGAGCTCCGGGCCGCTGCGTCTGTGCGCGCCGCCATCTTGGCATTTTGTATGATGGATTATGTAGAAAAAGTCGACATAATTTCAGGCTGCAGTGCATGAGTGAAAATAGCTTTCGCAGCACCTCAAGTATATTTAAGAAAGTTTCACTTTTAATTTATACATGTACATTCCAATAAGATTATAGTGTTGTGAATGTGACTGCTGTATTGCCTCTTGCAGGGTTCCAGTAACCTTATGAGCATATAGTACATGTAATGTAGTAGACCTGACTGCACTCTATTGAGTTAGTAATGTGTTAAAGCTGGAAAGACATACATCTTATGTACAGCTTTTTAGCAAAGAGACGGCACATAAGCTGCAACAGAGAGCAGGCAGAAGACAGGGAGTAAATATCTTCCATCTATGTCACCTGTTCAACTCATTGAGTTATACCAGCACAGTGGTGAAACAAGGTAATCAGAGTTTATTACTGCCACTAAGGACTTCAGACTGCTTTAAAACCTTTGCTCAAAACCTTATGGTACAGCTAAGCAAACAATTTCACTCTGGATACTCTAAGACTTTAAAGAGAGAGCAAAATAAAATTCCCCACCACAATCTTTATAATCCACCAAAGCTCCAATAATTTTGATAATCAAACTTGACCTGATGTTACAGTTTGTTTTTTTCCCCACGCAGTTATATTATTTTTACATAGAGTATATACACGGCTAAGAAAATAACACTTTTTGATCAGAGTATAGCATCAACTCATTTAAACTTTAGGGATATAGATCTGATCAGTTAAGTGTCAGAGGTGTTTGTTAATTTGTTTCAGACACTTTTGCTGTGCCTCCCAGGAAAGTCTAATGAGCATGGATTGTTCAGCATGACCGGTTTGATAGTGAGTCAGTGATGGTCTGGGGAGGCATATCCATGGAGGCTGGGCAATGGCACTCTGACTGTCATTTTGTATCAAGATGAAATCATTGGACCAATTTGCAGATTGTATACTGGTGCAGTGGGTCTTTAGTTCCTTCTGGTGCATGACAATGCCCAGCCTCATGTGCTCAGAGTATGTAGGCAGTTCCTGGATGAAGGAATTGATAACATTGCCTACCTACCACACCAACCTGACCTAATCCACTAGAAAACCTTCTGGGACATTATTATTTTAGTCAATCCAGCTCCGCCAGGTTGCACACCAGAGTGTCCAGAAGCTCAGTGATCTTTGAATTCGATGCGGTCGTGTAACACACACTGCCACTGGACTATAGAGAGCAGTGGAGACATGTTCTCTGGATTGAGACATCACACTTCTCCATTTGGCAATGGATTTGTTAGATGCCAGGAGAATGATACGGGTCTGACTGCATTGTGTTAATTATAGTGTGGGGTTGTCTTTCAGGAACTTGGACTTCACAAACCTCACAAATGTACTTCTTCCAGAATTTTCAAAAAATTGCCATAAACAATTACTGCTAACAATTCTAACCTTGTGGAAAGCCTTCCCAGAAGAGTTTCAATTGTTATAGCTGCACACGGTGGAGCTAACATCAAAATAAACCATGTGGATTAAGAATGGGAGGTTTATTTGAGTATGCTGTTTACAGTGTTGTAAGTTACTTTAAATTAGTAACTTAGTTACATTACTAGTTACTTCTATCAAAAGTAACTCAGTTACTTCAAGTTACTCGTTACTTTCAGAGTAACTAGTTACTAGGGAAAGTAACTTTGGTTTTACTCAGAATTCTCTTGTTAATGTGTTGCTTCCGTAACTGGATACCCAGCAAGATTGCCAGTCTTCTAGCTTGCTTACTTGCCACAAGTGCACTGTGCCACCTACCAATAGAAAGGAAAAAATAATGTGCACATTTCCACGAGAGAAATCCCACGCCTGATTTTATCCTAGCCTGCTTTTTACATCCAACACAAAAACTGCAGTCGTGGTGCTTTCGATTGTACTCAGAACTCGGAAATTCTGCCTTCTGAATTGGAAGATGTAGGTAACACCAGACTGAAGATGAGCTGCATACAGGGCTGGACTGGGACAAAAAAATCGCCCCGGGCATTTTGACTAGAGACTGGCCCACCATTATAGGAAAAATCATAAAGCCTTTGAATGAAAATAAACGCTGTTGTGACAGTGATGTACACTGTTCTGATGGTATATATGCATCAATCTATCAATTGTTTGTTGTAAGACTCAGATAATTATTTTTTTAAAAGTGAGACATTTTAAATGAGAATAAGAAAGTATTTCCTTGTGCCCCCCTTTCCCTTTAAATGCCCTACATGGACCCCTGGCAACACTTTGCTAGACCCGCCCCTGCAGAGTTACCAGCTGTCAGCTATTTAGAAAAGGATCCTGGTGTTATTTATCTCTCAGAAACAGTTCATAACTTCCCTTCAACTCATTCATGTCACCTAAAAGGTAAACCTGTTTCTCCATCACCTGTTCAGCTCTGATGATTCAGTAAGGACATCTCCTGGTTTCATCTTCATGTTTCCCTCTCACCACATATTCAAACCGATATCATGACCAGCAGGTTTACAGCTGTGGCTCCAGCCAACATCAGCTGATACTAGAAATTAATATTAAATAAATTCTAACAACAGCTGATCAAGCTTAAAAGTACTGCTGTTGTTTACCGCGACATCTGCTGGTTTCCTCTTTCTGGCGCAAAGTGGACAATAAATAAACAAGAGAGAAAAGCCGATCAGCTGATCATTGATCAGTTTCATGATTGAAGTAGAAACAGGAGAGGGAGGGTGAGAGGATGAGAGAAGAAGAGGCAGCTGTGCAGCAAACACACAGAGTAACTCCAGCTTTGTGTCTTTGTCATTGTAGCTGAAGTCCGGGACAAACTGTTCCTTTTCACCTCAATACGAAACGCGTAATATTTTCTCTGAATACGAGACGATTCCGTTTTTTACGGGACGGTTGGCAACTCTAATAATTAACCTTATGAACAAAATAAAGTTCAACATCAGTAACATAGCACCACCCAGCTGTATAGAAACCCCGTCATGCTAGCTAGTACGCAGTACGAAAAAGTCAACACAACGAAAATAAACTCCACCTAAACTTAAGATAAGATAAGATAACCTTTATTAGTCCCACACGTGGGAAATTTGTTTTGTCACAGCAGGAAGTGGACAGTGCAAAAGTTATGAGGCAAAAATTAGAATACAATAATAATAAATACAGTACACAACTGTACAGAATAGAATAAAATAAAATACTATATACAGTAGAATACAATAAGATAAAAATAGAATACAAATACAAATACAACTGAGTAAAAATACAACGATGACAGAAAGGATTATTGCACTTAGTATTATTGCATATGTATGGATGTGTGTGCTTGATCAGTTAAAGTCTTTATTATGGAGTCTGACAGCAGTGGGGAGGAAAGACCTGCGAAATCTCTCCGTCCCACACCGTGGGTGCCGCAGTCTCCCACTGAAGGAGCTGCTCAGTGCTGTCACAGTCTGCTGCATGGGGTGGGAGATGTTGTCCATCAGGGATGACAGCTTAGCCGCCGTTCTCCTGTCACTCACCACCTCCACTGGGTCCAGAGGGCATCCTAGAACAGAGCTGGCCCTTCGGATCACCCTGTTCAGTCTCTTCCTGTCCCCAGCAGAGATGCTGCCGCCCCAGCAGACCACGCCATAAAAGATAGCAGAAGCCACCACGGAGTCATAGAATTTCTTCAGGAGTGGGCCCTCCACTCCAAACGACCTGAGTCTCCGCAGCAGGTACAGCCTGCTCTGCCCTTTCCTGTAGAGGGCGTCTGAGTTATGAGTCCAGTCCAGTCTATTGTTCAGATGAACACCAAGGTACCTGTAGCTGTCCACAGCCTCAATGTCCATACCTTGGATGTTCAGTGGTTGCAGTGGAGAATGCTTGTGCCTGCGGAAGTCTACCACCAGTTCCTTGGTTTTACTGGCGTTGATCTGGAGGTAGTTCAGCTGGCACCAGTCCACAAAGTCTTGGGTCAGACCTCTGTACTCCTTGTCGTCCCCATCAGTGATGAGGCCGACTATTGCAGAGTCATCAGAGAACTTCTGCAGGAAGCACTGGGTGGAATTGTGGGAGAAGTCTGCAGTGTAGATGGTGAAGAGGAACGGAGCCAGAACCGTTCCCTGTGGGGCCCCCGTACTGCAGACGACCCTGTCCGACACACAGCCCTGAGTCCTCACATACTGTGGTCGGTCGGTGAGGTGGTCCAGGATCCAGGTAGTGAGGTGATGGTCCACTCCAGAGTTCACCAGCTTGTCCTTTAGAACCGAGGGAAGAATGGTGTTGAAGGCACTGGAGAAATCAAAGAACATGATTCTCACAGTGCTTCCAGCGGTCTCCAGGTGAGCGAGGGAACGATGTAGGAGGTGAATGACGGCATCATCCGCTCCAATGCCAGGCTGGTAGGCAAACTGAAGTGGGTCCAGTGATGAGCTTATTAGGCGCCGAAGCTGAGCCAGGACCAACCGCTCCAGGGTCTTCATCAGGTGGGATGTCAGAGCCACCGGCCTGTAGCTGTTGAGGTCCTTGGGGCGTGAAGTCTTTGGCACTGGTACAACACAGGAGGTTTTCCAGAGCTGTGGGACTCTTCCCAACCTCAGGCTCAGGTTGAAGAGGTGCTCCATCACCCCACACAGTTGGTCCGCGCAGGACCTGACGACCCTCGAGCTGATGCCATCTGGACCCGCTGCCTTCTTGCCATTAATCCTCCTCAGTTCCCTCCTAACCTGGGTGGTTGAGAGAGACAGGCTGGAGCCTTGTGTTGAGTGTGTATTGGATGCTGTTGTTGGGGGTGGGGGGGAGTGAGCAGGGTGAATAGAGGAGGTGTGAAGTGTCTGAGGTGGAACAGCAGCAGTGGGGGTGGGTGAGTCTGCAGCCGATGTTGTAGACTGTCTCATGGTTGAATCAAATCTGTTGAAGAAATGATTCAGTTCATTTGCCCATCTCACATCCCTCCCAGGCAGAGTTCTGCTGTTTGTGGCCCGAGATGGTTCTGAGGCCTCTCCAGACTTCACCAACGTTGTTTTGTTGAAGCTGGTACTCCATCTTCTGCCTGTAGCTCTCCTTCCCATTCCTTATCAGTCCCCTCAGCTCTCTCTGCACCCTTTTCAACTCCTCTTTGTCTCTGGATTTGAAGGCCCTCCTCTTCTGCTTGAGGACGGTTTTAATTTCTGGGGTAATCCAAGGTTTGTTGTTGGAGAAACACCGTACAGTCCTGGTAGGTACAGTGTTATCTACACAGAAGTTTATATAGTCAGTAATGCATGTAGTAAGGCTGTCGATGTCCTCACCGTGGTCATCACAAATCACCTCCCACACAGTCGACTCAAAACAATCCTTAAGAGCCTCCTCGCTCTCCTCTGACCATCTCTGTACTGTGCGGGTGGCTGGTGGCTCCCTGCGCACTAAGGGCTCATACACAGGGACAAGGTGCACCAGGTTGTGATCAGATCTGCCCAGGGGAGGGAGAGGTGATGAACTGTATGCCTCTTCTGCATTGGCATACAGTAAGTCCAGTGTTTTATTGACTCTGGTTGGGCAGGTCACATACTGGGTGAAGGTGGGCAGTGTGGAGTCCAGTGAGGCATGATTGAAGTCCCCTGATATTATGAGAAGGGCTCTCTGTGATTGTGTTTGCAGTCTGCTGACCACAGAGTGGAGAGAGTCACAGGCTGCATCCGCGTTGGCCGAGGGGGGGGACATACGCTGTTATCGCGATAACATGCGAGAACTCCCGGGGCAGGTAGTACGGACGCATGCTAACGGCTAACAGCTCAATGTCTCTGCTGCAGAGTTGCTCTTTTACAGTGATGTGCCCAGGGTTACACCATCTGTCGTTCACAAAAACTGCCAGTCCCCCTCCTTTCCTCTTACCGCTGTCTCTGGTCCTGTCCGCTCGCAGCAGCTGGAATCCCGGTAGTGTCACGCTTGTGTCCGGAGTTAGCGATGTTAGCCACGACTCCGTTAGCATCATGATGCTACATTGCCGGTACTCCCTCTGTGACCAGGTTAGCGACATGAGCTCATCCATCTTATTGGGCAAAGATCTTACGTTTCCAATAATTACAGAAGGAAGAGATGGTCGATAACGTCTCCTTCTCGGGCGACGGCGCTCCTTCCCAGCACGACACCCCCGTCTTTTCCTCCTCAGCTCGCTGGGAATATCGGGTCTGTCCGCCGGCAGTACCGCTGCAGGGCTCAGCGCTAACAGCTGATCCTTACTGTAAACAAAGGATCTCTGCTCTGGGTCCCCAGACACGGGTGAAAAAAGTAGAAATAAACTGAGAAAAACGACCAGGACTAGCACAAAACGGTAGAACATGGTTGCAGAGTCTAATTACTAATACGTTAGTTATAAAAAAATTACGAGAAAAAAGATAAGAAAGAAAGAAACTCAGAATGAGCAGAGCTGCTGTAACAGGCTGCCGCACACGGGGGGCGCCGGAAGTTGATATATACTAAACTTTAGTGATGGGATTTCCGGCTCTTTTTAGAGATCCGGCTCTTTCGGTTCGGCTCACTAAAAAGAGCCGGCTCTTTCGGCTCCGAACCGGCTCTTCAGGTTGTTTTGTTGCTTTAATTAATTTATTATTAACAATAATATAAAATTATGCACAAAAGGAATTACTAACATAAAAACAAGTGGTTTTATTTATATATGTTTATATATAAATATATGCGGTGGCCCCTAGAGACAAAACACGTACAAACTCCAAAACACATTTCTAGCATGAACTGAACTTCCAAAGCAGAGCTACTAGATCACTTAAATTACACAATTGAAAGCATGTGTGTATTGTTTGTGTATTTATACACAGGCACTCATATATATATTCAAATAATTTAAAAAAAAGTTCATTTACCTGTTACTACGACACACCAAATCCGGTCGTTGGTACTTGCTGGCTTGTGTAGCCACAAGATAACAAAGGCTCAACACTGCGCCCAGCATCCTGGAGCACTTCTGTTGTCTTTTGTACGTGTTTTGAGTTTTTATGTGCTTCTGAGTTTTTACGTGCTTCAGAGTTTGTACGTGTTTTTACGTGTTTTGGAGTTTGTACGTGTTTTTACATGTTTTGGAGTTTGTACATGCTTCAGAGTTCGTACGTGATTTGAAGTTTGTATGTGCTTTGTCTCTAGGGGCCACCGTAAATATACTTTTATTTATTCACTCCACATAAAATGTAATAAATAAATCATATAATATAAAAATCAACTATTCACATTTCAAGTTTTAACTATTTAAATTTTCAGCTTTTTCCTTTCACAAATTTAAAGTGAAAAGAACACAAAACACTGCAAACCACAACACAATTAAATATAAATTATAATATGAAAACTAAAAGAACATGCACATTCTCTGTCATATGGACCTGCATGAATAAACTTTCTCAATCCTTTATCATCTGCAACCGAAAATAGTTGTGGATGATTACTATACCTTTCTAATGTTGTTGTCCCTGCCTCTCTTTCTCTCTCTCTGGCTCTGTTCCTGTGCTACTGAGTGTAACTACCGCCCCTCCCCCCTCTGCCCAGCGTAAAGCACAAGGCTCGCGTGCAGAGTGAAGCGGAAAAAAAGTGCGAGAGAGAGGCTGAGAGAAAAAAAAAAAAAAAACCACGTGACGGCTCGCGATAAGGAGCCGGCTCGCGTCGTTCACGTCAAAGAGTCGGCTCTAAGAGCCATTTCGTTCGCGAACGACCCATCACTACTAAACTTGGTTCATATCTGACCCAGATGGACTGCAGGTTATAACTACCCGAAGTTCAGTTCACCTGACACTCTTGGACCAGCGGCCGCTTCGGGTCTCTCCTCTTGCCTCCCTTTTCCTTCATCCACCTGCTGGCTTCCTACACTTGCTAATGTTATTGAATCTGTGGAAGCTCCGCGATAGCCACCATACAAAGTAACGAATAACGAGCCTATCTAAATCCCAGTAACGAGTAACGCGTTCCTGGTTTCGGCATAATAACTAGTTACCGTGCTCGTTACCACAATAATAACGTAGTTACTGTAACGCGTTACTTAATAACGCGTTAGTCCCAACACTGGCTGTTTATCTGTATTTCTCAATAGATCAGGCTACAATAATAATGGATGTTTCTATAGCTTGTTATTGGCAAGAAATGACAAGCTATAATTCATATCTGAGCTGCTTACTTACTGTGTCAAACCAAATCAGAGTTTTCCTCAGAACAGAATGAAGGCAATGTAATGTGTATTTAATTTTAGGATGTTCTTCTCTTTTCCTGTTTTCTTCCATTACCCACTTTACATGTGCTCAAACAGCCTGCAATATAATTACTATGTGGTCTGCTTTAAATGACTGAAATAATAATTAGAGATATTGAAAACATGCCTTTGAAACCTTCTCCTTCTCCTTTTAATAATTTAAAAGTAAACTTTACTTCTTCAACACAAAGTGTTATCATCAGTGAATTTTGATTGGTTTATAGTCAACTACTGGAAATGAAACTCTTAAGTGACACTGGGAGAAATCTAATAGTTTTGTTTGTTTCTATAAAGAGGCCAAGATGCACTCTCCCTGCAGACTCACCATGAAAAACACATCAACACAAGTACCACTCATCATAATGGAAGGACTTTATTCTTTAGAGGCTCTCTGGTGAATGGTTTTACACCATATGTCAGTAGTGGTGCTTTCAAGCTGTCTGAGCTATCCTTTGTGTGACAGGACCACTGCGGTTGGCTCCTCTCGGTCATGCTTAGTTTTCTGCTCCTGAAAGTCGGACTGTGCAAATCTATATGGTCCTCTCAAATACTGCCTGTCTTACATTCAGCAGAATAAAAGTCCCAGAGTAATCTTTGAGGAAGCCAACTTGCACTTCAAAATTGGCTTTTTTCAAAATATAGGTTTCTTTGTAAAAGGACACAGAACTCAATGAGATCTTTGTAGAACTAGTTTCTGAAAGTAGTTTTACAACTGAAACTGAAATGAACTGATACGTTTTGTTTGAGGCAGAGATATTATATTATAACAATATAATATGTGTCTGCAATGTGTTAATTTTCATGAGATTAAGTGATTTGGAACAATACACATTTACCAATCACACCTGTTTAACCGCTTGTCTATGGAAAGATCTAATCAGCCAATCAGAGCAGCACCAACTCAGCACATTTAGGCTTGCAGACATGGTCAGGACTGCTAAAGTTTAAATCAAACATCAGAATGGGGAAGAAAGGTGGCTAAGTGGCTTTGAACGTGAATTGGTTGTTGGTGCTAAAAAGAGCTCGAGTATTTCAAAAACTGTTTATCCCCCATTACACCACCTCTATTCAAACTAGAGGCGGTGTATTGGGGGATATTTCTGTGGCACATTTAAGTAAGGATCGTTTAAACACCACAGAGTATTGTTGCTCACCATGTCCATCCATTTATGACCACAATATAACCCATCTTCTGATGGCTGCTTTCAGCAGGGTAACATTTTATGTGACGAAGGTCAAATCATCTCAAATTGACCCCATAGCCTCCAGATCTCAATCCAATGGAGCACCTGTAGGATTCAATCCAATGGAGCACCTGTAGGATTCAATCCAATGGAGCACCTGTAGGATGTGGTGTAATGTGAGAACTCAGAGTATGGATGTGTAGCCATGGTGCTAGCTAGGCATAAATAATAAAGTGGTTGGGGGATGTATATATTCTGTTAATTAAGTGCTGATTTCATCATAAACACCTCATGCATTTACATTATCACCACAAGACATGATAGCTTCTCCACAATGAAATGCATGTCAACCTTTTGTCCAGGCTCAAAAAGAACACCCAATTATTGACTTATTGGCATCAAATCAGGGATAAAGATTTTATACACACTAGTAAAGGCAAAAATAAAATCATGTTTAGAAACTCTGCCAGACAGAGAGAAAAACAAGTCTCTGGTCTCTCTCTCAGTTGCTTCACTGCGTTCTTGAAATGCATAATAAACACTCTGCCAAGGGCTCTTTAAGTCTTTACTCATTCATTACTAGGTCCACTTCGATCAGAAAAGTACAACAAGACAAACTTTTATTGCTCCAAAGCACCATATGTTCATATTATATCTGCAGGGTTCTGACAGGGTTATTGTTTAATACGAATGGCTCTGCAGTGCTCCGCCAGTGCTGAGACTTTCTGACCGCCAACTTACTTTCACCAACTGATTCAAATTTTTCAAGGCTTATCTGCAGTAAACCGTAACAGCGAGTGTATCCAATTGTGAATATCGGCAGCTGCTACAAGGACCTCAAGAACATTCAGAATGTGATGCACTGAATCAACACTCCATAAAACCGAGGAGGAGTATAAGGTGGATCACAATAATCAATCACAGGCAGAAATGTTGCTTCCACATGTTCTTGTGGAATTATCTGCTTTTGCACTCAGGGGTTAATAGAAAACAAAGTAAAGCTAAAAGACGGAAACATTTTGCATTCTTCTAACGTCTTTGCCATCAACTTTAAAAGGTGTTTAATGCTGACTGAGGGCCTACACAGATATGCTGTGTAATGTTAGCTTACCTATTTATTTGACAATACCAGTCGTTGTCAACTTGGCAGTGCCTAGAATTAAAGATAGTCAAGGTAAATGTAGTTTAATACTACAGGTGACAGAATTCTGGAGACAGCCATGTCATTTTGTGGAAGATGTCAGAATAATTGGCCTTTTTTTTGCTCATTCTGTGAGCCAGCGTGTCTTTCATTGTGCCTTGCTGTTCACAGACTGGCACTCTGTGCAGTGTAGAAAGATCAAAATCAAAGCTGGTAACCGTCTGGGAAGTTAAGAGGTGTACAGCCTGTCACCTGCTGCTCTTCATTTAACCACTTGCAGTGGCTGCTCCTTCTTTTTTCCCATTACTCCCTGTGATATTTCAAAATGACCTGTTGTGGAATAATGCTAACGATGACACTGTTGTGTTTTTTCCAGTGCAACCTTATAACCGAATGTGGAAAAGTCACCAAAACAGAAATCTTTTTTTTTTCTTCATGAAGACAGATGTTTTCAGTGCATCTCAAAAGGAAGTGTATTCGTCAAAAGCACTGTTTTATGCAGAGAAAGCAGGGAGATATCACCATGGCAACCAAGAAAAGCTTTAAAATATGTGGCAAAGGTTGCATTTCAACCCAAATCATGACATTTTTTAAAATTTCAACCAGATATTTATAATGTTTAAACTTAAGAAAGTCAATGCCTATACTTAGTAAAGCAACACATTTTTTTAACTTATGATGTAGTAAAATTTATGCAACTGCTGTGATGTGTATGACACAAGTATGGGTCTCTGGTGCGATTTGTTTCAACGCCAACCCCAAACCTCCAACCTCCAACCTCCAAATTTTTGTCTTTTAAAAGAGGAAAATATTTACCAGTTGCCAGTGTCATGGTTTGAGTTAATGATCAAGTGAAAACCTGTTTTCAGACACCACATGAAATGGAGCGACAGTTACTAAAATTAAAAAACTTTTGTTTTCAACCTCATAATGAACAAGAAACAAATCAGATGGAGTCCACGGTCCAAAAGTATAAAATAAATTCAAAAGATGGTACAAAAACCAAATATCTTGAGACTAAATACACACAGCAACAATCCTGAAAAAAGGTGAAATCTAAACAACAATAAAGGGTGAAATATGGAAGGAGGTAAAAGAAAACAGAAAGACCAAACAGGGACTAATCTTTGAAAATTAAGCAAGAAGTAAAATGAATCAAGAAGCAAGGGACCAAGAATCAAGCCACACACAATAAAATGCAGACTGGGGAAACACAAATGGCTCATAAAACAGGAAACCATGGGAAGAGAAAACTTTACAACAATAATGAGAGAGGATTATAAGGACTAACAGCCACTAACATCCAGATCACAATACTGGAAATAGATAAATACTGTACTGTGCTGTGTCAGTGTATGATAGGTTCACCATTGTGTTATCTCATTTGCTGACAGATAGTGACATTATTTAAACAAGAAATCTTCAAAATTGGCACTTTAAGCACTCTGAAGCACACGTCCCCTACCTTGCTATTACTTGCAAACAACTGACAACATCTCAGTCTAATAAATAACAGTGACAGAGCACAAACTGAGTTCTTCCCAGATGTTGACACATTTTAAAAGAAATGCCAAAAAAAGTTCAGACTTTTATTTGGAGTATGAGCAAAGCTCTGAAATCCCAGAATCTTGTGTCATTAGATGCACTAGTCCCTGTGTGGCAAATACTGACATCTCTCAAACTCTGTGCCTCCAGTTTAACCGAAGAGCAATGAAGCAGAAAGAAGCATTTGAGAAATTGATTATTTGTTTAATTGGCAACTATTTTAATTAATCTCTGAAGTCCCATTTTCTGGTTTCATGCTTCTCAAGCACGAGGATTTGCTGCTTGTAAATATCTTTGATTTTTTGACAACAACAAAAATGCAGTTTATGTAAAGTTATAGATCCTATGATTAGTTGGCTAATTTGAGAAAGGTTAAATGAAGTGACACTGAAAATAATCATTGGTTGCAGCCCTGACGTGCATTCATTTAACCTTTAAAATAAATCTCGCTCCTCAATTGATCAGTTGTGATCGACAAGGACATCAGTGTTTGGTGAAAGTACTGCAATGTGAAACATTAATATTTTCTTCACCCTGTTATATTTACTTTGGGAGCTATAAATGACTTTTTGTCAGTTTTGAAACAGTGTCAGCAGTGGGTACTTCCTTAATTCTTGTCCTCTGCCTAAAAGTGGCAAGTCATTGAATAGTTGAGACACTTTAATCACATCTGAGATTACATGTTGCCGTTATCCTCGAAGCAATTTCTCAAGGAATTGTCCTCAACTCAGGAGGACACTAGCCCTATTTTTCCAATTACCTCTGCTTTAAAATGTTTTTTTTATAACCAGTGATTTGCTACACGTGCTGCATATAAAATATGAAGGAAAAAAATGGATTGTGGTTTGTTTTACTGTGGGTAGGAGTTTCTAAATGACAAGAGCCCTTTTGAGGATTTGCTTGCCTGTTGAAAACAAGCAATCCGTCTGTATTTCATATTTATTTTCCTGTCATTATACTCTAAAGTGTTTTGAGTGTTTGAAAGTCAACGGCTTTCTTGACTGAGATTGATGCCTCCGAGCTTATTCGTTGACATTTACATGAGACAGGGGCCCTGGAATGATTCAGACCTGTCAAATGCATTAATGGAATTCCAGCCTCCGTGGACTGTAATGCTGGTTTGGGATTAGATGAGAGTTATTGCAGGAACTCCTGTTATTGTTTCTACTGTTGAAAACTGAGGTTTTTTTAGACAGGCCGTTCCAGGAAAGTTTTTTCTTGATGTTTGCTTATGTGACTTTTGCGTGTTTTTTTTAATTTGGGTTTTTGGAGACCAGAAACATTTGCCTGGAAAGCACAGTGGGTCACCTACTGTTGTTTTAAATGTTCTGTATAAATAAAACTGCCTTGACTGGACTTATCTGTTTAATGTCTACCAGGAATTCTAAACTTTTGGTCTTTACACATGGTCGGTGGTTGAATAGAATAGAATAGAATAGAATTCAACTTTATTGTCATTGCACATGCACAGGTACAGGGCAACGAAATGCAGTTTGCATCCATCCAGAAGTGCTTTAGTGATATAGATATATTACAATATATATTAGCAATAATATAGATATGTGAGTATATTACAGAAAATATTGAAGTGCTTATCCTTGGACTGAGGTGTTATTTTCATGCCAAAAGCCATTACAAATAACATTAACAGTAGATGCTTTGCAATCAACATTTTACTTTCCTTTCAGATTGTTGTAAAGGATTCCTAAAATGACACAAGTGTTTCCTCTCATGTAGCAATACAGATTTATTGTTGGTCACTTGCATTTTGATCTTCTTTTTTTGTTGATGATTGCATTTATTTTCTGTTCTTGAGTAGTCCTGCTCCAGAGTACGCTGTCAACAAGTATAAAATCACCACCAATCACTGATCAATCAGTTCTCAAGAAAATAGCGTCACTATTCCCAGATGATCCATTATACTCTGTCAGCACGTGGATCTAAACATTTTCAGTAGCATGTCTTTGTCTTTTGCTGAGGAGCACCAGTACTAAATATAAATTCTTAGACACAATTATATTCCTTTCATTGTTTTTTTTTTAACTGGCAGCTAATAATTCCACAAAAGTTTGATTATTCTGTACACATTATGATCCTAAAACAGAGTTCCTATTTGTACTTCTGGATCTTAAACCAAATTTACATGCAGGTTATCCTGCATTTAGATTCTGCTTTTACTTTTATTTTTGTTCTGACTGTCAAACACCACCGAGTTTTCAACAGAAGGAAAGAAAACTAAAACTGTCTGTTAAAGAGTGTTTTAATAAAATAAATCCAATCCTCAATTCATCTCATTCTCCTGTGGATTAATGTCAGAGCTGTGATATTGATAAGTTAGTTAGCTTACACAGTTACAGATTTTTGCTGGCTTTCCTTCCTGGCTTCAAATATCAAAAGACCTTTTTCAATCTCACTGAAGCGCATAAAGTGCTTATGCATTCATACACCGCTTTTAATACTAAATTACTCAACAGTGCTTTTCCTCCCTACCACTCACTCATACTATTGCTTTGTCTGCAGCAGATGTGTTGCTTTCAGCCTATTTATATTTTTCTCATAATATAATTTATCTCTCTTTATAACACGAGCTTATTTGCCACCAGGACACTTATTCAGAATTGTGATTGATCAGATGCTGCCAGTGTCACCCCTTTCACAAGAACACACAGGGGAAATCCAGGGTTAACTTAGTGAGATGATATCTAGCTTCAAGTGACCAGTAACCCTGACTGGCAGTGTTAAGTAGATGAATCCTGATAACACAAAGATACATTTGTCACTCACTTCATAGTACAGGCCTCAGATGACAGTACGCTACCCTTTCTCAAACCAGTATACATAGTTTTACTTACCTAAATAATCACTTAGGTTGTGGGACAAATGTGTATTCTATTGTAGAATCTAGCACTTCTCATTCCCAGTGTTTTAGCTGCTTGCTCTAATTTTTGCTGTTAACTTAGTTTGCAACTTTGAAAAAACATTTTTTCCAACTTGGGTGAGTGGATGTGTGGGGGTTGGAACTGTATTTTGCTGCACGAAAATGTAGTCCCGTAATATTTTCTGGAGTCAAAAGGTGAGAAGTTCAACTGTTGCAATTCATCAGGAACAAAATGATCATCTGCTGACCAGTTTTACTTTGAAGAAACTAATTTTACCTTGAGCACCTTGAAAAATGAATTTTAACCTTTTCTGCCTCTGGACTTTATAAAACAACTTTCAACAAATGAGACTACAGCTTCAGAAAAATTCAAATATGTGTTTTAAAATCCACACATAATATGAGCAGTGCATCTGGCAAGACTGAAAACTCCATGGGAGAAAACAAGAAGACATCTCCAGTTTTTACTTTATTTGCAAAGATATGGTCAACATAAGCAACCTTGGAATGGTAACAATTCCCATTAAAAGTTCCTGCATCTAGAAAAAACAGGACAAAGATGAGGAACAGCAACAGACAATCGAGTACAGGCAAAGGGAGCAATGCATACATAACTGGCTAGTAGCAGAACAAAGCACAGGTGGAAACAGTCAAATACAAGCAAATACGATAAAGACAGAGACACTTACTAAGAAAGGAAACAAGAAACACAAAGTAAAACCAAAACATAGCTCATCAGAAATCTAAAATTTCTAAACTATAACAAGAAGACAGAAAGACTAACACAAGACATGAGAATAAAGACGGGAGAACACAGAAGGCAAAGGAAGAAAACAGCACAAAGAAATAAGGAGATAACAGAAGTAATAGAAACCACAGCGAGCCTAATCCACAAACAAATAGCCGGTTCCAATACCCATCTGACACGGAGGTGCAGATGAGAGCGTTTCTGAAGTATGCAATCTTAGATTATATAAATAATGCAAACTTTCAGGACCACATCACAAATTCATGTGGCTGAGGTTGCCTCGGCAACATTAAAAATAAACACAGTCAGCTGCAGTCGAAACTTCATGTGTTTTAAACAGACCTCTTCTGTCCAGAGGGGAAAAAACCCACCTCCAATAAATAATATTTTGTTCATTAAGAGATTGTGTTCATTGGGAATTGTGAAAGAAGAAAATATTTTGAATCTTGATTTTTATTATATTATTATTATTATTATTATTATTATTATTATTATTATTATTGTTATTGTTATAGCAATAATAGGTGATGGTTTTATGTTTTTTTTAATAAATATCATTGTTACTGATAGGAGAAGAACTTGATTGCCTTTTCATGCTTGTGACTTTTGTTTTTATTCATGTAATCTATGTGTAGGTTTCCCGGTTTATGTTCAGTACGTGACCATTGAAAAACTCATATCTGTTTACATACAAACATTGCATATCAATTTAATGCCTCTATCTGTCCTACAGAGGATGAAATAATCTTTCGAAGCTGGGATGGAGACGTTTTCAAAGTCAACACACGCACCAACGAGACAGACCTTCTGTTGAAAAATACAACATTTGTAAGTAAGAAATAAAAATTAAAAATCTCAATGACATATTTTGTCAGTATTGTGATGCAAGACTTTTTTGTGGGTTGCAACATCTTGGAAAGAGCAGCCGTTGTGACCCAGCTCAGGCCACTCAAGCCACTCCATGCACTGATCTATCAGAGTGTGTATGTTGATGCATCAAGACACGACTAGTTTGAAAAGTGTAGGTGTTCAGCAACCCGTGAAAAGGCTCATTGTGAAAACAACAGCAGCAACTAAAAACTCACACTCTTCTCATATTCTTGTTCTTCCCACAGGCGACTTTTAAAGCGTCAAAGTTCACAGTTTCTCCAGATCTGAATTTTGTCCTTTTGGGATATGATGTCAAGCAGGTGAGAAGCTCTTAATATTCCCGTTGTATACATTCACTGGTGTTTGGCTTGAGGCTGCTTATACTGGAGGTTTGCAGTTCATGAACCATGAACTGCAAACTGTGGAGATATCGTTTTGTTCAGTAAGTCAACACAGAGCTGGCATAATGGTATAACTTTAAGGCATATAGTCAATAAATTAGCAGGTTTGATTTGTGAGAATATAACATATTCAGCCATGAAAACTACTAATGACGCAGTGCAAAAGTGATGTGTAAACACATAAAAAAGAGGCGATTGAAGAAGAAAACGCTCAGAGTGTCATGGAAAGGTCCCAGGATCTTTGGCCTATTGAAGTTTAACTAACAGAGGGTTCAGGGGTCTCTGTTCCAACCTTAACAATAAGCTTTATCTAAAATGAAAGTTTTATACAAAGTCTTAAAAATAGAGAGGGTGTCTGTCTTTCATATCCAAACTGGGAGCTTTGGATTAGAAATTCTAACAACCACTGTAAAACACTCTATTGTGACAACATGATAGTATGAGGTCTTTAAGATATGATAGGGACTGATTCAAGTCAATTCAATTCAATTTTATTTATATAGCACCAAATCACAACGGCAGTCACCTCAAGGCGCTTTATATTGTACAGTAGATCGTACAATAATAGATACAGAGAAAAACCCAACAATCATATGACCCCCTACGAGCAAGCACTTTGGCGACAGTGGGAAGGAAAAACTCCCTTTTCACAGGAAGAAACCGCCAGCAGAACCAGGCTTAGGGAGGGGCGGGGCTATCTGCTGCGACCGGTTGGGGTGAGAGAATGAAAACAGGACAAAGGTGTCTGTCTCCTTAATCCAAACTGGAAGCTGGTTCCACTGAAAAGGGGCCTGAAAACTGAAGGCTCTCCCTCCCATTCTACTTTTAAATACTCTAGGAACAACAAGTAGGCCTGCAGAGCGAGAGTGAAATGCTCTAATTGGGTGATATGGTACTACAAGGTCATTAAGATAAGATGGGGCCTGATTATTTAAGGCCTTGTATGTGAGGAGCAGGATTTTGAATTCAATTCTGAATTTAACAGGAAGCCAATGAAGGGAAGCCAAAACAGGAGAAATCTGCTCTCTCTTTCTGGTCCCTGTCAGGACTCTTGCTGCAGCATTTTGGATTAATTGAAGGCTTTTCAGGGAGTTTTTAGGACATCCTGATAATAATGAATTACAGTAGTCCATCCTGAAAGTAATAACTGCATGATCTTGTTTTTCAGCGTCACTAAGAGACAGGATATTTCTAACTTTAGAGATGTTGCGCAAATGGAAGAAAGCAGTCTTACATATTTGTTTAATATGTGCATTGAAGAACATGTCTTTGTCAAAAATCACACCAAGGTTCCTCACAGTGTTACTGGAGGCCAAGGTAATGCCATCCTGAGTAAGAATCTGGTTAGATACCATATTTCTAAGATTTTCAGGGCAGGGTACAATAACCTCAGTTTTATCTGAATTAAGAAGCAGAAAGTTAGCGGCCATCCAGGTCTTTATGTCTTTAAGACATTCCTGCAGTTTAACTAATTAGTGTGTGTTATCTGGCTTCATGGATAGATAGAGCTGGGTGAAGAAAGAAGCTCATTTGTAACCTTTACTAAAGCTGTTTCTGTGCTGTGATGAGCTCTGAAACCTGACTGAAACTCTTCAAATAAACCATTCCTCTGCAGATGATCTGTTAGCTGTTTGACAACTACTCTTTCAAGGATTTTTGATATGAAAGGAAGGTTGGAGATTGGCCTATAATTAGCTAAGACAGCTGGGTCTAGAGATGGCTTTTTAAGTAACAGTAACTACAGCCAGCTTGAAGGCCTGTGGTACACAGCCGATTATTAGAGATGAGTTGATCATCTTTAAGATTGAAGCATTAATTAATGGCAGGACTTCTTTGAGCAGTTTTGTAGGAATGGGGTCTAAAAGACACGTTGAAGGTTTGAATTATTGAAGTTAACTCAGAAAGATCAATTGGAGAAAAAGAGTCTAAATGAATATTTATGTAGCTGTAGATAATATTACATCTGTAGGATGATTATTGGTAATTTTTTCTTTAATGATTCAAATTTTATTTGTGAAGAATTTCATGAAGTCATCACTAGTTAACGTTAAAGGGATGGTTGGCTCAATAGAGCTCTGACTTTTTGTCAGCCTGGCTACAGTGCTGAAGAGAAACCTGGGGTTGTTCTTATTTTCTTCAATCAGTGATGAGTAGTAAGATGTTCTGGCTTTGCAGAGGGCTTTCTTATAAAGCAACAAACTATTTCTCCAGGCTAAATGATAATCTTCTAAATTTGTGACACGCCATTTCCTCTCCAGCTTAAGAGTTATCTGCATCAGGCTACGTGTTTGAGAATTCAAGACATTATATGTGAAAATTAGTTGAAATTAAATTCTGGACCACACTATATAAGACAAATAAGGATTACTTTAAATTGTGAATGATATGAATCATGTAAATCAGGCCTTATATTCACTTTTATTAACGTTAACAATCTCCATTCTGAAACATGACATGTCACCATAAACTTCAGTGTCCTGAATTTCTAACATAACGTCACAACGACTGATCAGTGCCCTGCAGTTTTACTATTCGCTTTCCAATTTTAATATCAGCACATTACAGGTTGCATTGGGACACCACAAAAGCTAATTCATTTCTATGATCCGCTGGGCACTACAATTTTAGCAACCATCGCTCAAATTGAAGTAGATAATTGTCTTTGTGTTTAGAAGATTTTTCCAGCTGCTGACTAATTAACATTTGATGTGCTCCCAAGTATTTACAGCAACAATATATATGTGAGTGAGCTAGCTCACTCACATATATATGGATACACATAATATATAATAGAATCTTGGCCTTATGACGCCAAACTATTGGTCAATAGCACAAGGAATGATAAACAAAATGACAAGGTGTAGAGTTCCTTGGTCTGTGACCCAGCTTTTTGCATTTTGGGAATGTTAGGGAGTTTTCTAGTTTGTTGTCTTTATATTATAGTTCTGAATTTTGTATTTGTTGTTATGCTGGCTTTTGTTATTATGTGGTTAAGTTTGTGCTCCAGGTTTTGGTTATCATTCTGCTATGCTCAGTATTTGTCCATTCTGGGCTTAGTTTTGTTATCTAGGCTTTAGGCTACTGTTTTCATGTCTGCCCTTTGTTCCACTTCACATGTTTAGTCTGTCTTGTTCATGTGTTTCTCTCTGTTCTCTGTGTCACGCCCATGTGTCTTAGTTGCAGTGTGTGTTACTTTTTGTTTTACTTTGATAGTCTCCTGCCCGGTGTGTATGATGTTAAGTTTTGCTTAACTTTTGTCACCTGTGTTCCTAACTGTGGTTTGTTCCCCTGTCATATTGTGTGTGTGTGTATATTGTCTGATTTTCCCTCTGTTCTTTGTCATGCCATCCACCTAGCTCTATGCTCAGTGTCCGTGTTGCCTGGGCTAAGTAGTTCCTGGTTTCCATAAAGTTTGAATGTTTTGTAGCTTGTGTTTTTGGGTAAAAAAAAAAGCTGAATAGAGCCGTGCACCAATTTTACAAACTGTTTTTATCTTTATAGATCAAGTAAATGCAACAAAGTGCAATGAAAACAGGCTTACTCAATAAATACACTATATAAATATTTTAATTTAAGGTCCACAGAAGTCTGACTGCACAGGATACAGAAAATCAAGAAAAGATTAGATCTGTTGATTGAATGTTCTCAAATAAAAGCATGCTAAGACTATACGCTTTTACCAAGGCTGAAAATTCTCATGTTATTCATGAATTGAGTCCCTGGACCAAGAAACATATCTGAATGCAGATTAATTTGTAATATCTTTTTGAGAATCAAAAAACCAAAATATTTCTCCAAAATTTTCCTGTTTCAGTATGCCATGTAGATTAATTCCAATTTCCAAAATGATCGCTTCTAAACTGGTGTAAGCTCCATCTCCACCTCACCTCCTTTTACATAATAATTTTAAAAATCAGACACAAAAAACCAAAACCAAAACAGACAGAACAGTCACATCAGTTTCTTTGCAGGGATAATACACTCATGAGTCAGCCATAAATTCCATGTATGCATGGCATGTAGTGTCTGCTCAAAAAACTGAGTCTGAATATCACCTATAAAAAGATAATGCTCCAAATCCACAGTATTTCAGTGTTCCTCATTTTTGTTGCTGTGGCTGTGCAGCGTGTTCTGCTCACCTGGTTGTGTTCGAGAACAGGCCGTCTTGTTGGAAAACCTCAGGGGTTGAAAGGGGTTGGCCACCATTCTTGGCTCTCTGCAATCAAGGCAGAGTGCCCACAAAAGCAGATACTTTATTTAGCCATAAATGATTTCCATACAGAATCTGCACATTTGTGAGTCTCTTCATCACCCTCCTTAAGCTCCTTATATTTCCTGACCAAATTCTGGACATGCCAATTATAATATTTGTATAGTCTATGTAAATATGTGCCAAGTGACCTTTTGCCAGGCATTGCAAGCAAATATCACATATGCAGTGAGCTAGTTCACTCACATATATATTGTTGCTGTAAATACTTGGGAGCACATCAAATGTTAATTAGTCAGCAGCTGGAAAAATCTTCTAAACACAAAGACAATACAAAGGCAAAGGTGTCATTAACCCTCCGGTTGTGTTCACCCCACCCCCTTACTTTAGTGTTCCCTGTCAAAATCGACTGGTCAGTTTTAACACCTCTTAAATTAACATAAGAAACATTTTTCAACACCAAATTCAGTTCAGTGGGTGGGTCAATGGGTCGTTCAGTGGGACATTCAGTGGGACATTCAGTGCGTTGTTCAGTAAATGTAGGTCTTTCATCAGGTTCACCTTCCAGCAGGACAACGACCCTAAACATAACCCAAACACAAAACATATCCATGTGTTAGAATGGCCCAGTCAAAGTCCAGATCTAAATCCAATCGAGAATCTGTGGCAAAATCTGAAAAATGCTGTTCACAAACGCTGTCCATCTAATCTGACTGAGCTGGAGCTGTTTTACAAAGAAGAATGGGCAAGAATTTTAGTCTCTAGATGTGCAAAGCTGGTAGAGACAGACCCTAAAAGACTGGCAGCTATAATTGCAGCAAAAGGTGGTTCTACAAAGTACTGATTCAGGGGGCTGAATAATTACGCACACCCCACTTTTCAGTTATTTATTTGTAAAAAATGTTTGGAATCATGTATGATTTTCGTTCCACTTCTCACGTGTACACCACTTTGTATTGGTCTTTCACGTGGAATTCCAATAAAATTGATTCATGTTTGTGGCTGTAAAGTGACAAAATGTGGAAAAGTTCAAGGGGGCCGAACACTTTTACAAGCCACTGTATGTCAATTAAATTGTTTGTGGCATTTAAACTAAACTAAAAACAGAATGGAATGCAAACAACAAAGTAAGAAATGCAACGTAAATCTGCTTTTTGACATTTAAGCTGGAAAATTTCAAAATATCTTGCCTCAAGCACATTTTATTATCTGTGATATTTAGATTGTTAATTGCAGCAGGATAATTATAGTCTAACATACAAAAAAAATCACGATCCTGTACGAATTGACTAAATATTACAATGATCTTCACAGCCAATTCTGATTATTGTTATTGTTATTTGTTCGTTATTTGTAATTGTTATTTATAATATCCCATATGTGAATAAGAGGTTGGAGTCTGTGTACATGTTGTAAACATTAAAGTTTATAGAAAAAAAATGATAACATACATCCAACTCTTAAATAAGATCTGCGACAAAATTGTAAGAGTTGACTTTGGGTGAAAATCTGTGTACAGATACAAAGAAGAAAACTGTAAAACTGTAAAGCTCTCAGAGTTCCCACACTGTGCAGCTGAAGTTACAGCTATGAATTTTAATTACTGTTCTTCAAAGTGTTATAGAATCTGATTAAACCCACCTGAACCTGTGTGATTATCATCTTGAAAATGTAACATCTACGTTTCGGGACTTGCTGCTGAGATAAATTCAACTGAACTATCTGCCCTCTGATTGAGTTTGATTCTGGTTTGTGCTAATGTTTAACCACACCCATGTGTGCAGATTGGGTCACAATGTGCTCCTGTACCTTGACTTCCAAACGGAGTGTGGGTGTCAGTGTCACTGATGCAAAGAAGAAAACTGTGCGTTACATTTGAATCTTTTTTCTGCACATGCACAAAGAGGAGATATATTTTTTAATTTTTACAACAGCTTCTTCTCTGTAGCAGTGAAAGCTTATTGTATGATATTAAAGAACAGATAACTAAAAAAAGCAAAGCTGAAATAACAATAAAAAATAATAGCTTTATTATAATACAACAGATTTATTTCCTGCTAGAGGAAATTTATAATTTTAAAACGAACGCGGATAAATTTCAACATCAGTAAGGCCCACAAATCTTTTCCACTATGCTTAACCTTTGTCTTACAGTGGTGCTTGACACACCACAAAACATAGTGTAATGGCACATTGGGACGGGCACACTTAACCCAAAGAGCAATCATTACCTACCCTCTCCAAATCATTTTAGTGCCTAAAACTAACCAGCAAGAGAAAGTAAAAATAGAAAGGGGTGAAAAGGAAAAAAAATCAACACTCTCAGCATGTTCTGGCAACCTGTCAGCTCAGTTAAAGGTGCAGGTCTGCCACCTCACATGAAGAGTCAAGGAACACCCGATATATAAGGAAAACATTATCATTTGAGGTGAGAGGAATAATGTCCAACTACCACATGTCCTTCACTGTGAATACAGATGCAAACACCCCCTCAACACTCAGTCCATAACTGCAACAAACAAACGTGCCAGTGTATGTTTGACTCTGCTGTTTAGTATAGTGACTGCAAGCATGTGCAATACTGCATGTATGCAGTATTGCTTATTGACTGATTATGTACTATATTCTTTTGGATGCTTAGATTTTTTTGTTTCTGCTCAGCAGTTTATCTCCAACGCACATTTCGCTCTGCTGATACCAAAAAATGATGGCAACCCTTCCTTTCACAGCCTCTGAATAACTATTTGCTTCATAAATATATGTAAATAATAGCATCTTGTTATGCAATTACTACTGTAATAAGAAGGCAGATCTGGAATGGAATGGAAATACAAGCACTGTATACTTGTGACCAGGTTAGTAACTCTTGTTTAATTACTTCCTACAAATTTAGGCATCAAGTTCTAGAAAGTTCCTCCCCTGTTACCAACATCTATATACAATATATTCTCTTCCTGAGTTTAGTTACTAGCCGCTATAATGATAACGGTAATGAGATTTCCAGGTAGCTCCCCAATAATACATAAAATTTTACCTCATATTTACTAGGTAACTCGTTCCTGTTAACTCAGTCAGTGATACCATGACAATGGAAGCACTTAATGCAGCAGCAGGTGGAGCTCCTAATCAAATTTAAATAATGTTTTTTACATCTTTTAACATTATCATTAAAGCAGAGATCATATTTCATGGTGTAAATAATACACTCTGAGGAACACTGTATGATAATGCTATTCATGAATCTTTAAATGAGTTCAGATTAATATAATAATATGCTTATAAAGCAATTATCTGGTTAAAAATCAGCATTGATGTGGAAAATTTCAATTTTTTCCACAAACAAATCCATAATTCAAATTTCCATTTGTCTGATCTCACTTCATCTCTGGAGGACTGCAGTTCCACTGTGACAGCAAACTGGCAAAAACAAGTGCATAACACAATAAACAGGGAACATTTTGTGATTAAAATAGTGCTTACTGTTAGCAGCAGAGTGCACCTGAGCCCATCAAACAGTCTTTTCTCCACAGTTCCTGTTGGTTTCTTCTTTTAGAAAAGAAGAGCAGCTGTGACTTTGTTATGCAGAAGAAACTGTGTGAATCTTTTATGGTGCTTGCAAGAAGTTATAATAGAAAATGGAACACTGTTCATTTATCGCACCGGAAAACTAATGCTGTGCCTGCATTCAAAAGCAGTGAAATTGCTTGTTGCAAATCACCTTACGTGTCTTTCCCCACTCTTCCATTCTGTAGGCTGCAGGAACATCTTGGTGTCGGTGAACTAAGCAGGCTTCATAATGAGCTCTGTGTGCTTGATGGGACTGACACAGAGATTTAGAGGTGCTATCTCCTCCTGAGATGGACGGAGTAGATGTGTTCATCATGAAAGTGACAGCCTGAATCTATGGAGAGTAATGGCATGCCCCCGCACCACTGTCTCCAGTTGTCTCGTGAATTTATCATAATCATACTCTCTCTCTCTCTGCTGTACTATACTGCTGCGTCAAAGGTTTCCATAGATTTCTGCCCATTTTTTTTTGGTTTTTTTAACGGTCAGCAGCCTTCTGACATTAAAAAAGGACATTTGTCAGAACTTGTACTGGTACATTTACTTTTTGAGCTGGTGATTTTTGCAGAGTATCGATTGCTTTTCATTAGGACGTGCATGTTAATGAAGTGTAGTGAGCAAAGAGTGCTAATTACCGCAGTCGTCCATTAGCAAAAGCATTGAGGAAAGTTGATCTCTGAAACTATGCAGAAATGCATTTGATGAGCCTCATTTGTCTTTTCCGCACTTGTTACTTTCAAATCAATAGTAAAAATGGCTCAGTACATCTCAGAACTACAAATGAACGTCTATCATCATGGAGAAAAACCGAACTGTCTTTCTTGTCGCATGGTCTTTGTTAGCACGTTTATAAAAACCTACAAGCTCGTCTGATTAGTGATTGTGTTTTGATGGTGTTTTTAGTAGCACAGCTGTTCAGAAGCCACCATGTGAACTATACTGCAAATGAGAATTGGCAGTCTAGATTTTTTTCAATATAGTTGCTTAACCCTTGCTTGAGAGTTTTTAAAAAGAATTTTAATGATTACAATGCAAATGCCTGTGGCAGTTGGAGGGCACTGTGCTACTTTGTTATTTACCATCTAACAAAGCTACCAAAAAGGAGAAGAAAAAAAAATAGTTTTGCACAAATTGGAGTGAAAATGTAATTTGTTCAAAATAACTGCTGCCTTAATCAAGCCAACTTTAGACTTTAGTTAAAGCTGACATTCCTCCTGAAATGTTAGGTTTTTCCTGTCTCTCCTAGATCTACCTTTCAGATAAAGGAGCATAGTGTTTCTCTGCTTTTAACAAGCAGCCAGATCGTCCTTGAGGCCTTTCATAGAGGCAAAAACAGAAGACGCCAAAGAGAAGGCGATCAGGTCACTGTGCTCCAAAAGCCTCCACCCTGCCTGACCCTTTCAGGCCTTTCAAAATAGTTAGACCTCACCAATGGATGGATCAACTCCCAAAAAAAAAATCAATCACAAGGTTAAAATACACCAGTCATACTGGAAATTAAAAAAAGGAAAAAACTGCACAGATTGTTCGATTTTGCACACTCAATATCTTCTAAAATACATTTGTGGGCTTTCCACAGCATGTAAGAACTGATATTTTGAACATTTTATACATCTTTTTAATTTTTAATTTCCAAGACATTTTCCTCATGTCTCTGCAAACCATATTAATGTACCAGTATCAGATACACAAGTTGTGACAGCATCAGGATGACTCAGGTATGAGAAAAGCATCAGTTAATTTTTTATGCTTTTTGTTAGTCTTGATTGAGCAGTAGACTCTACTACTGCGATATTCTAAGACAGCTAAAACGAATTATTCACAAGTGGCAAGTAACCCCAGTCTGCTGAGAAGACACTACCACACAGCACATTCAAACACCTCCCTGCTGTCTGAAACAGTCTCTCCAAACATCCTCCCAACTCATGTGTCACCCCTGGCTGACAGTCTTATCAGGGAGTCATCACAGAGCTGTCACCTATGAGGGGCGTCTCCTGAATGATGCTGACATCTTTTTTGAAGAAGGGGAAGCTTCTTTTTTCCTTCTTGGGGAATTCTCTTTGGTAAAGAGAAGAGGAAAGTCCAAATTAAGAGTGAAGGCTGGTGGCTCCATATAACTGAGCTTTTACTGCAGGGAATGGAGGAGCTCTACAGCATTTATCACCCCTTGGGTGTGCATAATATTGTTATGCTAATGCTGCAACTGATTAGCATGCCGAGACACTGCAGTATTGGACCATTATCTCAGTGAATCCGAAATAAAATGCTCTGTGAGTGGATTTTCTCTGGTCATTTCTAAAATGCTGAATTGTGGAGCACTGAAAAGTGAAAAATATTTCTGATTTTCAAATGCATATATTATTATTATCAAATGAGTATTATTCCTGAGAGGGCTGTGCTTTATCCTTTTGTTATCTTCGATTATAAATGATCAATTAAAGATTATTCACACATTACATTCTGACACATTTATATTTGTAATGGCAGAATTGTCTTGCACAACTATATATCTGAAACCTTTAAATGGGAAATCAAGTAGTATTTATAGTATACATTGTGGGAAACGGACTATTGTTTTGCTTACAGCATTTTAGTTAAACTTCGCAGACTAATGACTAATGTCACACAGAGGGCTAGGATACTCTCTAGCACCATTACTACTGTACCACAAAGCAGAAAAGCAGATTCAAAACATGTACTAACAACTTCTGTCATGTGCTATCATCATAGGACAACGCTATTGCTTTGTGAGGACAAGCTGTCAGTTTGTGCATAGACTGTAGACAAAGGACCCAATTGCCGAATATTGCAGGTATAATATCAAACAAAAGGAAAGTCGGGCTGATCAAAGTTTCAAACAAGTTTCAAACATGATCCAAAAAGTCCAAACAGAGGCAAGGCAAGGCAAGGCAAGGCAAGTTTATTTGTATAGCACAATTCAACAACAAGGTGATTCAAAGTGCTTTACAGAGACATTAGAAACAAGAACAAATAAAAAGCATGATTTAAAATTGATTAAAACAAGCAAATAAACTAACTAACTAATTAACAAACAAACAAACAAACAAACAAACAAACAACAGTATATAAAATCAAAACAGATAAAATCAGAACAGTAGATAAAATCAGTAGTTAAATGTAAGTTTTGAAATTTAAGCTTAAAGTGTGGATTTGGTGCTTTATTCAAATGCAGCTGAGAACAGGTGAGTCTTCAACCTGGATTTAAATAAACTGAGTGTTTCAGCTGATCTGAGGCTTTCTGGGAGTTTGTTCCAGATATAAGGAGCATAAAAGCTGAATGCAGCTTCTCCGTGTCTGGTTCTGACTCTGGGAACTGATAAAAGACCGGATCCAGATGACCTGAGGGATCTGGATGGTTCATACTGGGTCAGGAGGTCATTGATGTATTTTGGTCCTAAACCATTCAGAGCTTTATAGGCCAGCATCAGAACTTTAAAGTCTATCCTCTGACGGACAGGCAGCCAGTGTAAGGACCTCAGAGCTGGACTGATGTGGTCCACTTTTTTGGTCTTAGTGAGGACTCGAGCAGCAGAGTTCTGAATGAGCTGTAGTTGTCTGACTGATTTTTTAGGTAGACCTGTAAAGATGCTGTTACAGTAATCAAGCCTACTAAAGATGAATGCATGGACTAGTTTTTCCAGGTCCTGTTGAGACATCAGATCTTTTATCCTTGAAATATTCTTGAGGTGATAGTAAGCTGACTTTGTTATTGTCTTAATGTGTTTTTCTAAGTTTAGGTCTGCATCCATCACTACACCCAAATTTCTCGCCTGGTTTGTGGTTTTTAGATGTATAGATTGAAGTTCTCTGGTGACCTGTAATCGTTTTTCTTTGGCGCCAAAGACTATTACCTCAGTTTTGTTTTTGTTTAGCTGGAGAAAATTGTGGTACAACCAGTCATTGATTTCCTCAATGCATTTACCAAGAGCCTGTACAGGGCCTCGGTCTCCTGGTGACATTGTGATATATATTTGTGTGTCATCTGCATAGCTGTGATAGTTTATTTTGTTGTTGTTTATAATCTGTGCCAGTGGGAGCATGTAGATGTTAAACAGAAGGGGTCCCAAGATGGAACCTTGGGGAACTCCACATGTGATACTTGTCTGCTCAGATGTGAAGTTACCTATTGATACAAAGTATTTCCTGTTTTCTACGTATGTTTTGAACCAGTTTAGTACAGTTCCTGAAAGACCTGTCCAGTTCTCCAGTCGTTTGAGTAATATGTTGTGGTCAACTGTATCAAATGCTGCACTGAGATCCAGTAAAACTAGGACTGACATTTTTCCACTGTCTGTATTCAGACATATGTCATTAAACACTTTGGTCAGAGCGGTTTCAGTGCTGTGGTTCTGTCTAAAACCTGACTGGAAGGCATTGTAGCAATTATTCTGTTTTAAGAAGTAACTGAGCTGTTGAGAAACTGCTTTTTCAATGATCTTACTTAAAAACGGGAGATTTGAGATCGGCCTGTAGTTGTTCATTTGTGTCTTGTCAAGATTGTCCTTTTTCAGTATAGGTTTGATTACAGCAGTTTTTAGTGATTCTGGAAACACACCTGATAATAAAGAAAAGTTGACGATCTGTAACAGGTCTGACTCTAAAGTCTTTGAGACCTTTTTGAAAAAACTTGTTGGCAGGACATCTAAACAGCAGGAGGAGTTCAGTTGACCTAAGATGTCCTCCAGGTCTTTGCTGTTAATAGGTTGAAACTGTTTCATGGTGTTTAAACAGTTTTTTGGTGGACACAGTACATATCCTGGATCTGCTGTTGATGTACCAATTGCTTGTCTAATTTTTTGGATTTTTTCAGTGAAGAATTTGGCAAAGTCATTGCAGGCCATGGTCGAATGAAGTTCAGCTGCCACTGACACAGGAGGGTTTGTTAGCCTGTCAACTGTAGAAAATAAGACCCGAGCATTATGGCTGTTTTTAGTGATGATGTCAGAGAAGTAGGACCTCCTTGCATTCCTCAGTTGTAAATTATAATTGTGAAGTTTCTCTTTATAAATGTCATAATGAACCTGGAGGTTTGTTTTTCTCCATCTGCGCTCAGCTTTCCTACACTCTCTTTTTTCATTTTTCACCAGTGTGGAGTTTCTCCATGGAGACTTTTTCCTTCCAGAGATAACCTTCACCTTAATGGGAGCAATAGTGTCCATTACATTTAACATGTTAGCATTGAAGCTATTGACGAGCTCATTGACTGACCCTCTGGGCAGGTCAGGTGTTAATGGGAAGACCTGGTTAAAAATTGCACTACTGTGTTCAGTTATACACCGTTTTGTGATCACTGTTGTTGATATATTTGTGTGGGCTGAGATTTTACTTTCAAAGAAAACACAGTAATGATCAGACAGGCCCACATCAGACACAGTAACCTTTGAAATGCTCAGGCCTTTGGAGATCAGTAGGTCAAGAGTGTGTCCTCTATTATGTGTGGCCTCTGTTACATGCTGAGTCAGCCCAAAGTTGCCCAGAGTGTTACTCAGGTCTTTAGTCCCTTTGTCCTGAGGGTTGTCCACATGGATGTTAAAATCCCCAGCAATAATTACACAGTCAAAAGACACAGTCAAAAGACACAGTCAGAGACATAAAAGATACCAGGAAAAGCAATTTACAAGAACATGCCACCAAACACTCAAGATTATATAACAAACACAATGACAATGGGCGCTTGGAGTACTGGATACAGGAAAGAAACCACACTAGATAAAGTCTTGATCAAAGTAAAACCAGAAAAACCTAAAAGACATAAAGCTAAACATGCATACAAGAAGATTTACACTAAACACGGAGACTGTGAGAAAACTAAATATGAGAGAGAAAAATAGAAGCTGAAGCTAAATAAACACTCAAAATACAAAATACAAAGTTGGCTATAACAGGCACCCAAAACTAAAGTGCAAACTAGACAGGAAAAGATATCACTATAATATAATATAATATAATATAATATAATATAATATAATATAATATAATATAATATAATATTTACAGCTTTTTGTGTTGTTTATTATTAGTTGATGAGTCTGATGATTATGCTGAGGGAATGTCCTGTATTTGACCAATACATCCACTATAACCTAATCTTTATCCTTGTGGATAAATCATGTGTGGAATATGTCTACTTATTTATAAACTGTAAAATGTATAGAAGTACTATAAGTGCAAGTCTTCGGTCCCCAAAATCATCAAAGAAACATCAAATCAAATCATTCATTTCCCTCGGGATGAATAAAGTATTATCAATCAATCAGTCAATCAAAGTTCATTCTTCAGTTATTCAGTTTGTAACCTTCTTGTTTCGGTTTACTCTCACTGCTTTCAAATATTTCCTCAGTTTTCCATCCTCTCTTAGTTTTTGTCAGATTTTAAGTTTTTATTTACTAGACGTATCAGATTACTTCAATACAAATCTATTCCAGAGACCAATTTGTTGTTTTCATATTTTTTTAAATGGCAATTGTCAGGCTTAAGTGCCACTAATGCAATCCAATCACAGCTGTTGCCCCAGAGTGTCAGCTGCATTGTGTGATAAAGTACTCTCATCATAGGTTCTATGACAGAAGAGTAAAGCATTGTTACCATTTCACTGTAATTTATCTAAAACTGGAAACCATCCTGTGTTATTCCTGTCACTGTCCAATTAAATACAGAGAATTTGAGGCTGCACAAGTATCACAGGTCTACAGATGAAGCAGAAGCACACTGATGAAAAGTAAATCATTTTTTTAAACTGCAGCTATATCCTTTATATAAACAATAACTAGTTGTCAACCCTTGGAAAACAAAATTAGCAGCATTTTACGTGAAAAAAATTCTAGTACATTCAGACTTCTCTCTTGCTTCAATAGAAAGCCAAAATGTTTCATTAACTTGTGTTCTCTTTTGTGAATGAAAGCAGAATTACCAATTAAAAGAACTAAAGCACTACCCTGCAATCAACAGTTCAGCTGCCATATCCCATTGGAGACTATAGTTTCCTCACCAAATTGAAATGGTTGCATGTGTGTCTTATTTGCACATAAACAGCATATCACACTGTTATTAGCAGTCTCCAAGAGAATAAAGACGACTAAAATACCATGAAAAATGTCAAAAATATTTTGTGGTGTGTTTTCTACATTAGTCTCAGAATGTGAATTTGCTGACATTTGCTGAAAAAATTTTTTGTTTGTGTGTTTTATTTTTAGGTCTACCAGCACTCTTTCCTGGCATCATACCTCCTCTACAATCTATACACAAGGTAAGGAAACATAGAAATAAATCCTAAATAATATAATGGGATGATTTCTTTTTCAGTTGACCATCCTTTAAGAGCACCAGTGTCACACATCTTAGGACAAAAATGTCAGCATGCTATCTTTAACAGATGAATATAATCTTATATAATATAGGTTAAAAGTTAAACTGATAGTGCAGAGCTAATGTTCACCTCACTGAGATTTCAATGACAGTGTGTCAGTGATTGCTAGACTGATTTTGTGATACTTTTATCATTACCATTACATCAGGGAGGTGCGGGAGCTCAATCCTCCAGAGGTGTCTGACTCAGTGCTCCAGTTTGCTTCATGGGGTGTTCGGGGTCAACAACTGGTAAGTGACTGTAGAGCTTTATAAAGGTCACTAAATCTTAAAACAACCATGCTTGAATTATATTCTTAAGCTTTTATTGATTCAGTGGTTAGTTTACCTCAGGATTTATTCCCTTGGTTTCCATAGGCTTTCCTGGATGCTTGGTTTATAGGTTGTCACATTAGCTAAAGCAAAGCTGTTCTTCCTGAAGTCCACCAAAAATTTAAAATGTAATGTTGATGTAAAACTGTTGTTAAAGGGTTTTATACACAGCCCCACACTTTCAGAGGCTCAAAAAAGACTGAATAACTGATTGATGAGCAGTTTTGTTATTCACTGAAGCTCTCAATATGAGGTCCACAGGAATGTCAAGGCAAGTTAGAGATGCAATCACTGGGACAAAGAAACTTTAAACAAATCTGTCACAGAGATAAAATCAAGAATCTGGTTCATTCTTTAAAACAAGAAATGGACACAACAAGGACCCCTTCACAACATCTAACTGAGTGAAGAACATTCTTGTGCATCGTTTTCTGTCTACAGTCCAGAGATACTTTTATGAATGGAAATACAAAAGGCTCCAAAACACCGGATAAACTCAGAAACAATAAGGCAAGATTAGAATGTGCCAGAGAACATCTGAAAGAGCCTGCAGAGTTCAGAAAGAGAAAACAATCCTTGGAGAAATGAAACCAAGATGAACTTGTATCAGAATGACAGCAAGATAAAAGTATGGACAAGGAAAGATAAGCAAAGCAAAGCAAAGGCTTCAAACTGGACACATTCATAACCAATCCATTATTCAACATCTATTTAACCACTGATTGCAACCCGTTAAATGTAACTTATCACACTGCATTTATTTGGTATGCATCTCTTCCTCAGCCATTGCAGCACAGATCATTCCAGCCCATAATTCTTTTCATCTCATAAATATTACAGTTAAACAAATGCATGCAAAATATTCACAATAAAATCCTGCCTCTGGATATGAAAAACAATGCATAAATAAATCATCCTTGAAGAGTCAGAAATCATAAACTATATAAAATGTAATTTGATATACAAGTTTAAGCTTTTCCAGTGACCACCCAGACTGCAAATGAGCTATATCCCATCCCATCATGAATTTCTTAACATTGCTTTAGGCTTCAGGCATTTAGAAATAATTGAGACACAAATCAATTGTCAAGCTAAAAAAGCAAAAGCAAACATAATGTCATTCATTTTCAATCAGAAATGAAAAAGATTTTTTTTGCATCTCCATTTAGAATTGTTGCTTTTAGATCATTATGAAGTCAAAGTTTCGATAAGTCATTATAGGAAAAAAAAACACTGTAATTGGCTTGTTTTTCTCATTTTTCTCTGTGAAGTCTAGCCCCAGTGCAATCAAAATATTTAGTATTTTGGTGTTTATTTTTGTATTTATTTATTTATATCAAAAGCTAACTAACATTTTTTAACATTTTTCCCAACAAGTCAATTTTGCCTTCTTCAAATGTATATAGTTATGATTATTACTAATGATGACATAGATCTCAGAGGGTCAAACTGTTAATATTTGTGGATTCAAAGATGCAATAAAAGCTATTCAGTTCAGAATGCAAAAAAACAAAAAAAAGAAAACAAAAGAAAAAGAAAAAAAAAACTAGAAATCCAAACCCACACACTAAATAATGCAAAGTATCGAGCACCATGGGAAGGACACAGATGCTTCACAGATGGACAGAAATAAAGACCTGGACTAAAGGGAAGGATAGCATTATACACACACATACGCACACACTGAGGAGGACCGAGTGAGAATCTGGAAGGAAAGCAGGCATGGTTGAAGATAATCAAGACAATAGCAGGGAAAAAGTAAAAGTCAAACACGAGAGACAGCAGCAAACTATCAAAGCAAAGCAGGAAGTGGTCACAAAGAGAAGGAAACTCACACAAAATAAAATATAGAAGAACACTGGACAGGCAAGAGTGATGTAAATCTTCTTATTATTTCATGAATCATGTTTTACAGGGTTAAGACATAAGATTAGGACAAAGATCCAAAATATAATCAACACAAGAATTAACCCTCAAAAAATAACAGCCAATGCTTCAAATACTGGAATACAGAAACCCAAACTCGAATCTATTAACTAAGCATTCAAATCCTAAACCATCAGGACCAGAATATAAACTAGTTTTTGATATTTTATACATCACACGATGATGCAATCAGTGGACAAAGTGATCAGCAAAAGAACTCAAAGATCTGTGAACAGAATGAGATGGAGCCCAGGCCTTTATGCATGCACAAAGGTTTGAAATTTTTCTTTGCTCAGCAGGGAGAAAAAACAAAACAAAATCCTGAATAAAGATTGTTTGTGACTTGAGAGAACAGACAAACTACCCTTAAACCAAACAATTATTGTGAGGAGAAGTCAGTTTCACTAATCAAGCTGTTGCTGAAAGACATCTTGTTGGGCGACTGGAGCTCTCTGTGTGAGTAATGCCTCCAACGTGCCGTGCATCATGCACCGAATAATCAGTCCATTATTTTCTCCAGTGAAGACAAGGAAGGTAATTAAGTATTCGATAGCATATTTATCTCGTTTCCTCAGTATTTATACCTGCCCCCAGTGGAAACTGTTCACCAGGAAGCCCTGCAGCAGTGTGTCATGGTGCTAATGACAAAGTAGTTTTCATTACTTATGAGCTCTCCCATATTTATCTGTGTTAGATGAGCCACTCTCTGAGTGTGTTTTTATCAATGGACCAGTTGCAGTGATCCTTTACCTATTTGTTCAGTGGAGGTGTTCCATCACCTTGGCCCAAAAAGAAATTGGGCCATAATTTTAAAACTAGTACATGTCTAAAAAGCAATGCATCTTAAAATACATGAAATAAATCAAGCTTGGGGACATAAATACAAGCTGGTATTATCTTTCTCTTGTTTTCATACATTACGGTATCTTCTCTCTTTTGTTTACTTAATACATTAACTTTTTTATTTCCTCTATTCCACAGGTGTACATATTTGAAAACAACATCTACTACCAAATGGATGTTCAGAGCAGCTCGTGGAGGCTCACGTCATCTGGGGAGGAGGGGGTTGTCTTCAATGGCATCTCAGACTGGCTCTATGAGGGTAAGTATGAGGCTGCAGGGTCGCAAACTGCCACAGAAAAGTTTCTGCTTTTTAGTTCACAGCTACTATTCTGTAAGATTCTGCATGCCTCTTCAAGAAATCTTTGTAATGAAAGTACAAACACTAAGATCATTTTTTTATGGACTACATTGTTTTTGTTTGATTTGTACCATCCTATCTTAATCTACTATACTATACTTAATGTACTACTATCTTTTCTTTTTCTATTATTATCTTAATGTTAAATCCTAAACATATATTAACATCCTATTATAAGAAGTATGTACCATATCTCCTCATCAACAAGCAGGCCAATCTGAATGAAACGTTCCACAAACATTGTCAGACATTTTCCTGTTGTTGATGTTGTTGTGTATTCATCATCCCCCTGCAATCAGCAATGCAGTTTTGTTCAAGTCACCACTAAATACAGACACTGGCCTGCAGGTTTGGTGATAACTAGTTCAACTCACTCAAAGAACCTTCAGAGAACTTCTGTCTAAACCTTCTGCCACTTTTAAGCTTTGTAGTGTTAGACTTTTCAGAGTTTCATTGTGTAGCTCCTTGCTGATGTTTTACATAAAATGTCTGTTAAAACGTTTATTTTTAAGTGCTGAACAGACAGATATTACCTTCAGACAGATATTTACCTGGTAGAGAACAAAAACAGAAAAAAGACGCTGAATTTCAAACTCATTGGTCATCATGGAGAAATTATAGGAGAAATGGATGTGGTAGTCCCACTCAGCCTTAGTAATGTGCAATAATGTACAGTAACCACTTATTAAGAAGGCAACATGTATGCAGCTGTGGAAAGAAACCTCTATATGGGCAAAAGGTTCTTCAGATCACTGCTGATGAGATCGACATGAGGTAACAACAGAAGCAAACTGATTTTAGAAGTCCCTAACCTAAGTCTTCTTCAATCTGTCATGTATGCTGGCACTGGACTCAAAAGGCAGGACTCTGAACTGTGGGTTTATTTACAACACCGGTGATATGTACATATGTACAGTGAGATGGGGAGAAGAGGGCTCCAGGGATTCCAAGGCTAGGTCCAGAGGTGGGAAAAGGGGAACACACGCTCACACTCCACTATGTACAATCCAAATCCAGATTCCACACCGTCCACTCCAACACTACGCTCACTCTGGAGAGTGAATGCTCAACTGGGAAGGGTCCAGGGAAGACAGGTTCAGGTCTATACAAGGGAGATTGAGACAGATATCAGAGAAACACTCAGGAACACAGGGAGATCAACAAGAGACTAAGCCAGGGTACACTAACACTAGTAAGTGCAATGCTCCAGTGAGGCACACCACTCCAACCAGGCTCCTTAAGTATGGTTGGTGTTTATCAGCCGTGATAAGCCACACATGCGTGTGCATGTCTGTGAAGATCAGGTGACCACTGGAGTCAGGCAACACACCCCAGGACAGCCACTGGTGGATCATGACATAATCTTTTACAAAAATAAGCTTCTTTTCATATACAGACTTCAACTGCCCAAAGATCAGGACCAGAATGAGTGTTTTATTGTAGCAGATCTTGGATACAGTTACAGTTTAAGTTCAAACCAACCTGATAGGACTATTATCTGTGCGTTTTATTATTTGAGTTTGTTTTATTGTAAATGCATCCAAATAAATGCAAATAATATTTTTTATTTTTATGCAGTAAAACTGTACTTTGTTTAAAGTCTCACCACTTTTCATTTAATTTTAAAAAGTTGATGTAAAAATCTGAGTATTGTGTACATTGCATTTAAAAAAATAACTCATTAAACTTCCATTTCTTTTGACTTGGGCTTTCAGATTGTTTTGGTTTGTCTTTGCAGAGATGGTACTGCACACTCAGGTGGCCCACTGGTGGTCACCAGACGGCTCCAGATTGGCTTACCTCACCATCAACGACTCCCTGGTCCCTACAATGTTCCTCCCCCGTTTCACAGGCTCCCTTTACCCTAGAGGGAAAGAGTATCCTTATCCAAAGGTGGGACTCATAAAAGTCAAGCTTAAACTGTGTTTAATTATAAAATTAAAGGTAGTAAAAACTTGACATCACTGCTCTGATGCTAGGCTCAGATGTGCTGTTCCACCCAGAATAACCTGCATTTAGAGTAGTTGGTCCTGTATAACCAGCTGAATCCACTATAACCTGAAAAGAGGATAGTGTTCTTTTTTATTGCAGCTATATTGTATCAAACCGGTGCGATCAGTAATACAACTACTGGCTCTCTCCTTAAGCTGATCCATAAAGGTTAGCGAATCCTTTTGTTGTTTAATTCATGCTAGCGCTGCCTTGCTCCCTTTGAAGAGGGATGGCTGCAGGAATCTGTGGCACTGGGAGGGAAACAAGCATGATACGCTTCAGCAAGGCAAGTTAACACACCTCCCATCTCTTGATGTGGATGTTTAGCGTATCAAATGCCTTTTAGATGGGAGATTGGTTGAGGAAAACTGTCAGAATGAGGGTCAGGTGGAGGGCAACCTCATTTGTTGGTTTAGACCTGACCACAGATGGGGAGGAATGGAAGGAAGATGTGTTGTTAATGAAGCACTGCTCCTGATCTTAGAATTGCCCATCCAGTGAATAAAAAAAAACCTACATTGACATTTTGTTGCTTACACCCTTGAGAGAGGTCAGAGTTGAGATATTATGGGACTAAATGAAGCAGAGATTTAATTGCTTTCTCATTCATTTTGTCTTTGGGAGCAGTGATGCTGCTCGGCAGTCTGACAGTTATACCTCTGGGCCAGTCACTCTGGGATACATTTGTGTGGGTGTCTCCTCTGTGAGTGAATACATGGTAAAAAGTACACCCCAGTGGGAGTCTTTTATGGACACATTATTAATAGTGACAAACTGTTCCACACTGCACCCTGGCCTATGCTAGATTTTCCTGACCAGCCTCAATGTGTGAACAACAAGGCCAGAGATGCACATTGGAAATGCAGTATTAAAGTCGTCTCAAGAATTGTATCATAACTCAGTCCACAATCGATGATATTGCTATGGTTTGTTTTTATAGGCAAATAATTTAAGAGAAAAATGAGCCATTAACCAGCCTATGTGGTCGGTTGGATTTTGGGAGTGTAAGTTTCTGTACAAACAGGTCATTTGAGCTGAAAGCTAAGCAGCTCACCATAAAAATGTTTGCATTTATGTGTTGTTTTTAATATTCATCATCTCATTTTATCATGTTAGCATGCTTAAATTTGATAATTACATTGATAGTAGATAGCACAGTCCCACTCCTGACTTAATGAATCATTAGTCAGAACTCCTTAGCATCATATTTGAACAAATCCAAAGTATAAGTTTTTAATGTGCATGGTTAAAGTTGTGATCAGGCAGATTTTAACTGAAGCCACACTTTTTCTGAACACAGCTGAGCAGTTGTGGTGCTCAGAGTATTAAAGCGAATCTCCTAAATGGGATATAAAATTGCAGTTTGACAGAGGGGATTTTTGTGAGTGCTTAAACAGTTTAGAGGTAGACGTTGTATGTTTAAAGGTAAACCAGCATTGGTACAGTTGCATATGCAAATTTTGCTAAAAGCATGGTTTGCTAATGGTTTCACTGCTAAAGGAACAAATAAAGTAGGTATCTAAAGAAATGTATATTGGTCGTTAACAGCTGCAAACAGATTAACAAGTGAAATTAATGTAACAAATATGATAGGATACAGTTCACTACTGTGAGAAATTGGCAACCAGTACAGACAGTATACTACCTCTTACCCTATGAGAGGAAGGGCTAAGCTACACCCACCTTCCAACTTGATATTTTATGGCCGGAATAGCCGGGGTGTTTGTACGGCGAATCCAAAAGCAGAAAAGGGAAAGACGGAACTGAATCAAACTGAACACGTACATGGGAAACATGAAACTGAGCAGTAGAAATAAAACTCTGTGACATGACTTGACGTGGAGACAACAGACAACCCAACAAAGAACAGAGGGAGATAGAGGACTTAAATACACAGAAGGGTAATGAAGGAAGCAGAAACAGCTGGGGAGACACACTGAACATGGAAACACTAGACCTTTTCAAATGAAAACAGGAAACATAGAGAGACACAGACATGACAACCAAACTTGACAATAGGACGTGGAACACACAGACATGAATTACATGACAGACTCGGGGAACAGAAAGGAACACAGGGAGAAGGACATGGGCAACGGATAAGGGAGACAAGAGGGAGAGGGAAACACAAGGGGAACCTGCATAGACAAGGAGCTCACACATGACAAACAGGAAAAGACTCATGAAGGCTAAGACATAGATGAAACATAGACTACAATACCACTCAACTAAACCCTAACTAAATAACAACACAAGTTTGCATTCATGCAGGTAACATAAGAAAATCAAAAATACAAAATAAACTCAAAACGTTGGGTCACAGACCCAGCCCCTGACAGGATAAGTGCTTAAAAAATGTATGGATGCACGGACGGATGGTTAAAATGGTTAACTATGACTTAGAATTGCTAAACACAAAATTATAACAAGGCCACCTCAGCTAAAAACATTAAAGTTGTTGTTGAGGGTTTGGGGTTCTGGCTGAAGGGACCTTAAGATAAAAGACAGTTGGTAATCATCTCTCAATATTTTGATTATCACTGGTTACATAAACTACAAAGTAGTAAGTTACTGGGTTACAGTAGTAGAAAGTATATAAAAAACATTACTCTTGCTAGTTTTCAGATGTGCTTATTTCATCAAATTACTGCTCTATCATGTCTTACCTTTATGTGGCAAATGTGATCAACAGAACAGGATGGAGTTTTCCCCCCCAAAAAATGTATCTTCACAAGAAAAGAAAGTGAAGGATTGGAGAAGACATGAATTACGACAAATTACTGTCATCTTTGTGATGTGTTGCTTTGTATTTTTGAGATTTCCTTTGTCATATAGACTAATGAGCTCCATTTTTGAAGGATGCTCAAGTGAAGGGAAACAACTGACATGCCCAAGGGGCTGCACAGTACGCAGCACAGTTTGTTGTCTACCTTTTTAATATTCTCATTGTATTCCCTTGTGAAGTCCTATTGGCATAAATGAAAGCACATAAAAATAGCAAACAATTACTCAGTGTTGACTCCGATCCCTTCGTTGTGTGCAGTGTATTGTGGGTTTTTACATCAGATTTGATTAGGATCCTGAATATAATGATAAAGTTATGGTGTGTTCACTTTAGATGTGCCAAATCAATCCGTCTGTCAGACTCTATGTCGTCACTCTGGATGGCAGCGCTCTCACAACTGAACTGAAACCTCCTGACAGTTTTGAGAAAAGGTATGACTTAACCCGTTTATGGGACGTAACACTAAAATTTTGATGATTCGGGCTTGTTTTAGACACCATTTGCTTGTCTTCCCTAGTGAGTTTTACATTACCATGGTGAAGTGGGTGACAAAAGAGAGACTGAGCGTACGCTGGGTGAATCGAGCTCAAAACATGTCTATTCTTTCACTGTGTGATGTAACACAAGACATCTGTACAAAGGTTAGAAACCTAATTATCATCGATAATTCCTTAATCTTCAAAAACATAGTAAATATATACAGGTTTTATAACCTTATTTATCTTTTCAATTCAGAAACATGTGATGACATCGGACAAGTGGCTGGATCGTCAGGTGAGGACTTTAGTCAGTGACATCCTAAATAGTTTTTTTCTTCATTAATTTTTTTGTAAGAAATGCATTTAAGATACTACTTACTTTTAATTTAATGTTATGGGACACATATATTTTAATTCTATATATAGCTGATTATATATTATATATCTATACATATATCAGCTAACAATGCTTTGTATTTAGCTTGCAAAGATTAGAGGCATTTTCTCCACCCAGTAACGAGTGATAACCTCATTCATTTCCCTTAGATTGAGAGCCTCAGCAGAAAACTAACAGTTGCTCTTTCTGACCTGTAGCTGTGAACTAGTTTTTCTTAGCTTCTAGGTGGTTCTTTAAAATATGAAGTAGAGCTCTTTAGCATGCTCTGTAGCTGCTGACAGATAAGTATAATCATTACTTGTCACCCTATCAAATACTTCCACAATGTAAAGGTTGGGCTGTTATCTTGCTAGCTGACCTTGCTGACATCACTGTAGGAGTGGAGACATTCCACTTGTACAGAAACTAGATTTTCTGTTCCCCTCTTTTGTCACAACAAAAGTTAACCTTTTAACAGTGAGACATTGCTCATTTGAATAAACAGTAAAAGAAAGTAATAAATACCTGATCTTATTGCACTGCACTGATCTTACTTAGGACCTCCAAACTAGTGACTGCAGATGGCTGCTCCTCTCCAGGCCTGGTTCTGCTGAAGGTTTCTTCCTGTGAAAGGGAGTTTTTCCTTCCCACTGTTGCCAGAACACTTGTCCATAGGGCTTTATCTGATTCTTGGACTTTTCTCTGTATTACTGAAGGGTGTTTACCTTACAATATAAAGCTCCTTCAGGTAACTGTTGTTGTGAATTGGTGCTATATAAATAAATAAACAAAGTGAATGGAAATATGGCAGATCAATTGGGATGCAAAAATGATAAGGTGGCTATAATGACCGATTCTCTTATAATCATTTTTTGTAAGACGACAAAAAATGACAGCATTAGAAGGAAACCTTCTAATGCTGTCATTCTATTTGAAATTAAACTAATGAAAGTGAAATGATGCTCCAGTTATTTTCTTCGTAATGATATCATACATTTTTTGTTTATTTTTTTTCCTAGAGGGAGGAGCCAGTGTTTTCCAAGGACTGCACAACATTATTCATCACCATGCCCTTGAAGCACGGTGGCAGCGGGACATTCAACCATATCACTATGATCTCCAACCAAGTAAAACTTTTAATGAAATGAATACATTTACTCAGGTGTTTTCAGTTTCCAGTTAAAAGCTTTATGTTGGTGTGCTTGTTTATTTTTGTTCCCTTATCTGTCATGCCCACAGGAAAGGGCTTACAATTATTCATGCAGTTCATATGATTCCATTTTGAAGTCTCATCATTTTAAATTACATCCTAACTGCATTTCCTGAAACACCAGATACTAAAGAATACATTTACTTGAAAAAATTAAGCACAGTGTTTTATGGTAGTTCCACTGGAAGCAATGGATACTGTGTGCCAGATTAATGCATCTTCCTGCAGAGATAATAAGCAAAGTCTGAGATTGAATAAAAGGGTTAGGTAGTAACGTTAACACCTTTAGGTACACAGAGTGCAATAGAAGTCATGCTAACATAGTTTCTCTGTTTTGTTGTGTTCTTTCTTACTTTTCTCAGTCTGACAGTCAAGAAGTAAACATGCGGCACCTGACCTCAGGAAGCTGGGAAGTCTCTCAAATTCTGGCCTATGACGAGGGCACAAACTCTGTGTAAGCATAAGTTACTGACACTGTAAGATTTACACTATGATAATTCTTCGCAGCTGATTAAGTTTATGTCTTTCAGTTATTACCTGAGTACAGAGACAGGAGCTACTCAACATCACTTGTACAGGTACCTCAGCAATTACTCAGTTTTCGCATGAAGACACAATCACACATGAAGCAACTATATGATGTTGTGGAAATACCTTTAATTGGTTTCTTACTAAAACTTAGTTTACAAAATTCTAAGCAGATTAGTTAAGACACAGGCAATGACATCACCCACTGGTTTTTGAACTCTGTGATAAGACTTCATGATAACTTTCAGCAAACGTGAAGCCATTCTTTCTTTCATTAAAAGAAAAAACAAAACTGAAGCACAGTCTTGTTGGATCGGCCTTTGTACAATTAACCAAAAACTATTGCATCGGACACCAGGCAGGTTAAATCTAGTGGAAATCTTTTGGATGCCATGTTACCTATGCAAAACCAAAACTGGCATTTTTCACTGTGGCTTGCATATGGATTAAAGAAATAAAAGTCCACATGCTGAGGTGATAGCGCTAGACAACACCAAAGCACCTGCAAATATCCGGTCATCCAATAAGTATCAGCAATGCAATGGAGACAGGTCTGTAGATAGAGTACAGGTGATGAGTTTTGGTTATACTTCAAATTAAAGTCAGAATGGATCTTAGGTACTTTGAGTGCAGTATTATTGTTGGTGTCAACTAGGCTATTTTGTGTATTTCTGAAGAAAAAAAAAAGATTTCCTGGGATTTCTACCACAACAGTTAGGCCTAAAGGAGTTTAGTGAGCCTGCTGGCACAAATATACAGGGAGCAGAAGATCCAAAATAGGAATGTTGCGTCTATAAGAGGTTGAAGGAGAATGGCCAGACTCGTTGGAACTGACAGAAAAGCTACTAGGCTACAGAAGCCTTTGGATGTCATATTATTACCTGTTACTACTGTGATGAGCAAAAAAGCAGTTCAAACTGAACAACACATCCAAAGTTGAGGTTAAAGGCCTACAACAGCAAAAGATCATGTTATCTTTCACTCTTGTCAGCTACGAACAGAAATGTGAAGCTCAAGTGGACAGCTTTAGAGTGAAAACTGTAACCTGGTCTGATGATTTCTGCTGGACCGCAGATGGTGTGTCAGTATCAAACAGCATGAATCCATGAACCAAACATGATCGGTGTCAACAGTCCAGGCAGCATCAGAATAGTGATCCTTATAAAGTGTTTGGTGAATGCACAGATAGGAAAGTGTAGCTTTTTCATCCTCCGCATCAAACCAAAAATGATGCAACATTTTCTTTTATATTTTGGCACACAAATCTCCAAAATTCTAGTTGATTCACTGTTATGAAAGCATGGCAGTAGCACTAATCTAGCTTTGTGATGAATAGATTTTATTCTGCACTCTGGGGGTCCATAAACTATTGTAGAACAGGACAGAGCAGTGAGATAATGATTTATAAGCTAGTGAATAATATCAGTGTAAGAAACATGATGAAAATATGTCATTTCTCTTTGTGTGTAAGAATTTGATGTCATACATTAAAACAGTTGAATGAAAGTCCATTTCAAATTACCATGTCTTACTTTTCCTCATTTTATCTTTTGTCTGCAGCTAAATAGACTGATTACAACTCAGAAAATATAAATCATCTATACTAGACTTGTTTTGTTCTCACTCAGCTATATGTTGTTCTCTTTAAACAGGGTCTCCAGTGTGGATCCGTTTCATAAAGAATGCCTAACCTGCTCCCTTTTCAAATCAACATGCTCCTACCATGATGCTGTGCTCAGTCCCACCTATCAGCATGTTCTTCTCAACTGCAGAGGTATCGCATGTAGCAATAACACCATAACCAAGTGCTTTATATCAAGGTTACGATATCTGAGCAGCTGAATCTGTGTTACTTCTAGTTGCCATTTTGGCTCCAAAGTGGGGGAAAAATAAAGTTTAGTTTTCCTGAAATTTCTTTTATGCTCTTAGGGGGTAATGAAAAGAAAAGGTTTACAAAAAATGATATGATATGAAAGATGAAATAATGTGGATAGAGGCTTCAGTAAAGGCGAAGGTGACTGGACAGTCACAATGAGCACTACTATTAATGCATATTTCTCATTCCATAGGACATACACCTCATTATTTCACATTATGCGCACAAACCAAGAGCATGAAAAAAAAGCTACACTTCAACTTAACTAAAATATTGAGAGGTGGTTAAAGTGGGACAGAACTGTTCACAATGGCGTTCCAGCACCTTCAGTTAACAATATTACTGGTCAGTGACTTAATTTTTTTATATGTTGCAGACTGTCAGCATGGAGATACCTGATTTTTAATAAGAAAATAATGAAATCTAGGCTCAACAAGTATTGCAAATATCTTAGGGTGACCATATTTTGATTTCCAAAAAAGAGGACACTTAGCTCAGTCATGAAGAACTTGCTTAAAGAAACATATTAAACATATTTAAAAGAAGCCTTCTCTGTGCGGTTAATGAATTATGAAATAAAATATGTCATATAGGCTTTTACAAGTCAACAAGTGCAAAAAAAACCCCACTTAAAAACCTCTGGAATTAATAATGGTACAGAAATAATGCCTCATCTGCATAAGAAAAAATAACAGTACTGGGTCGCTATGAAGGCTTGATTGGGACAAAAAAATTGACCAGTGCATTTTGACTAGAGACCGGCCCACCAGGTATTATAGACAAAGCCATAAAGACTGTCTTGTTGGTATATGTATGATTTCTATACATTTTACATCAGATAAAAACTTTGGTTGTAAGATTCAGGAAATTATTTATTAAAAGCGAGACATTTTAAATGAGAAAAAGAAAGAAAAGTATTTCTTTGAGCCCCCCTTTCCCTGTTAATGCCCTACCTGGCCCCCCTGGCAAAACTTTGCTAGACCCGTCCCTCCACAGTTACCAGCTGTCAGCTACATAGAAAAGGATCCTGGTGTTATTTGCCTCTCAGAAACAGTTAATAACTTCCCTTCAACTCATTCGTGTCACCTTAAAGGTAACCCTGTTTCTCCATCACCTGTTCAGCTCTGATGATTCATTAAGGACATCTCCTGGTTTCATCTTCATGTTTCCTTCTCACCACTTATCCAAACTGATATCATATCACTATCAGTAACATTATAGCACCGGCCCAGCTGTATAGAAACTCTGTCGTGCTAGCTAGTACGCAGTACGAGTTATTGTAACTGACTATAAAAAGTCAGCACAACGAAAATAAACTCCACCTAAACTTGGTTTATATCTGACCCAGATAGACTGCAGGTCATAACTTCTTACCTGAAGTTTAGTTCACCCGACACTCGGCCGCCTCGAGTCTCTCCTCCTCCTGTCTCCCCTTTCCCTCATCCGTCTGCTGGCCTCTGTGGAAGCTACGACATAGACACCACCAAACAACCGAGTTATTTTTACACATCTGCAAACATCTGGCCAATCCACCACCTTTCATTGTTTATACCGTTACAAAAACAACAACAACAACAAAACCATTGGCCCGTAAAAAAAAAAAATCACCATCAGCAAATGCCCGGTATGCCCGATGGCCAGTCCAGCTATGGTCGGTAGGAGGGAAATTTCTTTTGCAGTTCGTCTGAAAAGATGCACTTGCGCTTTGGAGTCTTTTAAACATCATTAGGCACGTTGATGCGCGCTGTTAGTCCCGTCTGTGAGCGCAGAACAAGCGCCCACAAAACAGCAGTTCGGGGATGACGTCTCACACATGGGTCCTCTGTCGGAATATAGGAAAAGGAAATTTTTATCAATCTCGAAAATCCCCCCAGACGCCCCGGACAGAACGTGAAAAGTGGACATGTCCGGGGAAAAGAAGACAGTTGGTCACCCTAAAATATCTACCAATTCTTACATTTCTCTAGCAAAAACTTCTCATGACAATCTGTGCAGTCTAAGTAGCTTGGAAAGGAAGTGACTGGACGGGACTGAAGCAAGATGTGAGTGGGGGTTGAGGCACTTGGGAATGGATCTCAGAAACGCATTGTAGGTGGCAGACACTTGGTGTCTTAAGCCATACCCTCTATCCAAAGATCATTGTTCATAGTGGACATGGGTTCTTACACTTCTCTTTCAAACCATCTGTCTTCTCAGTCCAAAATGTGAACATTGGGATCTTTGAAAAAAGTGACCTTTATCCTTTAGATGCACATGAACAGCTGAGTCTTATCCTGTCAAGGTGGCTTTTCTATGTTGTGCCATGTATTTATGGAGTGGATGTTAGGTTTCTCCCATGTAGAGGTCTGAGCACTCCCCACTGCACTTCACAGCATACACTATGTGGCTTAGCTTGTGTTTGGGACCTTTGTCCTTGGGATGAAGCAGCTTTTGTCTTAACCTCCACTAAGGTTTAAATACCTGGGACTCTCTCTCTAGTTTAAGAACTGAAGAGGCTTCTCGAATGAGAGGGGAAACATCTTCAACTTAAAGAAGTCCAGGGGAAACTTAAAGAAGCCCAGTATCTCAAGCTCCTTAGGAAACACTGATCTGAATGACGGAGAATCTGTACAGAGACAAGCTATGCAGTTTGTCACAAAATGTGTCTGCTAGCGAAATGTGTGAAGCAGGCTGTGATGTTTATGGGCAATGTTACTGTGTATGTCAAGGGTAGCAGAAATTTATATTTAAGGTAATGATGCTAGTTAGATGCACCAAATTCTACCTTTAACACTAGCATCCCCAGGCTTCTACCTTTCTACCTATAAAACCCGGAGAGCAGTCAAATGGTGGAAGTGGAAGCTAAATTGGCTAGTCATTCATATGTATATTAGGCTGTTAAGTAGGAATTCTGGAGGGAGGGGAGTGGGGGTGAGTGATTGAGGGGGTGGGGGAGCTGCTAAAAGCGGTGAGCTTCCTTTTGTGTTTCATCTTGATGCATTCTCAATCATCCAGGGAAACAAATCTCCAAAAGTCACCAACTTGGAGTGTTTCAGTTTGCCATCTTGGGGAGAAATCAACACACATGGGTGTATGTCCTTTGTTGCTGACATTTATTGATAAAAACAGTACAAAAAACCAACCATTTGTACACATATTTACAAATAATTCAACATTGTCAGCAATCACTCACAATCCTGGCACTGCCATGGTACCTGTAGTCTGCATTTACCACATGTGTATCTTTTGCAGTGAACACATCGCACAGTGGCCTGATTTTTCTTGCATTTGTGTTTGACCTGACACGTGGCTCTTTTTCCAGGGCTAGGTGTGGAGGGTTCTGCCCGAAGCAACTGATCTTTTCTTGCCTTCTTCGCAGCTACATGAGAGTGAGCCAACTCTGTTGCAAGCGCCACCAGGAAGTCCACCCGTCTTTCCTTCGTCCCGGTGCATGCTTGATACAGCACATGTGCATTCAGTGCTGCCATGTCAATCATGTTATAAAACACGGCGACTGGCCAGCGCCGTGTTCCTTTGCGGACAGTGTACTCCCGAACCATCTGGTCCATCACATCCACGCCACACTTTGTTTTGTTGTAAAGGGTGACAGTGTTTGGCTTCCTTTTGGTGGTGTTATCAGTCTGAACCACGCTGTGCATGCTGCTAAGAATATAGACTGTCTTCTTCCGTTTGGCTGCATACGCCGTCAGCGTGGCAGCAGAGGTTGAAAACACCTAAGAAATAAGATAAATTGTTATTTTCATAGCCCTTTTACACACAATGAAACACATAAACATAGAACCACAAAAGACCTGCAACATACCTGAGTGGTGAATACATTGCGATCTGTCTGTCTAGTGGATTGAGGAATTTCCCTGCGAATCCTGTTGACTGTGCCGAGGATGGTGGTTTTCCGTATAAGAAGTTTTTGTGCCAGTGAAAGCGATGTGAAAAAATTGTCCGTGGTAACATTTCTGCCCTTGTCTAGGAATGGTTCCATCAGCCTCATTACTACATTTTCAGAAAGTCTCTCCCCAGTGGGACGACTGGGGTCCTTGCCAAGATATGGGAAGACATTGCAAATGTACTTGGATTTTAGGTCGCAAGCCACCCAAAACTTGATCCCAAACTTGTCCGGTTTACTTGCAATATACTGCAGGAAACAGCACCGAGTCTTTGATGGGAAAAGCTGTTCATCAATGGTGATATGTAGACCAGGGTTGTAGCACGTGATGCAGTTGGTGACAAATGATCCCCACACACTGGAAATTGCAGCAAACTTGTCAGTCTTTGCTCGATCACAGCGGGTGGACTTGTCATCAAAGCGTAGGTGTTGCATGATGTTTTGGAAGCGGTTTCGTGCCATAATTCCAATTATCTGTGGGTTTCCCAGGTTTGCTGACCAGCAGTCATTTAGAGATGGAACCCTGGTAACCCCCCGCAAGATGACAATTGCAATAAATGCCATTAGTTCAGGGAGGTCCATGAACCAATGAACATGCTCCATGCACCACTCAGCAGGCCATTTGTAAATATGTGTACAAATGGTTGGTTTTTTGTACTGTTTTTATCAATAAATCTCAGCAACAAAGGACATACACCCATGTGTGTTGATTTCTCCCTAAGATGGCAAACTGAAACACTCCAAGTTGGTGACTTTTGGAGATTTGTTTCCCTGGATGATTGAGAATGCATCAAGATGAAACACAAAAGGAAGCTCACCGCTTTTAGCAGCTCCCCCACCCCCTCAATCACTCACCCCCACTCCCCTCCCTCCAGAATTCCTAGGTAACGACCTAATATACATATGAATGACTCCAGCATTTGACTGACTGCTCTCCGGCTTTTAAAGGTAGAAACGCAAAATGATGACTCCGCGGGGGTCTAAGGTAGAAAACCAAAATGACTGCTCTCCGGGGGTTTTAATACTAGCTTTATGATGTCATAAAGACATCATAAATGCTTATATCCTCAGAGAGCAGTGAATTTTGGAGTAGAAGCACAGGTCAACCTGTGCACAAAGAAATCTACTGGAGTTTAACAAATTATTATGTTACTAAGTATATATCTAAATATTTATTTTCCCCATGCTGCTCTGCTACACCTCATCTTAGGGTTCCCCAACCTGCCAAATCCTACTTTAATCCCTGGTCATGAGGCTCTATGGATGCATCTGACAACCAGCGTGATTGGCTCACATCTTTCCATTTTGGACCATTGGTTGGATTTTCTAAGGCAGATGCAGGACATCTGTCATCGTTGCATTGCATCTTTAGAATTCTCCCATAGATTTTTGCTCAGCACTAATTGAATGGTTTGTCACTCTACTATACCATTTCTGGAGGGAGTCCATGGAGAAGACAAATAAACCAGTTTCCTGACCAAAGTTATGTTTGATTGAGTGTTCAGTGCACAATCTCTTGTGATAACCTAAATTATGTTTGAATTATCCTTAAGATAATTAAGTTATTATCATGGACTGGGGCAGAGAGCGGACCCAGATGCAGGAGTCAGCAGACAAATTAAACTTAAAATCACAGCTTTTGTCTCACTGTTAAAGAAGGCAAAGAAAACAAAAGAAAAAACAAATATGGAGCTGCAGGGTAGGAAGTACAAGCCAAACCAGACTGACAGAGACTACGCACAACATGAGGAAGGATGTGACAAAGAACAAAGGGAGACAGCCAATATGTACACAGAAAGATATTAGGCAGAGTGGACACACCTGGAAGTGCAGCTGAACAAAATCTAAGTGACAAGTTGGGTACAGGGGCAAGAGTGGGAAGACATAAGGTAAATAAACATGGAGACATAACTGACTTCCAGAGATACAGAAATAAGACTAGGACAGACTAGACACCAAAAGGAACTAGCAAAAATCCAACTAGACACCAAGAACTAGAAACAGAGATAACAAAACTCATTAGGTTCACAATGCTGGGTCAAAGACCCAGGGACCATGACAGTTATAGGAGTAAAAGAAAATGCCATTGAGGCCTATTTTTATATCTATATCTCATTTGCTATTCTATCATTCTTTCTAGTGTTCACTTTCTTCTTTCTTTCCAATGTCCTTCTAAGGAAAATACAACATTGAGAATAAAACACAGAACTAACTAATATTTAAACATTTCTACAGGACCTGGAATACCCCAAACAACTCTCCACAAACTACATGATATGAACAGTAAGTTTTCCTGCACAGATACACTTAAACAAATCTACTATTTAGACTTTCACTCATTACATTTATATGGGAGCCCAGATTGATTTTTTCCACTGTCAGTACACTTTGCCTGTCTGAAAAGTGCATTAATTGGTCAGCACACGTTTGCAGATTAAGTCTGTGAGACTAAGTCATTAAATCATCATTCAGCAGGTTTACGTAATCCTATAAAATGGGCATGAAGATGCAATTAGGTGAAGCATTAAGTGCTTGAAATTTTGTTGAGTATATATCAGAGGCACTCAGAACAGCCTCTGGGGAATGATCAACTTCTTCCGCTACTACAGACTTCCAGATTGAGAGTTGGTATTATCATTTCACATTTTTATGTAGTGGAACATTTGTCCAAAGTGCACTGTTCAAAGTGCACAGAAATTAATACAACTTGTTAAATTACTTGGACCTCAAAGTGTGAATGAATCATGTATTCAGGACAATCACTCCAACTGTCATTGTGATGTCATAGCTTTGCAACTTCGAAAAAGACTCAGTACTAAGCAGAATCTTAGAAACTGTAGAAAATTTATGTCAAACAGATTTATCTAAAGTGAGTGTGTCATGAAATGATGTAGATATGCCATGAAAAGAAGTTGTTTTGTATCCTCAGATCCTTAGTATTTTTATATAACTTCTAAAAGCCTTTTTACTTTACGTTTTTACCAGATAGCATGACAGCAAACTTCAACTACTGACTCAAATACGAACACAGGCAGATTAAGAAATATTCAATAATGTATGCTGACAGTAGAAAGTTCTACATGAAACTGGCAGGATCAATTCAAGAAGCAATAAAAAAAAAGAGAATCATCTTTTTCCAAGACGTCACAGCTCTAAGACATCACAACAACACGATTGGTCAGTTGCATGTGTGGGGACAACAACCATATGTTACTTAAGAGTGCAGAATCTGGAATAAAGATGAAATAAAGGTTATTGTAATGTTTAAAACTGTAATTTTGACAGACAGACTCAAGGATTGTCTGTCTGCTGATATTATGTCAAAAATTATTCTTTACTAAGCTGACAGAGTGGTCACAATTAGATGTCAGGAAAGAAAATGTGTTTGTTTCAGTGTATTTAGAAACACTGTAAGATTAGATAAACAACAACATTCTTCATCTAAACACATGAAAGGAACAGGAGGACATATTGTTGATTTTCTTGTTCTTGGTATAATTATAAGTGTCAATAAGATTTTAAATGAGGTACTCTTGACGTGTTCAGTTTCTTTTTCCTAGTAATTAGCAGACACACACAAGCTTTCTTTAATAGATGTTATATTTGTTGCTTTCTTGTAAGTAATAGTAATTCTTCTTGTGCTGTCATCCAGCAGAGCACAAGATTCTGGAAAATAACAGAGAATTAAAAAATGCACTGATAAACAGGACAATACCCAAGTGGGAAAGAAGAACTGTACAAATCAACAACTTTGGTAAGAAACTTTATTCCTCTCTAATGATGTGCAAAAGTTGTGATTTGTAATAACGATTTGTTCAGATTAATCTTTGAGCTTTTGTTTGGTTTTTCATTGTCTGTGTATGCATGAGTAGACATTTCTTATCACCACTCCACTCTAACATTTTCTCCCATGATGATTAATGAGTAATAACAACACTTGGAAAAACAAATTTCTTCTTCTGCTCCATCCAAGTTCAGGAAACTCAGTTGTCTGACACTGAAGAGGTAGGGTAACTGTAACTTGTTTCCTTAACAGCATGTAAAGCAATAACTGAGATAGTTTCCAGCAAATTACATCCCCATGAGCTCAGTAGTTAAGATCTTTTTAGGATAAACATACCAGAGTGAACAGGTGCAGAGCTTTGTTTGGTGATTATGAAACAGCCCTGAAATCATAAGCACAGCCCTATATTGTATCAATTAGAAGGGACGGCTCACCATATGGCTCCCTCTCTCTAGTCTGTGTTCACTATTAGAGGCAACATGATACATATTTAAGGACTTCTGAGCGGAGTCAGATGGGAATCCTGTCATCGTAAAAAAGCTAAACAGAAATAAAATCACAGGCTTACTTTTCACATAAACCGCTTCTTCTTTCTCAGGGATGAGAGAATAAGGAAGAATGGGAACAGAAAATCTGAATACCTTATCAAAAATAAACACAATGTAAATTTGCATAAAAAATATTTTCTGTCTCATGTGCTGTCATACAAATGATATTACCTAAAATATAACTGCACCAGAATTTGAAAACGTATTATATTACTTGTGTCTCCCATCACAAATTACCATCTTATTTAAGTGAATAGGTTTGTGTACTCTAGTGAGCTATGTTCATGGCGGCAATTTGCCCATGCTAGAGTCTTCCAAGGCAAATTGTTTGTAAGTGAAGAGCCAAACTAAGTGTAATCCGGTTGTTCAGTGATGACGCGACGAATCCTACTTCCGGGCCTAAAGTAGTCTGCGTTTAATATGGCTTTTGTGTTGTTAACATGTTTAATGTTATGTATTTTCTTCTATTTGATCTCAAAAAGCTCCTAAAACAGTCAGTGATCACTGTTGACCTCCCTCGGCTTTTATTACCGCTAATCATTTATTTAAGCTCAGTTTTTAAAACCTTAGGATGTAACTACAGCCCAGCCCATGCAGCAGTATATGAATGACTAACCTCGTATTGTGGATGGATTATCTCAGTTGTTCTCCTGGCTGAAGTTTGGTCCTTTTACAGTATCCTGCCATGCGATTACATTTGTTCCTGACCACCGAGAACACTCACGTTAACTTTTATCGAGTGGAAAAAAAGTTAGCTTGTTTATATTATGCTAACATAGCTGTGTCGCTAGCGGTCACGTAGCACATCATTATATACCAGCTAGCCCAACTTCAGTAACCCTACAAACGTCACTGCTTTTTAGTTTTCTGTCTTCATTTATGCTGGAAGTGATAACAGAGCTGTGCGTTTTAATTTGTTTCCAAAATCCCGCAGTCAGGACATGCTATATTGTATTTAGATAGAAGCTAGCGAGCTAATTCCCTGCTAACTTCTAACTCCGTTAAATGTCATAAATTCCGTTTTCATGGATGCCTGGATGTTAAACTCAATTGTTACACCTGGTAGAGCAGAACGCTGATCATTTTATTAAAGATGAAAGACTTTAGACAGCTTTTCAACTCTCAGTAATGCCATAGTGATCGTTTGATATATGGACCTGCAGCGGAGTTTAGGTCCAGACACTGATAGTGACGTCAAACTGAACAACCGGATTCAGGAAGAGGTATGGTAAAGGATTGGGGGCCCCACAATGGAGCCAGTCCCAGGGGAGGAGCTCAAGCTGGTGGTTGGGCCTTAGCCCATGGGGCCAGGCTCAGCCCATATGAGCCACAAGGGCCAGCCTTCTTGTGGCCCTACTACCTGAAGGAGGTGCCAGAATGCTGTACAATACTTCCCACCCACAATGTATATATACTGTATATAGTGGAAGTTGAACTGATGGCATAGCTTCCCACTGGAAGGAATAGTTCTAGGATCTCCTCAAGCCCACCAATATGCCTGTCTGTAGTGGAGCCAGTCTGAGGGTGATTGTTCTCCACTTCAAGAATTTGAGTGAGGTGAGGTAGTTTGGAAATCAGACAGGGATGTCTCTTCGATCCCTCCAAGGTCAGGTGTTCCACACATGCTCCAATGTGAGGAGGCCTGAAATGCTTGGAATTTTTTGGCTTGGGAATTCTATTGATGAATGGATGGATAACTGGCCTGCAAAGTGGCAAAAGAAGAATTTATTCGTTATTTACATAAAAGTTCCGATTCTTATGAGTATTTTTGGCAATTCCTTGCCATCAAAATATTCCTAAGTCTCTATTTTTGTGATTGTCTTCTACAAATGTTAACTAAAATGTTCACCATCAGAGGACAATGTATTACCAGACTATCTTAGTTAGACTTGTAGTCAAGACCGCCTAAACCAAGACAATACCAAGACCAGAGGGTTTCGAGACCAAGACAAGACCAATACTAAGACCTAGACAGACCGAGTCAAGACGAAGACCGAGACCGAGACAAGACCAATACTAAGACCTAGACACACCGAGTCAAGACGAAGGCCGAGACAAAAAAAAAGTCTTTAAACTTCAGCCAGATGCTGCTTCGTTTATGGGTGTCGGGCATATTTATGTGTTTTTGCGATGCACTCACACAGCCTTCCTCACCGCTGTCTACTGTCTCACTGACTTACAGAGAGCACAGACGCACGCTCCACTTGACTGTCGCGTCTCTCACCCTCTCTGTTTTTCACATAATGATATTATCCTATATCCTCGCATGTGATTGGCCACAATATGGAGGGATTGGAGCATAGCTGAGCCACTGTGTGAGAGCTGAGCAGCGAAAGGAAATTAAGTGAGGAGCCGGCTCTCGTTCAATGGGAGTTGACTCTTCTGATTCACTACAAAGCACTCTCTAAGCACGGCTCTTAGAGCTGATGTTTTTGCGCATGACACATTATCGAACGTTACGTTGTGTGTCATGGATACTGTTGACTCCAAATCTCCCAACCACTATGTCGATCTGAGGCAAGTCCAAGACAAGACCGAGGGATCCGAGACCAAGACAAGAACAAGACAAGACCAAGACCACGTAAATGTGGTCTCAAGACCGGTCTCGAGACATCCAACTCTAATCTTAGTGTAGTTGCCCAATTGTGCAGTAGGAACAAAAAAAGTGTACTGTTTTGCCTGAAACTTGTCAAACATGTTAACAGTGTCTGTCAAATTAGAGAATTAGTGATGGATGATACATGACTCGCATCAGTAGCGTTTTTGATACGGGCGACACGGTCGGTTGCCCGGGGCGGCATCGTGGTGGGGGGCGGCATCACGGGCATCGGCAAAAAAAAATAATTTTGCTCGTACTCATGGTGCCCCGACGTCAGCCAGCACATTTTGTGAATGGCATAGGCACCGATCGGCTTTCTATCGCACATTTGCTGGGAGTAAGGGCGCCCTCCATTTGCGAGGTACTTACAGCACAGGGGGGAGAGGGCGGGGCGGCGGGGGATTCACTGACTGGCTGGAGCAGCATCTAATAACCAACTCGCAAAATAAAACAAAATAAAAACAAACCAACAAACACAAAAACACCAGACATTATGACACAGAGTTATAATTTGCACCAATGTTTTTTCGAAATTCTGTATGCGAAAAGTGAGCGCGAGAGAGTAAAAACATACATGATTTACTCATGAAAGTGGCCACTTTCTCATTACTTTCATATATTTTTTTAGTAAGTATACAAAACATACAAGTTTCATTATATAATTTTTCAAGGGATCTTATATGTGCTTTTCATACAAGTTTCATACAAGACAGATAAAAACTTTATAAGATTTATATATATCTTTTCCATATGGGCACATTCACACACTACATAGAAATACACCCTAGACAAAGCGAATCTGTGAACTAACGTATAGGTCTATTAGGTTATGTTGTGGTGATTGCTTCAGGATACATGACCTGCCATTGGATAATGGCAGGTCATGTATCCTGAAACAATCAGAATCATGTATCCTGAAACAATCAGAATCATGTATCCTGAAACAATCAGAATCATAATCAGAATACTTTATTAATCCCTAAGGAAATGATGTGGGTTACAGTTGCTCCAAGAAGAAATGGTAAAAATAGCAACAGTAACAGACTAAACTCCAAACAATCCATTATATTACAGATTTTACACAATTAAGAAATAGCACTAATATATGCAGATCACTCAATTATAGATAGAGGGAGTGTTCACCCGGGGCGCCAAACAGGCTGGGACCGCCACTGACTCTCATCACAAAACGGCAAGCATTACCAAATAACAGCTTTTGTCCTCCTAAATTGGGAAGAAATGTGATGTATTTAGCTTCTTACTCAGCATTGGCACTCAATCATTTACACTCCAAGAGCTGTTTCCAAAAGTATTACTGAACTCCTGTTTTTCTTCTTTTGCTCTTGTTTTGTTTGCATCCTAGCATGGTTTATTCTATTGGTGCATTATTCTCTTGGTGATGGTGGTGATAAGGGTCAATTATCAGGTGTTTTAGCTGTTGCTTGCTGTCCAATTAATAAGTATAGGTGCCTTCTCTGCCTCCCCGTCATATTTTATCTTCCTCTGATGTTCAATTTAGGATACTACAATGAAGAGCTACACCATCTTGCTTGGGCTGGTTCCTTCTTCCTTCCTTCTGTTTACATATATGTGTAAAATCCATAATAAATATGTCCCCAGACTCGGAACATAATTAGGAAATAAGGGTGATTACAGGAGACCCCTTGTACCCTGCCCACCACCTATTTGACCCACTGCCCTCTGGTTGGCACCTCAGGTCATTCAGTCCCCACACCTCAGGTTTTATAAACAGCTTCTTTCCCTGGGCCATTCGGACTGGTAACAAACACTACCACCCCCACACACTACACCTGCCCACCCACTCTACTAATCTGAGCCATGGTCTGAGTAACCCTGATCACTCAGGCCATTCACACACAGACTCTATTCAAACCAAGTCCTTTGCACTATTTACAAGCACTTTATTCTCCAGTGTGTGCATTTTGTCTTGTTTTACATATCTTCCTTTAGTTTGTATATTTTTCTGCTGTTTGTTATTTATTCCTGCTGTCTTGGCGCTTATATTTTATTTCTGATCGGTTGGCATGGAGCACCCACAATTTTGTTGTACATGTACAATACCAATAAAAGACTATTCTATTCTATTTTAATCTATTGTATTCTATTTATCAAATTAAACTTTGATGACCTCATCACACATTATGATATTATATAGAAAAAAGAGAAAACTTCCATGCACTGTCCACTTAGGTGACTCAAGTCACGCGGTCTTTGATTGTCAACTGAATTAAATGGTACCATTTAAAGGATGTACTAAAGCTAAAATGAATGTAAATCTTTTCAAATACCAGCTTTGTGCTACCTGCCTTGACCTCTAAAGTCTCAGTTCTTCTCCCATTTCTTTTATTAACCAAAAAATGATGTGTTGACCTTGCAGCGCACAGAGCTTTGATGTAGTCTGAGGGATAGATGTACATGCATTGCATATAAAAATTTATTCTGAATCTTCACCAAAATCTCCTCTGGACTGAATGCTGAACACTGATTTATTTTGCAGCACTTCGCCTGGAGTTAATCGTCCCGATAGCTTTGGATGAAGCGAAGGAGTACCCACTTTTACTTGTCCTGTACGTAACTTTGTTTTAACAACTTTGAGAATGCCTCATTGTCGGCCTTACTGCTTCAGTTGAAGTGTTAAGAACTGTAGAGTGAGTTTATACAGTGACTACAGTGAAATCCCAACCTAAAGATAGGGACCGCCCTCCTCTCCAGAAGAGTATAAGAGTAATGTTTTAGAGGCCATTAGGTGTTTAAAACATAATGGTTGTTGTTATTATTTCTTCAATTTTTGTAGTTTATTTTGCATCCTTTCATGAAAACTTTGGCGCTCTAAACTCTTTTTGCCTTCCAAAGTGACAGCACCCCTGGTGGTCAGGCTGTGAGTGACCGTTTTTCCCTGAGCTGGGACTCTGTTCTGGTCAGTTCCAATGATGTCATTGTGGCCCATCTGGATGGGCGGGGCAGTGGCTGCCAGGGTCAGAGGATCTTACACGAGGTTTTCCAGAGACTGGGAACTGTTGACGTTCACGATCAGCTCACAGCACTCGAGTATGTATTGGTACAGATAATATTTACATACAAACTACGTACAAAATGACATTTAGTTAATGTTCTTTTAATTTTCAGGCATCTGGTAAAGCTGCCCTATATTGATGCCAACAGAGTTGGAGTTTATGGAAAGGTAACAGCCTCTTTAACTGAAATTAAAACACGCATAAAAATTAGCAATTTATTTATTTATTTAATTCTTTTTTCACAAAAACATTGTTTTCTATATTTTTTTAGGCATATGGAGGCTTCTTGTCCACACTCCTGGTCCTTTCCCACAGCTCTGTGTTAAGGTGTGGCATTGCTGTCACTCCTATAACAAACTGGAGATTGTATGGTAAGCTTATTCAAGACTTTACAATAATATTGTCACTAGTTATAGTTATGACTTACGAATACCACGTTAAATGAAAAATTCAAGTTATGAAGGCACTGAAGGGCAATATTTCTGCCCGTGTTTTGCCCATGTTACGAAATCCGCTGGCTGTGATTGGCTGAGCCCACAATGCCTACAATGCCCACAATGCCTTCCGAATCATGTGACAACCCCTTTGCTTTCGTACTCGCGCTTAGCTGTTTCACTTGAGTGTTGTTAGCTATTATTAGCCTATAGCCTATCGTTCACTCAAAAGGCGAGATGGGTGCTTCGACTTACGAAAATTTTCGACTTACGAAAGACCCTCGGGAACGAATTAATTTCGTAAGTCGGGGTTCCACTGAGCAGTAAGATTGGTTATTAATGGTCACCATTTGTCCACCATGAAGTGAAGAAGTAATATTAAATTAATCATGTGTTAATTAAAACAACAATGCCATGTCTGTTAACAGTTTTATTCTGGTTTTCGATAAAGGGTCTGCCTTCACTGAGAAATACTTTGGCTTTCCAGCAAGAGAGGACCACAAATACCAGGTACACTTGTATGTTAGTGGTGGGTTTTTGGGTTATTATGTTCCATATAACATGTTCATATCTAGCTAATAATTCTTATTTATGTCACAACTCTAATACTAAATACAAGAATACTGAATGCAGACGCTCACAGATTGATGACGGGATTTAAAACTTTCACATTAACAGCAAATACTTACAGGAAACACTTCAAAGGGGAGAGTTGTTTTTTTTTATCCCTTTAATTTTTTTTTCCTGTAAGTATTTGTGGTTCAAAAGTGAACAGATGGTGTAGAAGTTACCCAGGTAAGTGGAAGTGATAAATATGTAAAGGGACAAGACTAGGTTTAGTGGTAGGAAACCAAAGATGTTGCAGATGTGGCATAGTGTGAAAAAGCACTGAACAGTGCAAAAATGCACAGTTAGTAACTAACCACATGAAATTAACCCTCATGCAAGTTATCTGTCAGTGCCACAACAGAATTTCTGTAAATCTACTTCTATATTTGCAGCATACAGCCCTCCATCTCTTTCAGAGTTTTCATACAAACTTTCACTCTTTTTGCACTTTATTTTTTCCCCAGTTATGATCAGTTTCCAAGTTTTTGCCTCTGAGAAGAAAACCCATGCCATGAAGTTACCTCCACCACGATTCTGTGTATCAAAGTATTAATAGTTGATAACAACAGCTGATGGCACACGTTGTTCAGTTTTTGATTGATCAGATCATAGTATATTCTCATTTGTTTTTTAACTTTACATTTAGCAAACACTAAGCACTATCGTGCTGCACCTTTTTATTCAGAGTAGCTACATACAGACCTGGCTGGTATAGTACTGCTAAGGTGGTCATCATTCCTTAACCTCTTTCTGCAGAGAAGTTCTTCAAATCTTTATGTTTGGACACTAATAACTTCATTTATGAAAGCCCTCATTGTTTGATCATTCACTTTGGTTGGACTCCTGTCTCTCTGGACATTTCCGATGTTTCCAAACAGTCAGTGAGGTCACGATGCTCCCTAGAACACTTAAAGTTTCAGTTTCTGTGTTTCCCTTGATCTTTATCTCAGCACAGTGAGAAGTCTCCAGTGAGTTTCTTGTACTTGCAGGCTTTAGGTTAAGTCCTGCAGTGTATATAATTTATAATGTACAGTGTAAGTCATGGGATCGTAGAAAGGTGTGTCTGTTTTTATAAATTTTGCCTACTAGTTTTAATTTGTCAATCACAATCAAGTTTTCACCACAATTTGCAGCAGCAAAGGGATTACATACTTGCAAGCCATGCTTGCAAAACCTTCATTTTGTTGCCATAATTTAGTGAGTGCACACTGATTGTGGAGAATTTAAAAAATGTATTATCCCTGTGCCTTTTCTGAATTTTTGTTAAAAATAAATATGTGTTGATTTTTTTTTATTTTGTGCCGCTGTAGAATTCACTTCTTCTCCAGTAGTGGCTGAGGTTTATTTGTGTTGCTATTTTTATGTGCAGCCGTCAACTATATGTGTGTGTATATATATATATATATATATATATATATATATATATACTAGGGGTGGGGGAAAAAATCGATACTGTGTAGTATCGTGATATTTTGTTTGCAAATAATGTATCGATACAGGGACGGCAGAAATCGATATTTTGTTACAAAAAAGGATTTTGTGGAATGGAACATGCTCTGAGTTCAGAGCATGTTGATCCTTTTTCTGAGCAAGAATCCTGACATTCCTTCACTGTCCAAATGTGTTTAACTTTTTTTTGGGCAGCAATAAACATGACAGTTTACTTATTTTAATTTAAGACATGTTTTATATTAATTAAGTTTAAAACTTTTTTATTTAATGTAAAATTATATTTTGTTTTAATTTACTTTCAAATTCTTCTGTTGCTGAAGGGGCTGCATAGTTTTCATAAATTTCATAGTTCAGAATAGCTATAATTGTACCAGATGGTTGCAATCAGTTAAGTTGGACTAGACTGTAATACAAACCGTTCAGTTTGTCAACAATAAAACTGACTGAAATGAGAGACTGAGTGTGAGACTTTGATATTAGATAAAATAAATATTGATAAAGTTTACCTTTATGTACAGAATCTGAATATCGCAAAATATTTTAAAAAATTGCAATAATATCGTATCGTGCGTTAAGTATTGTGATAATATTGTATCGTGGGATGTATGGTGATTCCCACCTCTAATACACACACACACACACATACATATATATATGTATATATATATATATATATATATATATATATATATATATATATGTATATATCTTGCTGGTGACATTTTACAGAGCCACCATAGAGAGCATCCTAACGTACGGCATAACAACATGGTATGCAGGGTGCTCAGCTGCAGACAGGAAAGTACTGCAGAGGGTCATCAACACAGCCCAGAAGATCACTGGCTGCTCTCTGCCCAGCCTGGAGGTCACTGCAAACTCTCGGTACCTCAGCAGAGCTGGCAATATCATCAAGGACCACTCTCACCCCAGCAATCAACTGTTTGAACTATTACCGTCAGGCCGACGGTACAGGTCACATAAAACCAGGACAAACAGATTCAGGGATAGCTTCTTTCCCAGAGCTATCACCGTAGTAAATAAGCACAAAAACAATTGAACCTATTCCATACCGTCACTGTCATTATATTATGCTGCTATTCATACTGTCATTATATTAATGCTGCTATCCTGTATATATTGTACATACTATTGTTTGAGTACTTACGATTGTTTTTTTTGTACTTTTTATATTTTACATTTATATTTATTATTGAAACTTGCACCAAGGGAGTGGCACTCCAATTTCGTTGTACTCTGTACAATGACAATAAAGGCTATTCTATTCTATTCTATTCTATATGTATATATATGTATCTATATATAGTTGTCAGCCACCTCCTGTACATGGATGACATCAAGCTGTATGCCAAGAGTGAACGAGACATCGATTCACTGATCCACACTACCAGGCTATACAGCAATGACATTAGACTGTCGTTCGGACTGGAGAAGTATAGTCGGATGGTAACAAAGAGAGGGAAGGTAGTCAGAACTGAGGGGATTGAACTACCAGAAGGCAACATTGCAGACATAGAGGACAGTTACAAGTACCTGGGGATTCCGCAGGCGAATGGGAACCATGAAGAGGCCGCTAGAAAAGCTGCAACCACCAAGTACCTGCAGAGGGTCAGGCAAGTCCTGAGGAGTCAGCTGAATGGCAAGAACAAGATCCGGGCCATCAACACGTACGCCCTGCCCGTGATCAGGTACCCTGCTGGGGTAATAGGCTGGCCAAAGGAGGAGATAGAAGCCACTGACATAAAGACAAGAAAGCTCCTTACCATGCATGGAGGGTTTCACCCCAAGTCCAGCACCCTGAGGCTGTACTCTAAGCGGAAGGAAGGGGGCTGGGGACTGGTGAGTGTCAGCACCACAGTCCAGGATGAGACAACGAACATCCAAGAATACATTGGGAAGATGGCCCCAACTGACCGAGTGCTCAGTGAATACCTCAGGCAGCAGAAACCCAAGAAAGAGGAGGGAGACGAGGAACCATCATGGAAGGACAGGCCCCTGCACGGTATGTACCACCGGCAGATAGAGGAGGTGGCTGATACCCAGAAATCCTACCAGTGGCTGGACAAAGCTGGACTGAAAGACAGCACAGAGGCACTAATCATGGCAGCACAAGAACAAGCTCTGAGTACAAGATCCATAGAGGCTGGGGTCTATCACACCAGGCAAGACCCCAGGTGCAGGCTGTGTAAAGATGCCCCAGAGACAATTCAACACATAACAGCAGGGTGCAAGATGCTAGCAGGCAAGGCATACATGGAACGCCATAACCAAGTGGCCGGCATAGTGTACAGGAACATCTGTGCCGAGTATAACCTGGAAGTCCCGAGGTCAAAATGGGAGATGCCCCCAAGGGTGGTGGAGAATGACCAAGCTAAGATCCTGTGGGACTTCCAGATACAGACGGACAAAATGGTGGTGGCTAACCAACCGGACAAAATGGTGGTGGCTAACCAACCGGACATAGTGGTGGTAGACAAACAGAAGAAGACGGCCGTAGTGATCGATGTAGCGGTTCCGAATGACAGCAATATCAGGAAGAAGGAACACGAGAAGCTGGAGAAATACCAAGGGCTCAGAGAAGAGCTCGAGAGGATGTGGAGGGTGAAGGTAATGGTGGTCCCCGTGGTAATCGGAGCACTGGGTGTGGTGACTCCCAAGTTAGACGAGTGGCTCCAGCAGATCCCGGGAATAACATCGGAGATCTCTGTCCAGAAGAGCGCAGTCCTGGGAACAGCTAAGATACTGCGCAGGACCCTCAAGCTCCCAGGCGTCTGGTAGAGGACCCGAGCTTGAAGGATAAACCGCCCGCAGGGGCGTGCTGGGTGTTTTTGTTTATATATATATATATATATATATATATATATATATATATCATTGGCAATGTCTGAACCTTATAACAGTTAAAAGTCCTGGTAGTTTCAATCATCTTTCATTTTGCAGTTATTGAGGCCACTGTGCTTCCTAGATCACTCAAAGTTTTAGATATGTTTCTATGGCCGTGCTTTGGTCTATGCTTTGCCACAGTCCAAAGTCCACAGTGAGTTTTTTAGACTTACTGGCTTTATGTTATGTTCTGTCATGCAGTGTGAATTATGGGCTCTAATAAACACAGGTGTATGCGTTTCTAAATTATGCCCAATAAATTTAATGAAAAAACAATCTACATGGATAAATAACACTGCAGGCACTAAAAGAAAAATGTGTTTGTTTTGGTCTGGTCTGGGTTGAACTAGAAAAATCAAAACTGTTGTTTCCGCAGTATTTCTAGCACTGCACCACCAGATGCAAACAGATTTTAAGATGTCCAAACTGCCTCTCCTCTCACCTTTGCAACTGAAGTTTCTGTTTAAGATCAGCAAAGTACAAAGTTCTGCTGATGGCAGCGCAAAATTAAAACTCATTAAGGGAAGCTTTGATCTCTGCTGCTCAGTCACTTGACAGTTTTGTTACTTCAGTACATCCACCCTTGCTTACTGACACTTCCATCTGTGTTTGGTTGCATCTGATAGAAGTTGCTATAAATATTTATGAGTGGGAACTGATGCTGTTTAAAGATGTAGTTTCTTGTCTTCTAACCAAAGTTTTATGCTAATGGCTTCAACATTATGAGCTGTTTTATTAGATTTAAATCTGATATAGTTAAGCTGTGTCTGATTCTGCACTGGGTGGTGACTGTTCACTGTCTCCTGCAGATTTCCAGTCTGCTCAGCAACATCACAGGACCTGCAAGTCCATTGAACTTTCTTATTATCCACGGCACAGCAGATGGTGAGCATGGGAATAGATAAACATGATGAAGCAGATATGTAGCTGTAGAATTAAGTAGGGTTTACTGCCAAATTAACTGTAAATAAGTACATACTGACAATTCTTTTTTGCAAATTTAACATAAAAATGAATGCAAAGGAAAAAAAACTGTAAGTGTTAGTCTAACTATTGCATTTCTTTTATTTTACTGAATTCCTAACAATGCTCTGCATAATGGGGTGAATGGTTGTTGTGCAAAGTTATTGCATTGTAAATTGTCATTGCAACTCTTTGTTCTCTTGACAGCCAATGTTCATTTCCAGCATTCTGCTGAGTTGGTCAAACTGCTGTCTGCATCAAATGTTAACTACACTCTCCAGGTGACTTCTGCCATCTCCTCTCTGCATGACATTCATTTCAGTTCCCTAACAAGAGCGGACCCATGTGCTGTGTTTGTGAATTTATCAACCAGCCTTCTTATTTTTATTCTCTGAAGGTTGAAAAGTCATTTAACAAAAGCTTCTGCTTTCCCATGTGTCCATATCAGAAAACAGTGTGGTCAGATATGTGATGGTTTCTTTCTGCTGCACAAGATAATCAGGTCTTGGCAATTAAAGCAATGTTTGTGGACAGCTGCTTGTGTGAGCAGATGCTAGGCAACGTTTATATGAATAATTTTCCAAACAGTCTATTTTGTGTCAGCGAGATTTTACAAACTGTGGTTAAAGATAAAAAAAAAAAAAAAAATCCGTTTTAAATGTGGCCGGTTTCGCCTTCAAAATCATCTTCTCGTATAAGATGATAATTAGATAATTCAGTAAAAGTCCTGGCATGCCCCCTTGCATTTGTGCCTCTGCAGTGGTTACTGGATCTCCCCCAGTCTGTTAAAACTGTGATCCTTCAGCTTGATTTTCATTTGCATTAGTTGGGTACACAAAACTGCATGTGACATCTTTTGATTCTTTCTCTGTATGAGAAAGTGCTTATTTCAAACTGAAACATTGTCAGAAAAACTAGCCACAAAGACCTATGAAGAATAAAAATAAATAAATAAATCTAATGGCAACACCCATGGTGCTGAAATAAGTTAAGAGCCATTACTATTGAATTTATATAAATGACAATTAATATTATTAATTAGAAAGAAACAACTGCACTACGAGTGCACTGATGTGCAAGCTCCACATTAAAGGTAAATTTAAATATTATAGGCTTCAGTGCATTTAAGTCTGACACAGTCTTGTAGTCTGATGATGGAGATGTGGAAATCACTTTTAAATGAGGCCAGATTAAAGAGAAATGTTAAGGCACTGGCATTGGCACATGAAATATGATAAACAGTTGAAAACTGTAACTGATCAATTTTCAGTCTTTTAGTTGGAGTTCCAGCAGTGTAGAACTGACATGGCAGCAGATTAATACCAGCATTAAAACAGATGACATATTTTCTGAATCATCATCTGAATGCGTTCACATTCATGTGACGTTGTGACTTACACTACACTACTGTAACTTCCATCACAGCTTTCTTTAGTGGCATTAGTAAGGTATGCCTCGGCGGGTTGCGTATAAAAGGGCAGCTACTTTGTAATGTTATGTTCTTTTGGAAATGAAGCAGTGAAAACTGTAAGAAAAAAAAAACTTAATCTGCTCCAGACCAAGTTATACACTCTTTTAAACTGGCTACCACAGTGATGTAGCCAATTAAAAAGAGGTATTTAAAATAAAAACTAATTTAATGGTACAGCTCAGACCCCTACACTTCTGTTCTTTTGAGATACTTTTCATACTAAAAAGGAATTCGGTGTATACTCATGTTATAAGTCAAGTTTCTCTCATTTCTACCAGCTGTTGATCAGCAGGAGGGTGTAAAGTCATTAAAATAAATGTATATGCCATCTCCCTGCACTCAGATGCATGCTACTCCCCCGAACATGATCGTGATGGTCACATGTCATGTTTAACACCCACTGCTCAACAAAATTGTACAAAAAAATCACAACACTTTGAAAACTCCTCAGATCTCCATGGGAAAATCATGCTGGATTTTTATTCTGATTATTAATTCTGGAATGCTGTAGCAAATGCCAATCAGTCTCTGTGGTGTGAGCACAGGGCCCACTAGAAGATGTTGGTACCTCAGACCACCCTCATAAAGTCTGTTTCTGATTGTTTAGTCAGATACATTCACAGCAGTGCCCTGCTAGCCAAATGCAAAAAAAAAAAAAAAAAAAAAAAAAAAAAACATAAAAAAAACACCAAAGAACTTGCAAAGCCATTACTATTTTGGGGGTTCTCTAATTCCCATCCTCTCATTGTTACCCCTCTAGTAACTGTTGCACTAGAGGAGCTTTTAAAAACACCAAAGCAGCTGAAACTGATTGACAGCCCCTCTGCTGCTCAACTGAACAGATCAATATCATATCAAAGTTAAGTTATAAAATGTAACTGATGCTAAACTCTGATTAAAAAGTGTTCCTTTAATTTTTAAATTAGTTTATTACAGTAATTGTATTCTTCAACATGAGTGTCTCAATTCCTTTATACACTTTAGATTGATTCTATATAGTCACTGTATTTGCATATTTTATTTGGGGTGGTGCGGAGTGTGGATCCTGATGACCATAGGGTAGCACTGGAGCATGTTTGCTATGTTGTTACCTCTGAACAGTTTCTGCTCAAATGTGTAAAGAGAAAACACAAGTAGCCCAGCCTGAACTCTCACAATTCCTGCTTAGTCAGTACATTATAACCACTTGCCTAATAGTGTTAGCATGTTAGTCCTTTGAGCGCATCCAGTGGTTAGAGTCTACAAGACAAGTGAAGGTTCCCTGTGCTATATGGCAAAAAGATCTTAGCAGGAGATCCTTAGCCGCAGATCAGAACATACTGTCACCAGTTCATCCGTTCATTGTTTTCTTGTCTTTCATCAATGTCAGCTGATTATTACCAATGCTAACTGGTATTTGCTGGTGTAGTTTTGTTGGCTGTACTATGATGTTAATATCAAGGCAATGTTTTATTTTGTTTTTGGAACTCCTTTCTTTCACTTAGAATATACATCATTTCTATGTTTTTTATTACAAAGAAATAATGACTCTCCTTTCCATTTCCTTCTGACTAGATATTCCCAGATGAAGGACACAACATTATTTCAGTAAAGAGTCAACACTACTTTCTGAGCTCAGTGCTGAACTTTTTCAACCGCTGCTTTGAGGAGGGGTACAATGAAGATGATTAGCTCCAAGTAAGCTCCTGTGGTAAGGTGGTTTTATGGAGAGTGCGCTGGAGCAACTGCTGTAGTGAGCCAGCGATGAGAGGTTGTGTTTCCCTGAACATCTGCTGCCTGATAAAAATGATTAATAAAACCCCACTGACCTATAATATTTAAGTTAGGTCCCTTCACATTTGTTGGAATGCAAAGAAAGTTAGAGCAGTGAATCTGAGGTTGTGGGGAAAAACAAAAGATAGGTTAATATTATACTACCATTTAGAGTTCTGTTTTGAATGTTTGTACCATGTAATGCATACAAATGTCAGGGAATCAAAGAAACTTGTATTTTTTTTTGTATCTTTCCTGAAATCTACTGTGAATTCATGTGAATACATTCTGTGAACAGAGAAAAATCACCTATAAATCCACCAAATCGTATCACTATCAGACCGAATCACCAAACAGTTCCTGCAGGTGCCTTTACCTCATATAGTCTTTTCTGAGCTTCGGGCAAACACAGCAATACAAAAATATCGTATGACAATATGTAACAGAGAGTGAAATGGGGTTTAGCCATGCTGTTTAAATCAGGTAAAGAAAACCTTTAATATGAAAGTTTCAAAAAGGAAGTTACTGTGAGTCTTAGTTTTTTGTATTTCTTCTTTTATCTTTGTTAGAAGGAACCTGTGTGTCTGTTCAAGATGAATCTGCTATTTGGGTGCACATTGCCATGTGACATATTAAAAGTATTAATTGTGTTATTCAGGGAAGATTTCTTAGTTTAACAATATCTTCATCTATGTTTTTAGAAATAGATGAATAAATTTCAGATGTTTGTGACCAGCTTGAACCTTTACTGTTCCACACAGTGTTTAATATCCACAAAATGTGAAAAGAAATTAAAGTGGAGAATGGAGAAAGTTCATGTGTAAGATAAGCAGTCTATGCTGTACAGTGCGCTTTGGCCACAACAGAACTCCTGTAATAAATACTGCATCTTTCCTTCAGTAGCAAACTGATTGTTTGTTGACCATAACCCTGTGCTGCTCACACTTCTACACTTGCCTGACAAACTGCATCTCATGTACCATATATATATTGCCCTCTGTAGTTGACATTTGTATACTTGGAAACATTTGTACGCTCAAATAAACTGACAAACTTGACATTTTTAGATCTGTGTGTTGCATTAATAGATTATTTTGATTTTAAAGTGACAGTGCATATATTCATGAAGCTCCAAGGTCACTCTAATGTAACGAGTATAGTATAGATCACTGAAATGTTCCCCTTTGCTTCAGCGATACAGAGTGATATGACTGGATCAATGGCAATTTTGCAGCTGGGGCTCATACAGAGCTGTCAGGATGTGCTAAGCATAGCAAATGGCATGCAGATTAAAAGCTGATGAGTAGGGAGTCTCCATAATAGTTCAAGGTTTTTTTTTCCAGCTTTTATAAGTTGTATTATCATCAGTTATATTATGCTGACATAGTGTCAGTTGCTGTACTAACATAGCACTGCTAAACCATTCAACTAAGTAAGGAAAAACATGAATCCAGCATTACTTTAAGACATGAAGGTCAAAAAATCTGAACATTTTCAAGAAATGTGGTGGGACTGGCTCTCTGAGTATTGCCTTTAGAAAAGAAGAGTGGTGCTTACAAAAAGATATGTTCATTAGAAGCACCAGTTCTGCAAATTTACCAATTAGCCGCATCCAATGAGAATCCATAACAATGCTTCCCAGCGATACATCTAAACATCAGCTGAGACGTTTAGATATGAGACCAATACTGAATGACAACAAGGCTTTGCAGGTAAAACTCTTGGAGATTTACTCAGAATTTAAAGTAACAGTTCATCAACATAGATATCGCAGCATCCTGCAGAGATCCACCGTTTCATTTGCAGCTTCTGTAACAGCTCTTTGCTAGCCTGATTAAGTCTGATTTAGGCTCAAATCACCTTTAAGCCGAAAGTACCTAACAGTGACAATGTTAAGCAAATAAGCACACCTCTCAAAGTATTACTAGTAAGGAAAGGGAATTCAAGTAAAATGAAATTTGATCATCATTGGGAACTTTTAAAACATCATATTATGTGGTGGAAATGTGCTGCAGTTATTAAACTGATGTTGTGATCACATCGTTTTCTCAAGTTAAAAAATGTTTAAGGAGAGTAACATTCAGACTGATAAGAGCAGTGTTATTGTTTGTTTGCAGATGTTTAAAAGTGGGTACTTGTTGTGTGAATGTGTATAAAAGGTTTTTTTTCCATCCTCTACACAGTATATGTTTAACTTCTGTTACTCTTTTAGGGTGAGGCCTAGACTTTGGTGGTGTTCAAGCCAAATGCTAAAAATGCTCAAACTAACCCTCTGCATGTCTTCTCTCACTGCCTTTGAACACACCCTCACCCCATCCTGTGTCTTTAAACAGGAAGTTTTTCCTTGCCACTGTCGCCAAGTCCTTGCTCAGAGGGGGGGTTGTTTGCTGTTTGGGTTTTTCTCTGTATCATTGTAGGGTCTTTACCTTAAAATACAAGGCACCTTGTGGAATGTTGTTGTGATTTCATCCTACATAAATAAAATTAAAGCCTTGACTGATCTTTGTGATCTGTATTCTTGATTTGGCAAATACTTTATGTTCAATGCCCTTCCTGATCCAACCTTCCCGATTTATCTGGGCTTTGGAATGGCACTTGAAGAACACTGGCTTGTTGCTTTGTAGTTCCACGCAACCAAGCACTGTTCTTAAATGCTTCTCCAATTTGGGAGCTGAAGCATATTGCAGCTGCCATAGGTCAAGAAGCATGCTACACCCTGGACAGGTTACCAGTCCATCGCACTTACACCTACAGTCAATTTATCATCACCAGTTAACCTAATGAGCATGTGTTTGGACTGTGGGAGAAAGCATGATTTCCCAGAGAGAATCCACAGAGACACGTGGAGAAAATACAAAGTCCAGTTTAAGAAGCCAGAAACTGTAATTTTTAAAATGTCATAAATGCATTTTGGCCTTGCAGTTCTTCTTTCAAAGCTTACCAAACAGGTGAAGAGTCCACAAAAAGAGGTAGATGTTAGCCCAAATGTAACCATGTCACCAGTAACTTTAGAACTGAAAGATCTAAAACTGTGAGTTGACTTTGTTCGGTTGTCCTATTATTTTCTTTAGATCTGCGTTGACATCATGTGGTTATCAAGATTTTTTTTCTCATTAGACAAGAAAGAAAAACAAAGTCTCCATTGGGAGCGTCATCTTCAGGAGATGACTAACAGGACTTTCAGAGAAGAGAAATATTTGTTTGTCGTTAAACACCTACTGATCACTGTTGGTGTTAAAATAGACCTTTTCACAACATCTTCCATCTGGCTAGGTTGCCATGTTGATGCATTCCTCCTTAAAAAACGACCAATAATGTTTGTTTTGAGCTCTGAACCACCATAGCTGTTACACATTTTGCTGGCTACTACAAATTTAAGAATTAACATCTGCTTGGTCATTCAGGCTTGTAAGTGCAGGCAGTGATTAATGCACACAGACATGCAGTGTTGATGCAAGTATGTTTGACTTTAAATAAGAAGATCTTGCCTGCTAAATCATTAATGCAGGTAGCCCATGGCCATGACAGATGACTGGGTCTCTTTAATGTGACTGCCAAGGTAACAAACAAATGAAACTTTAGATTGAATTGCTCAGTCCTGCAAACAAATGCAGCCGATTTGGTTCTCTGTTATTTGTGTTCAATCCACCAGAATAACTCAAAGGTTTTTTTTTTGTTTAGTTTTTTTTTTACATTTTTTTTTTTTTTACATTTTTTATTATTATTATTATTTATTTATAATCATCACTAGAGGACAATCACAATAACCCCAAAACCTCAACCCTCAACCCTTCCCTTTTAAAACAGCAAAAAGAACGAGAACAAGCATTACAAAATCCATCCTAAGAAGAAAATCAACAGCTTGAAAGAAAACAGAAAAGAAATGAAAGTACAAGACGTCCAGGTCAAATCAATCCATCCCCATAGACTAAACTTTCTATGAGATCTGACATCTTAAAAATATATTTATGTACACACTCTGCTGTATTGTACTGTACAAAATGTGGCAACACTTGACACATTCCCTGTAGACATGCAAACACCTTACTGACACTGTAAAATTCCCCATCTTAGTTCTTTTTTTGAATGTCTTTTAGTGTCCAAAAATACGTGAAATGGTTCTTTACTCTGGTGGAGATGCATTGGAAAATGATCTCACACCTTTTTAAACTTGTGCAATTTGATTTAAGGGTTCAAATCACATATTAAGATGGAGAGCTTTTTCAGTGTGGCCTGAAACTGAAATTACTATATGGCCTATAAACCTGTTATCTTCATCCCAAACTTAAGAGTTTCTAAACTGACTGCAACACCGTGTCTCGAGGACCTGAGTTGACATAGGTTAACATGACACTGCTAATGGATGACTACCACTGCCAGCAAGTAATATTACAGTATGTTGAACCTCATAAGGCATTGTACATGTCTACACAAGACTGCTGTACAATAAAGTGTGACCTCTAAACACTGTTTCCATTCAGGGTGGGCGATGGCAGAGGGTTTCAGCAGGAAATTGCACTTATTCAGGATCTGCTCAGGTTGTAGTGAACTTGCGTGACTAAACATTTTTGCAGATGACTGGAGCATTTCCTTGTGCAACGATACAACAACCAAAAGAGAAGTGAGATCAAAGGTGTATATCGGTGTTCTTGTCTTCCAAAGTGTCGCAGTACCACAAAGGAGACTGACATGGCAAGAATGAGTGAAGCTGAAAGGCGAAGGGGGGAAAAAGAACCATGCACTTGGTTAAGTGTGAATGACTGCAGCTCGGAGAACCTGCAGCAGATCTTCAGTGTGCTTTGCCGAGAAACTGAGCGTCCCAAAACTGAAATGACTCTATGCTAGACGACAGTTCGCGCCTCAAGTCCCGGCAATGCGAGTGTCACTTGTTGTGTCCTTTAGCTATCTTTTTCATCACATTTACACATACACAGACACACACACAGGAGTGCTCATACACACACACATACGCACGCACACACACACATACACACTTTGGGAGCATCAGCAGCTCTACCCCAGTGTCCTTTTCTGGCTAAACACTTGGTCCAAACACGAAAGGCCTTGACGGATTTCAGCAAAATTCTTCAAGCTCTGCCAAAGGTCTGACTCCCAAAGACACATTCCTACTCCTCTTCTTCCTCCTCTTCATCGGGTAGTGGTAGCAACTCCTCCTTCAGACACTCCCTGTAGAAACTGGTCAGTGTGGTGTAGAGGTGCTGACGACTCTGCTGAGACAGGAAGTGTCCCTCATCTGGGTAGATCTGGTGGGTAAAAGACATGGAAAACAGCTTTCAGGGTACTTTGATTGCACACAACCATCTCAGGTTTGTGGAGTCTTTTTTGTGTCTTTTAGCTTATTGTTTTTGTTCACTCTCATTCCTCTCATGTTCTTTGCTTCTATTAGTGGGACTAAACTAAAAAGCTTTGAAAACACAGTACAGACTAGTTCCTTTGCACCAAACAGAAGTAAGACAAAGTTATTGACTTTCTAGTTAATATATAGGGGTATTTAGCAGCTAAAAGGGCAGCTGTTTTGTGGAGGAAAAATGAAAACAGTGCTAAAAGAGAAAAATAACATTTGACATAATCTGCACTTCGATTCACTGGGTGGCCAGAAACACAACTTGCTCTTGCTCAAAGTGTACTGTTACTCAAACATTTCATTTCATTGACTTGTGCAGTGATATATAATCATTGTCTATTCCATTAGAATCCCACAGCTGCGTCTTCTGCTGTATAGCCTGGCTTCTGGGCAGAGTGAGGTGGGATTACCTCCTATTTTGCATCACATTTAAACAAAGTGCCAAAATTAATAGCAGAGTAGAGTTAATTTCATAAAGTGGAATACTTTAACCCCTCCCAATCAAAGCCTAAAACTATGCAGCAACTGAGAGAAAAAGTAAAAAAACAACACAAAACACAAAGGTCTGAATTAAATTATGGTCATCTACCTTCCACTTTACCAACCTCCGTATGGACTCTTGTAAGACAACTATTGTCTCTCAGCATTCAGTATTGCTGTGGTGCACTGGCGGCACGGACATCTTGCCGTCAGTGCACCACAGCCACTGGTGTTTCTGCAACACCATTAGCATCTAAAAGAATGGGATCAGAGCACGTTGAAAAAATCCTTGACGTAATCTTGCAACTTAGGAGATTTCTAGTAATGCAGTGGTTAAAACATACACCATGTAACTTCAATTCTCTCAGTCTGAACCCTTGTCATATTTTGTTTCTTTCACACACATGCGTTCTTGTCAAGAAGCATCATAAAATGCCAATTTGTTAGTGCCTCATCAGTGAAAACAAGGTTGCTTTTAATGCTGTACCTCTAATGCAGCACCAACTGCAATATAGGCAGCTGAGAGATAACGGTCACATTTTAGAGACCTACCAAGGCCACATTAGGAGGCTGAATAAGCCTCCTAATGTGGTTTCTTAGCCACAAGGTTCATCTCCTGTTTGGAATCTGCACTTGAAACTTACAACCCAATCTTACTAACCCACTACCAAAGGGAAGCTTTTGCATAACTGAGACATGTCAGTGACTTTCAAAGAACAACACACGTTTGTCACAGTTTCCTGGGAATCAGAACAAGCTGGACGTGCATTTAGAAAAGACAACAGCTTGGACTGTATCTCTGTAAGTTATCTTTACTGCTTATTTTAAAGAAAACCTTACATAATGAGCAGGTGCTATATTTAGGATGCACAACTTTGCTATATGAGCTCCACCACACGTTATTCTAGTCAAGCGACAACTATAAGATGCTCTGCCTAACACTAATCATGCCAGAGCTATGAGATCAACATGCTCCTGTTATGCTTTCTTTTTTAACACAACCTAAACAGGACATTTCGTTAAAATTCATAGTTCATAATTCATTGAACAAAGACACCATTTTTGCAGTTGTGCTTTGGTACACTACCACAGGGGATTTTAAATGAAGTAATCAAGATGCGATCAAAGTATAGATTTTCTACTTCATTTATTTGCATCAACTTGCATTTTTATAGCTTATATGTGATACCCAAAGAAATGTCAGTGTGAGGGAGGCTATGCAAAATATATATTTAGAGCAGATAGGATCAAAGTAAAAAAGAAATGAAAATTTACTCGTAATTGTCTTAATTAATTAAAAAAAAAATTTAATAAGGACGCTTCCGTGAATATTAAATGGTTAAAATCAAGGTATGGCCAAAGAATACTGAAAATATTCTGTAAAAAAAAAAACCAACCTAATATGGAAAGTCTTTTATTTAAAAAATGTATTTATTTTATTTTGACACTGTATAACAGTTGAGCCATTTATCATTGCCATAGGTCATTGTTTTCTACCAAATGCACTCTAAAAACCTAGTGATGACATCTCTGGGTTACACACCTGCATTGAGTAGTTTGCTCCAACTTTCACAAGGTTCTTGACGAGCTCAGCAGTGTGCTGGAAGTGGATATTGGCTGGGAGTAAAAAGAGAAAAATGTCAGCAAGATTCAGCCTGAATCCTAACTGGGGAAAAAAACAGACAATCAGATTCTGGGAGAATGGAAATGCCTCAACAAATCCGACATGCATGGTTAATCAGGGAATGTTTTCCTCTGGAAATCCCAGCATCAATTTAGATAACCCACTTTTCCATTTATCTTTTGATTAAAAAGCATTTGCCTCATTACCTTCCAGGATTGCATGCCTCTTTGTGCTCAGCAGTGATGCACCACAGATAGCGTATTTTCATTTTTATCTACGATTTATTTTGCTTCTTACCATCTGCTGTGCCATGCACCAGCATCAGTGTCTGTTCCCTAAGAGCTTGAACATTCTGCAGCACACTGGAAAACTGCGAGAAAGAGTGGGGAGATAATTAATTGATAGATATGCTAACTGGCATTGAGAAATGAAAATAAAAAAAGATGCAGAATGTGATCAAATGAATGGCACTGTACTAAATTACATTCTACATACAGACACACACCGACAGAGTCATTCAAATTAATTCGAGATCTTTAAGTGATAAGGCATCTCCCACAGATATTATTTTCTGTTCTTGAAATATCACAGATTGCATAAATTATGAGGAAAATGTAAGGTGTGGTACAGCAGAAGCCATGAAATACTTGTCAGGGTCAGATTTGTTGTTTGTGCTTGTGCAAAAAAGTGTTTTGTTCTTCTTCACTGCCTCCTTCCTATCACACTGGGAGGAAAGTACATCTGATAGCTGAACATCAAGAGGCCTGAGAGCGACAGTCTCGCTGCGGCTGAAACCCCCCCCCCCCCCCAAACTTCGGCATGTGATCTGACACACCGGAGTTCAGAGTAACCAAAGACAGATGAGTGACAAAATCCTACAGAGCATTAAAAAAGAAAAAAAGAAAAAGTAAAGCAAAGCATCGCTGCCTCTGACTTTGATAGCAGCTGCTTTCAGTAACTGCAGGAGCTTAACTGTAGGTGTGTCATTGATGTTAACGTTTTCAAAGATCAACAGGAAACATGCTCGTGGAAGCAGTAAACACGCACCTGATATCTGCTGTCATCCCGTAATGGCATGCCGAGGTATCGTTCAGAGAACGCTGACGCTGTGCAAATGAGAAGTGAGACAATCTTAACAGTGCTACTAGCACACAGTGCTTCAGCTGCAGCTAAGTACCTGCACAAAGTGGAGATCCTGGTATTCAGGGTCCAAATTAAATACTTTTAGTAAAAAGGAAAGCAGCTTGTGGTGGTGAAAAAGTCATCTGTGTCATCTCAGTGTTGCAGAGGACAATGTTTACAGTGGTCAGATTCATCTCACACTCAGATTTCAGAAATAAACAGGTCATTTTTAGTGAGAGGCTAAAGGAGAAGAATAAAGTTTACATTTATTCAGTTTATTAATAAATGATCTAGGTTTACTTTGTCACTTTACTGTGTACTTTAATTGGTTGAATTGCCCGTTAATCATCAGATGTTGCAGACATGAGCTATGTCTTTTTCATTTGCTTCTGACCGTTAGAAATACAGATTAGTTTTTGGCTGTCATTGACATATTGAGCACTGCTCAATATGGAGAATTAAGTTTTGCTTTTGGGTGTAGACATGAGTCTAAATTGTTACACATGAGATGCATAATTCATGTTTGGGAAAATATACTGAGGTTTTAATGAATAAAGATGATGATGCAATATGGTGATGATAAATCAGGACCAACCGTTTCATGATTGTCTAAAAATGCTCTATTCTGGTAAACTCATAGGAGCTGTTAAAGTTGGGAGCTCACACAGTGCAAATGACAACAAGGGGAGTACAATCACAAAGCACGGAAATAAGAAAAAGCAGGAGACAAGACACAGGTGAAAACAATCAGGGAATTAGAGGGAAGACAGAGACAAAATATTACTGCATCTCTACTTTCCTTGCCATTTTTCCTTGGCCTTCATGAGAAACACTTAATGAGACCAAAGAGGAGTGATAAAGTGATAAAGACTAAGAGAAAGAGAAACTCAATGTGGAGAGAGTCCAACCACACTAGGGATAAATCTGTTCTTCATGAAAGACAACACCTGGACAGCAAGCACTTCATGACAGCATTTTAATGTTCTAACCTTGGGGTTCAATGATTAAAAATTCAAAATACATATCAGTAGGTTAGGGTATGAAACGGACAATATGCTCCACCACTTTTCCAACTATGCTGATCTTTTAAGGAATGGTTGGATATTGCATCACTATAAATTGTAGGATGATATTATCTCCTCTCCTCTTGCTTAGTATCTGAAGAATTCAAACAGTTGTTATGAGTGCCAGAATGAAACCTTCCTAACCAAAGCAGACTATTCAAATGTACCCATGAAGCTAGGACTTATTTGACATGCAAGGAAGAACAATTCCCAAAGCGAAACAAGAAGCAGAAACAAGGAAGACGAGGGAGCTAACCCAGAGGGAAAACATGGGAAAACAACAACAATGAAACACTGGGGACACTAAAAAGTATAAAGATAAAAAGAATATCACTTAAAAAAACAAAAATGCAGAACCAGAACATGTTCAATAGTACTGTGTTACAGTATAGAGAAATAAAGTATATTCTGTGCACATTAGTAACTAGAATATTCAAGCCAAATAAAACTGGTGTGGTACATAATGCTGCCTATATATATTATATATTTATTGTTGTGGACCAACACAATGGTCTGAAATTCCACAATGTATGAAATCCACAGGAAAGTCCACCACAGCAGTTTTACTGATCTTTACTTACATTTGCTTTGCAGCTTGTAAAATGTATCTTTAATGTGAATTAACCTCTTTTGAGAGATGTTTTACTCACCATAGAGTTTCCAGTCGGTCACTGGTGACATTGCACACGCACATTTAAACAGGCTGTCAGTAGACTTCAGCATCATTAATGTTATGTAGGCTCCATATCCCTAAGTGAGCAAACACAAACATTTATTCATCTCTAATTGCTGAAATCCATCGAGTGTAAAAATGAACTTGGAATCAATCTCTGGAGTCACTCAGTAGAAATTTTACTAAGTAGCTTCTTGGCACTTAATAATTTCAGCAATGGAAGTAAGAATAGAATTTAGATGGTCGCAAATTAAAAGTAGAAAAATGGAGGAAAAAAAGGAGGCTCACCTTTCCAAACACTGCTATCCTTGTCCGGTCAATGTATGGAAACTTCATCATGTAACTGGAAAAACACACACATGCTATATGACCTACAGAACTTCTTAAATGTGGTTGCATGGGAGGAACCAAGAACTGGATATCAATAAATATAAAAAAAAAAAAAACACTTGAAAAATCGCAGAAACTTCAGTGAGTTCTAATGATTTTATTCTTGGATACATCTCCTGCCTTCATAAACATGCATGAGACGATATGACTGCACCATCAATTTGAGCACAAGAGTAAAGCAAATGATTTTAAATCCCGAGAGTCCTCCTCCTGCCTAAAGAAGGTTAAAAAAAAAAATCAACTGTATATGTGTAAAGTCTGATATGAAACTGATATTAAAACAGAATCAAAAATCCAAAATCACAAATCACCCCTGACCCTCACTCCACTCACTCCACTATGTCATCTGCAAGGATCATAGTCGACCTGTACAACATCACTGCGCAAACAAGAAGCAGCTCAGAGCTAATATCTGATACAATCCCACCCTGTAACTTTTACACACCTCACCATTGTCTCATTGTCCTCATACATGTCTTTCACCACCTCTTCCACTCCTGTGTTCCTCATACAACACTTCCTCTCTTGCAACCCTCTCATATGCTTTCTCTAGACCCAAAGACATTGCAGCTCCTTTTGACCTTCTTTATAATTCTCGATCAACAAACTCACAGGAAAGATCACATCGCAAGACCCAAATCAAAAAGCATCATAACGTTACATGTTGAGTCTGGCTAAATGCAAAAATGCTAATGGTGACCCTGCCCCGACTCCTAAGAGACTAGAGTCCATCCTCAGTGTGCACCATATTCTTGCTGTGCCTGACTCTCCCTGTTTTGACTATAAAATGCAAATTAAGCAGAGTGTCTATAAACTTCAAAGAGTTCTGTGGGACAAAGAGGCTGACAGGATTTTATTTTTTTAATTAGCATGAACGAGCAGAGAATTTATAGTCCACTGATCACTTATTGCAACTTACTGTACAAACAGTAGCAACAACAACTACTGCCTTACTACTGCCTTGCCCACCAGCAAAGTGCTTTGTTTGTGTACAACATGTGAATTTGACGATTAAATAATAAAAAAAAAACTATAACCTGTTTTATTTATTCATTTTAACATTGATCAATTCCTGTAAGATGACACTGAGAAAGTTTGATAGTCATCACTTGGACAAAAGGTTCCAAAGTGTCTGTTCATAGAGGGGAATAAGCTTTTGTTTTGGACGTATCGTGGGGTTCTCTCCTGGAAGAGTGACAATCTTGCTCCACTTGGTGGGAGCAATTTCCGGTGTAGCACAAACAAGCAGTGGAAAAAACATGGAGTTTACTGAGTAAATATGATTTTTATTGGGAAAAATCAAAAAAAGTTAGTTGATCCTGTTATGCTCACCATTTTATCAAAATTGTATTTGAAACTGTTTCACTGTTCATGAATGAAAACAACCTTTGGGGTTTTTTAACTAATGAAATGGACCATGAAAAACTTTGAGAACCACTGGCTTAAATTAATTGTAATAATTGTATTATACAAATATTAGAGTAACGATCAACATATGATTTTGACACTTGCTTTTTAAGTTACTTATAATTACTTTGGCGTTATAAATATGCATAGTAAAGTATTCTTTATCCATCATTAAATATGTCTGAAGGGTTACAAACTGAATATATATCTATATATATTTTTTTAGTCAGGGGAGTTGTGACAGTTTTTGCATAGATTTTTTGATCATCCATTAAGATAAACATTCTGAATTTGTTGTTATTTAGGTATTTTTTGGAAATAACAGCAAAGGAAATCAGTATCTTACAGTATTTAACAAAGGTATGTATTGTCTGCTGTTAAATCCATGTGCTGTCTGAACTGGCAGCTCCTAAACCAAATAATGAAACATCCAGAACCTCTTATGATTTCATCTGAAACTGTTTACACTATGGTTTCCAATTTAAGTCTAGTCTATATTATGTCAAAAGGAATTTATCTGGAACTTTTATTCTTTAAAGGATTTCTTCCTTTATTCTTGACTTGATAACCATTTTCAAGACTTTAATTAGACACAGTAGTGCAGAAATATTCAGATCAAATAAAAAGAGGATGGCATTCTGCTTTAAATTCCAAACTGAGTTACAAAGCTCTTGTTCAGGGGATTTGCACATATTTTGAATTTTTTATCTCAAAGTACAAGAATAAAAAGTAAAAAGTAAAATAAAATGGATGTGATAACATACTCCACTGCTGCAATCTGGTCCTGAACATCAACAGTTCCCAGTCTCTGGTGAACTTCGTGCAGTATCCTTTGACCCTGGAAGCCGCCGCCCCGGCCGTCCAGACGGGCCACGATGATGTTGTCAGAGCTGACGAGGACCGAGTCCCAGCTGAGGGAGAAACGGTCACTCACAGCCTGACCTCCAGGGGCGCCGTCACTGAACAGAGAACAAACATAATCAGGCACTTTCAGGCAGCATGAAGCCGCATTGGTCATATAACCTCTGTAACTGGCAGAAATTCCTTTTTGAGCTGATACAACTTCCACAGTAAAAGATGTCTAAAAATGAAAGAAAAAATTATGAAAGACAAATTTCAAAATTTTCACTCTCTGCTTGTTACCTTGGCTGTCAACATGTAGCTAAGCAATGTAGGGAGGAAATGAGAAAACAAGTAAAAAAAACACTGTGTGTGTGTGCAATGACATCATAGTGTTATAGTGGTTGGTGGTAAGATAGCGCCACATTAATCAAGTGCAGATTAATTGCAATCACCCTAACCATCCTAGGGCTGGTCAGTTTTCTGGAAGAAACCCTGCTTTTCCAATTAGGTTGTCATCCTGAAGCCTGTGACAAACAACAAACGCACAGCTTGCACCACAAACATCCTTCATCTTGTTCCACTGCTCCTCGGTGGGCAGCAACCTTCAGGGAGTCATTAGAACTCTTTGGACTGAAAGTACCTAATAACAGGCTTACGGTATTTATCAAAATACTATTAAGGAATTTGTTCAAGTTTAGCATTTTTGCTCATTTGTTTTACTTTCAAAAGTTACCTCAGAAGTTGGTCTAATCTACTTTGAGTTAAGACAAGTACTTCTAAGACTTCTAAGCTGATTCTTTCTAAAGACTGAAATAGCTTTTTTCATAATGCAACATGTGACCCAGTGCAAAGGTATGGTACATTGACTTATTTTTAGCTGTTTAACAGTTAACAATAATGTTTATTTTCCTTCATCTGGACCTTAGTGCAACCTTTCAGTTTTATTATATACATTTTATATGACAGAAAATAAGGAAAATAGGTTCTCTTTACAATCACTCTGGCATAGAACACTTCATCCTGTCAGTGATTATTTTTGCTTTTATTGGTTCATTATTCAAATGGATATGAAAAAGACTGAATCACAGGTTGCCACAAAGGTACGCTGTGATTGACTTAACATGACCCCGGTTATTTTACATGCAAATTACGGTCAGGAGTGTGATTACAACTGGAAACGAATGCATTAAATATTCATACATTTTCTGTTCTCTCTTACTTGACCAAGGACTGTGAGATATAGTAGAAAGCACATGTGATACATACACGACCAACAGAAGTCCATAGTGGCGGGAATCAGAGAAGTCTGGTGGGTACGAGATCTTCAAAGGTAAATCTGTAACAAGAAATGAGAGAAAAGTCGATGTATTGCAGTTCACCAGTGAGTTACACTAACACCACAGAAACCTACACTTCAGTTCAGTTCATTTTTATTTCAAACATATACATTCACCAACATTTCATAAAATCTTTCCATGCAGTTGTTTGAAAAGGAGTAGGCAGAAGTATATACTTATTTAGCCCTACCCCCTCACTTCCTCACCAAAATGTTCCATTGGAACAGTTCTGAAGTCTGTCAGCTGGATCCTTTTGTACTTCAAGGCTGCCTTCAGCAAAGAGTTGTTCTCAAGGATGTAGTAATCTGTAAAGATGAGGGCAATGTGTTTAAAAGATGAAAGAGTGCAAAAATTGTTGTCAATAATCTGAATGCAAATGACCTGTACGGAATTGTCTTTTGAGGCTGTGATGTAATGAGATGAGATGGAAAGTGTATGTCAGACAAATAAGATCTGATTCTAGGGGATTGTTTCTGAAATAGTCTTATTTTGTGGCAAATTCATAGAGAGAGCTGAATAACTACAATAATGTAGCCAATATTAAACTTGGATGAGCACAGAAAAATAAATTCAAAAAGTTCAATTTCTGAAAGGCATTCTACACACAGCAGCTTCTGGCCTCAAAAACAGGAGTCCCACTATTTTCTCCACATGTAATGAACAGTGACTCTCTGATTTGGCCATTTTTCCATTCAAGCCATCTGAACAGCAGCTAAATGAAATGGAATTCATCCAGCATTTCTAATAGAAAACCCAAAATCAATAGACGTCTCATTATGAAACCGCCAGAGGCCTTGAGTTCCCAGCTGTGGATGGAGGCACTGTCCTAATAACCCTGTGCAAATTGCTTTTTCTGCAGCACAGCTGTTAACTTTTTCTTTTCTTTTTTTTTTTTTTTTTTGTTGTTGTTGTTGTTTTTTTTTCCTTGGGAGACAACACATACATGTGGATAACGAGAAAAAGAGTGTGTGTGTCCATTTTCATGCCAAAAATAGAAGAAAGAAATCTGGATTTGTTGACTGTGTGGTCAATGGAAGAGCCTACAACCTGGAAAAATTGGTGGTGGGTGACTGAGTGCAGTAAATTGTTTTTTGCTGTCGGAGACTGATTGCAAGTAGTTGTGACGACCAACTTATCAACCAGACTTTGGGCACGCGGCACCCTCAACCCCTACTCTTTGACAATGAGCAGAGTGGTTTCCAGTGTTTCAGGCTTTTAGTCACATTTGTATACATAGATCAGTACACAGTGAAAGCATCTCTCCCAGTCTTTTCTCAGCAGTGTACACACATTGAGAGCAACATTCATGCTTCTTCATTTTTTGTACCTCCTTCTATAGGTGCAGTTATATAACTCATGTGTATCAAAATGTACCTTCCACAAAGCTACAACTTCCCAGACAAGGAAACTGCAAGTTGATTGCACATGTTCGCAATCACTTTGTTTGCATCGTAGTCTCCAACCACTATTTTCCCGAGTGTGACTGTCGTGTGAGCTCTGCTGGCTCTGACGTACGACCAGATTCAAGAGGAAATACTTGTCAGCTTGTATTTAGGTCTTATACCAACTACATTTCCTTGGCCTAATGCCCACCCAGCCACTTACAAAATCGACTGTCAGGCAAGGATAGGAATCTGACGCTGCATGTGAGGATATTTACAGAAACTCTTTACTATTTGCTTTTATTTCCAGAAAAGATGGGATTGTTTTAGGTAAAAGAGAGACTCTGTTACAGTTTTTTTTTTACAGTTTTAAATGCTTGAAAAGATGTTTAGTTCCCTCTATTTCCGCATTTAGGTGTGGCTTTAATGAGTAAATGTCTTGAACTGTACCGATGTAAATCAGGACATGTGGGTTGCTGACCCCTCTCCAGAAATCATACCTTTTACTAAATGGGACTCATTCTATTTTAGGATTTTCCCTACTTTAAACAGATAAGGGTTAGTAATATTTGAATCTCACGGTACACCTGGTTAGAAGTAGTTTGCCTGCCTTAATTTTTTGTGGCACAGATTCAACAAGGTGCTGGAGACATTCCTCAACAATTCTGGTCCATATTGACATGATGGCATCACACAGTTGCTGCATATTTGTCAGCTGCACATCCATGATGGGAATCTTCCAATCCAACACATCCCACATTCCACGCATGCTGTATTGGTTTGAGATCGGGTGACTATTGAGGCCACTTGAGTACAAGGAATGCATTGTCATGTTCAAGAAACCAGTTTCAGATCATCTGAGCTTTGAGACGTGTTGTGTTATCCTGCTGGAAGCAGTCATCACAATATGGGTGCACTGAACCCATGTGAAATGTGGCCTCAGTTTCTTGTTCTTTGCTGATGGGAGTGGCATGTGGTGTGGTCTTCTGCTATTGTAGTCCATCTACTTCAAGGTTCAAAATGCTTTTCTGCATACTTCAGTTGTAAAAAGTAGTTATTTGAGTTACTGTTGCCTTCCTGGGGCTTTTTTTTTCACCTCTGACATCAACAAGGCTTTATGATCCAGAGAACTGATGCTCACTGGATATTTTCTCTTTTTCTGATAATTTTCTATACAATCAGCAGTTTCTGAAATACTCAGACCAACCCGTCTGGCACCAATATTGTCACTTTCAAAATTACTGATGTAATTTTTCTTCTCCATTCTGATGCTAAGAATCAGCAGGACATCCATGTCTACATGCCAGAGTTGCTGTTGGGTCTGCGCTTCCACAGGCCCCGCTGGTTTAGAGACTTATTCCCATTAACGAAGCAAGATGAACAGTAATCGAACAATTTTACTTGCTAGCAAGGGACGCTGGTCGGAACCAGGCTCTTGGAGCTGAACGCTCCTCACCTGTTTCCTAGCTAACTTTAAATAAACAGCCTTCCTTGCAGCCTTTTATTGACTACAGTTACAGTTTACATAGGCACCACCCATTGTAACACCCCCTGTGGTGTGTCGTGCCCTTGTATATGTGTGTATGCATGTGCGAGAATGTGTGTGTGTGTGTGTGTGTGTGTGTGTGTGTGTGTGTGTGTGTGTGTGTGTGTGTGTGTGTGTGTGTGTGTGTGTGTGTGTGTAGGTGCCCGTGAGTGTTTGTGTTTGTGGGTGCATTTGTGTGACCTCCTGCTCACCAAAGGGTCATAAAGGCAGGAAGTTTACTTAACAAGAAAACAGAACCTTCACCTAGGATGTGCCTATAATAAAACACTACAGCCTCCCCCACCATTCAACAGGCTGGGGAGGGAGTCAGAAACAAAGGAATGTCTTTGATCACATAGTTTGCACCAAGACTTACAAATTTAAGTAACACAATGACAACATTTAACAATTTGACTCTAACAGTTGCTTTCATGTGATTGGCAGATGTCAACATTTGCATTGATAAGTGGCTGAATATGTATACCTAAAAAGTGCATATTCATAAATTACCTGAATACTTATAAATTTGCCTTATTAAGTCTACTAAGCCGAGCTTCTAAGCTCTCTGAACTTCTCTAACTTGCTTGCTTCAGCCTGGAAAATTCATCTTGGTCATGAAGTTCCAGAAATGTTGTCATTAGCATAGAGGCTACTTGTTGTGACTGTCAGTTCCATTCATAAAAATTGGGAAAGAAAAACAGAAGAGTTTCTTTGCTCTGTGAGAAATTTCCTTTTTATCAGTGAAATCTATATTTGTTACAAATTCTCCGAAACACAGCGACCAGTGACTCTTTGGCAGTCACCCAAAGGGGAAGACAGTAACAGAGATTTTGGCTGAAAATAACTGTGGTGAACAGGAACATCGGGTAAGTCTTATGAGATTTGACTTTGTCGTCTATTTTTGTTTGGAAATGTTTCTACAACACTTACACTTAAACTCAAAATAGATTCAAATTAAAGCAGTCAGTTCCATGAATACACCCTCCTCCACCCACCCATGTTGCTTGTCAAGGGAAAATAACATTTACAGTTCTTGCAAGAGGCCTATTGTGTTTGAATGTCGCCTCATTCACAAACTCTGAGTTACTTTTTCTAAAATGTGAGATACAAATAAACTTACTTGAATTATTCAGACTGTGTAGGATCACAGTAGGTGCTCCTGGACCTGAAAGGAGACAAAAAGAGCATCTAAGTAATTTAAGCAATTTCCAGCATCTTTATTATCATGACTGGAGACATTTCCTGTTAGGATGCCTGGGTCGTTGACCCAGGGTTTTTGAGTTTATTATATTATTTATAATTTCTAGTCTTTGGGTTTTTGTTAGAGTCATGTCTTATGGTTTGTTTCTGTGTAATCCTTAGTTGCTGTCTCCCCTGTCCGCTATATCCCTGTTTCCAGTCAGTGGCTGTGTCTGCCCTGGTCCCACGTCTCTGTTCCCTCTGTTGTAGTGCCTGCATGTGAGTCTGTCTTTTGTTCAGTGTGTGTTATGCGTTTCCTGTTTTACTTTGAAGGTCTCTGTCTTATCTCAGTGTGTTCCGTTTACGCTTCCTTGTCTCGTCAGTTCTGATTTGCCCCAGCTGTGTTTCCCTCCTGTTGTCCATTCCCTGATTGCTCCCTCTATGTATTTAAGCCCTGTGTTTCAGTTTGTCATTGTCGCGATCTACCTTTATCTTGCTGTGTGTTTTGTCTGCGTAGGTGTATTTTGTATTCTTAGTTTTTGTTACCCTTTTGAGTTCAGCATTAAAGCTGTTTTGAGTTACTTTCTGTCTCCGGAGTCTGCACTTTGGGTCCTTCTCCTGCCTGCACACAGCCGTCACATAACATTTCCACCTGACAGTTTGCCCAATTACGATTAAATGGTATTTAATATATGTAAAGGGGCTCCTTTAAAGCTGCTCTAAAAGGCCACTGTAGGCAGCTGTTATGTCACCTTCCCTATATTTTCTTAAATCAATTAGGGGTTAAAGGTCACTCGAGATGCCTCCCTAATATCAAATTAAGCCAGTACTTGTTAATGCCCTTCTCTAATATACTTTGTCAGAGGTTAATAGGATGGCAGGTGTGCTGTACTTAAAGCTCTCCTTTCTTTGAGTTAAAACACAAACCAACTTTTCCTTTATTTCCTTGCACTTATCTGTTGGTGGGCTGTATTAGTTTTGACCCAATGTTACACAGAGAAATGGCTTCATTTTGTGCATGTACCTGCTAGAAAACAGTAAACCAATCAGATCACTTTATGAGTGGGTTTAAGAGGCTTGTGCTGATGAAAACAGGTGTGAGAAGAAGCTTGTCAGGATTACGTGAACTTGGCCTTTGGAAGACAACAAGCTTTCTCCATTATTTTTATTGCTTTTGGGAAAGGGAATGCAGTTATTGTCCAATATATCATCACGCCAAAGCCCAAATGCCTCCTGCGCATGAAGAGCTTTCAGCTGTTCAAAATAAATTGAAACCACAAACAATATGAGTTACCCCTCATTAAATAATCTACTTGTTGCCCAATAATACTCCCTAAAAGCGATTACACACAATGTAGTCGCTAATTATTCATTTTATGACTCTCATTTCAAACTGATGAGAGATTAATTTTAAACTGAATCAGGAGGGTGACAGATCATGACTAGCAAACCCAGGCATGTGCCAGACAAATAAATGGATGCTGAATAAATAAGGAACGTAAAACACAACATAATCCTAATTTGATTTTTTTTAAACCAGCAGCCATCTGCAGCTATGTTGTAATAGAATGAAGCGCCACACAAATTGCTTTAGATGGTTAAAATTGTAAAGATTTAATTTTTATTAATGTAACTGTCCATTTAGGTGATACAGGCCAGATGCCATGATGTGGAATCATCCCAACATCATGTAAGTATCTGCATGTGCTGATGTATCGTAACGTGGTCTGGCGAAGAAGGATCGGCTAGCAGGTCTAGTGGACATGTGGTGTGGAGGCTAGCCGGAAAACTTGGAGGCCAGTCAGTTAAATAGAACAAAAGACCTTTATGTGCCGTTAACAGAAGAAAACCATACAAGCCAGGTCTCCATAGCTCCATCCTATTCGTACATACATGTGCCGGGGGTTAGGCAGTCGCTGGTGCCAGCCCGTTACAATGGTAAGGTCTTTCTAAACAGATGCACGGGCAACAGCATGCTTGGCTGTAATGGCTGCCGCTGCATTCACACTAGGATACTCTGCAACTACTACAATAATAGAATGACACCCCCTAGTGGTGCTATACCATAATAAGGGTTGTTACAGTATAGTTGTTCAATTCTAGCTCTTTGGTTGGCATAGACAGCAGGCTATGAAGCTCATCAGCCTGAGGACTGGAATGAAAGAAAATGTCAATACTGCTGTGTTAGTTTTGGGTAAGTTATGAAGCTGCAAGTGTGTAACAACAGCAAAAAAAGTCAGAAAGTTTCATTTGGAATTCAGCAGGCAGAAAAAGTAATTTTAAAAGAGCAGGATTGCATTCAAATATTCTCTTGACATCCACCGGAGAGGTGTGCTACAAAACGAGATTAATGGGTTAGTGAAGTGCGTCGAGCTTAAAGTCAGAGTTTTGAGTGTCGTGAAGACAGATGCCTTTTTACCTGGGTGGGTCACCATGGTAACTTTTGCTGAACATACATCCTGATCTGAAGCTGGTTGGGTTCAGAGTTTCAGTTAAAAATTGCCTGTCTGTATCTGTTCTTTTCATTACCATACGCTCTAAGTGTTATAAAGATGTTCAGCAGAAGAAATGCATTTGATAAACAGATGTAACCTCTAAAGGTATGCCAACACTGTGTGTCGCATTATCACAGGAATCTGCACGTCTATCTTCAGTTGATGAAAATGTATCAATTATGTTTTTAAGCTTGGTCCTCATTTGCTTTCAAGTCTGTTTTACACCACGCTAATAAAACACAGATAAGAAAACTCAGTCAGTCTGTTGATTACCAGCAAAAACTTTTGTTTATCTGGCTGCAAACTATAGGACAGTCAGTGCTGTGTGTGCTGAGGAGCATTTAATGTTTAGAGTTTCAGAGCTCTAATGTGCAGCTGTCAGAGCAATAAAATAAACATGTTTACTTAAGAGTTATTCTCATTTTATTTGCAGCAGCATCGTTGCATTTGGCTGCTTTATTTTTCATATCCTTTATAGATCCTTATCACCTGTATGTCTGATAATTGGATTTGGAGTGCTGCACTCAATGCATCCACTATGTGCAGATGGAAAGCGAAATGACACTTCAAATGCCTCCTTTTATGTGTGCATGCACATAGCCTGAAGCAGTGTGGCTGATAACCACTGTCATGAATACCCGTTATCTCTGAGTTGGGTTGTAGGTTTTGTTGAACCAGCTAAAGTAAAGAAAGCCCAGATATGTTTAATTGCTTTGCAGTACACAGCTCAGGTCTGTTGTGAACTCATTTAGTTAGTTTGGCTGTACTTTCTGAATCAAGACTTTTTTATAATAAGTCTCATATTTGCATTTTGAACTTGCAATTCTTCTTTAATAGTTTTTCCCATTTGGGAATGCCAAACAAGCAAATATTTCATAAAGAGATGGGGGTGTTAACCTAACCTTAACCCCTGTGTGTATTACTGGTAGCCTGCATGTTGTTAAGAGGTTAAATTCATTCCCTGATCTAACAACGTGGGTGGAAGCAGACTGTTGTCTGCACCAGACTGTTGTGATTCTCTAAATCACGCCCACGTTTGAACCTCAGAGTCAAATCCCTGAACTATTTTATAATATAATTTTTCATAATAAGACCCCAATCACTTGGAAGTCTGTCACCCTATGAAAGCCAAAGACACTCTGACAGCAATTTGAAAGGGCATTTCATAGCAGGAAAACTGGATGGCCCTTAAAGTGAGATACTGGTTGGCCTACCTTTACAGTCGAGGATAATGTGCTGGTTCGTGGGGCTGATGTCAGCGTCGAAGTACAAACAGTGGGCTTTATTCAGTTCACATGTTAAACACCGTCGGGGGAACAGGCCCACAGTTTTAACACTGAGAAGAGAAGAGCATTTAAAAAACAGAAAAAGAGACAAAGCACATAAAACTTTTTGAGTAAGAAAGTAAAGGACATATTTCTTGATCTTTTTTCATGATAACTCCCCTGAAGCGAACAAACCAGTAATAAATCATATCCAACTGGAAAGTATTACCTGTCTCGTTACAGGCTAGTATAGTTTACTCTTTTACATAAAGCACATTTTTCACAGTTTTTTGGCATTTTTATATTTAACCAGTAGTCAGAAAAATAACTGGGAGGTGATTAATAATACAAATTTTATGTGTGAACTGGTGATAAAGTGGCCAAAATATTCAGATTAATCTCTACTAGTTCCAAAAAGTCAACCATATATCAATGTAAGAATAATGTGACAATTGTGAAAGTGAAAAATTCTTTGCAACCATTTTTTAAATATTTTTTTTTATCCCATGTTCATCATCATCATCATGTGAGTAAATTTACTACTAATAAAAGTCCCTTGAGTTCTCATGATATAAGTTCGAAAAGTTTTTAATCATTTTATAAAAATTATTTAATTAATAATAATGATGCAAACCTGAAAAGCTGCCGTCTCCGTGGTGAACCCTCAGTGCTGAGAAAATAACTGTTAGAGGACATAAAAGATAATTAGTGCAAACAGACATGCTAAATTAAACACAGAAGCTCATTATGTCCTTGTTTTCTTTGTTTAAGCGAAATTCATACATTTAATTACTAAAACACACATGTGCCATGTGTGGCATCCACAGTGAACCAAGGAGAAAAGGAGACAATTCAGTACTAACTACTTTGTTCATTATCAACCCAACTCTTGTTATTGTTGTTTTTTTTCTTTAAATTAAAATTTTCTATTTGTTTGTGGCTAAAAACATTTAAGATCAGCACTCTGGTCAGCTCTATTCGATCTTTTAAAAACACAACAGCATTAGATTAGCTAAGTAAGATTCAGTAACGCATGCTTGTGGTCACAGACTTGGCAAAACACATCACTGCTTGAAACTCTGTGATTAGAGGAATTATGAATAGGAGGGTACAAATTTCACCTTAACAAGCTCCTAATTTCTTAGAGAAGTAAAACAGAACAATCAAACAGATGGACAATAATAAAACTGAAATAAAATTACAATTAGAATAAGAGAAACAGAGTGGAAAAAGAAAAGTCATCTTTTAAGTTGGTTTTTTTTCATCTTATCATTTGCGAGCCTTATCTCTTCATGCAGGTTGTGGTGAGCTGAGAGGTCCTGATGGTCAAGGCACTGCCAGGTTTAATTTAAGCATCAACATTGGAACGGCCAGAATGGCTCCACCATAGGATGTAAGCCCGCAGACTGGTGTATATGGGGTCAACATTTCTCCTGGGTAGCCTGAGCCCAGAACCATACATGCTTTAAAGGTGATCCGTAAAATCTTAAAATCAAGTTGTGTGCTATAAGAAACCCAAACTATCGATTTCTTAACTACTCTGGGGTGAGAGGATGACTGTTTTTTTTAATTAATTTTTTTATTGAGGTCAGTAAAGTTTGTAGGTTTTAGGGGGAGTTTTGCGGTCACACTCACAGGTTATCGGTGTCCTCATCAAAGGCAATGATCTTTGTCACCTCCCAGTTTCCAGACGTTAGATGTCGGACTTCATTTTGATCAGCTCTGAACTGAAAAAATCAGAACAACAGTAGTAGAGGGTCATTTGACTGAGCGCCATCACTTAACTCATGCTCAGGTGTCAGTCAAACACTACATATTCAAAAGTGCCCATGCCAGAAAAATATCAGTCATTAACCCAACAAAATGGAAATATTTATGAGCTGAATCAATCAGTAGATTCCATCATAGCTCTGATTCTCTACTGACAATAAAATAGTACACTGTTCCTTTTTCAATGGATTTCCTTGGATGTTTTTAATACACTTGTACATGAATATGTCCAAGATTTACATATAGTCATAGAATTATATAAATTTTTAGTTAAAACCCATGAGCAGTACACATTTGTTTGTTCAGCCTGGCCATGAGCTGTGGAGACATTCATACAAATCTGGTACAGGTTAGATGTTTGTGGTTTATTTTTGTCCTCATGACTAAATAAATGTATAAATTTAAACAGACAAACACACAGGAGCACTGCACTCACACGTGACTGTAGCAAAGATGCCAGACAGTACATTATTTGTTTGTAGCACAACAACAGAGATTGGAGAGACACTGTGGGTGAAATATGCTCTGCGTGCAACTTAAATGCACCTTCAGGGAGAAGACCAGGTGGATGATTGGCTGTACGGAGTGTCAGACTTTAACATGCGAGACTGCTGGACTATCCTCAAGAAAACCATTTGTTAAGGTGGTGCCAGATTTTTTTTTGGCTCAAGCCAATAAAGCTTTCATTATTCAGAGGGTTATAGAATATCTGGCAACCAAAGGGTTAAGCAAAGTTAGGCACAAAACTGGCATTTAAAAATCAATCCGTTTTTACATCCTTCAGGCACTAATAATGACTGAAAAGCTCTAAAAAGTAAAAATAACAGTTTAAATGAAAATGTCAAAGAAGATGATGTTAAATACGTCCCAATCACAAAAGCCAGGCAGACAAAGAAAGGCACACAATCAACTTTGGAAAAATGGCTAAAAGATTGACAGACTAAAAAAGAAACTTCACAGTTTACAACTGTGCTAAAAAAAACAAAACAAAACAAAAAACAGTAACACAAGCAAGGTTCTGCATCTTTAATGACAGCTATGAGTCCTGCTCGTTTCAGCTCAGAGTCAAGCCTCTTTGCTGGTTGTTGAATTGCTGCAGACAGTAGAGGCTTGGGGTTTCTTCTTCCTGCTGAAAAGGTTTTAAAAACTCCAATTTCTTTTTGCTACTGTTCTAATCTAAAAGCCCTTTGGCACTGTTTTTCAATCATCTAATAAAACAGATTTGCCTTTGTTCTAATCAGTCCAGCTGTCTGCACACCTGGACTCTAGTTTCTGGAAGGCACACATCTGAGAAGTGGGCAGCCCTTCCCCGTGAACGGTGGGGTGTATTTTTTGTTAGTTTTAGGATGATCCCTAAACATGTTGGCCCTTTTTGCAATAAAGCAAATTGAGTAGCGTTTTTGCTGGCATGTGAGTTTTTGTGCAGTATCTGTTGAAACCTTGAACTGGTTTGCTGTGGTGAAGGGAAAGCTCAGGATGAAAGCTGAAGTGGTTGATTTACTGCTTGCTTTATGTTTCTAAACTCACATATGTCCATGACCTGTAAGTAGGGACTGAAAGAATAAGACTGAACTTCCTCCAAACGATGTCTGGGCTCAGCCCCCTTTTTTCCCAGAAGAGTAATCACAGAAGTTATCACAAAAATGAGGTTTCAGTTAAAGTATGCATCTTAACAACAAAAGCCCTCAATACTGAAAAATGATGCCAAGCAGTCAAGACCCACCTCGCTGTTGCCTAAACTTGGTTGTCACAGCACTCATGTCTTAGGTCTATCTGTGAGACAGCACCCGCATTAACAAAATGGGAATATTCAGCTTTCTAGGAATGAGAAAATTTTGGTGAAATCTTCTAATCATAAGTGTAATAATGACTTATGTTTCCAGGGAATCACAAGTCAAACTGACAGAGGGCTCAGTGCAGCCTCTGCGACGATTTGATCGCTGTACCGGTCTGTAGTGTTTAAAAAAAAAAAAAAAGTTGCACATGAAAGCAAGGATCTCAATTTTATTACATTATTACACACGTCATGAGTGAAGTAATAAGAATTGAACTTGCTCTAAACGGTGTCTGGGGTCTCACTTAGAGATGAGGTAGGAGCCTGGTTATTCAGGGGGAGGTCAGAGTAGAGCAACTGCCACTCCAAATTGAAAGGAATTAATTGGCTCGGACATATGACAAGGATGCCTCCTGGATGCCTCCTAACTGAGGCATTGCTGGGATGTCCAGGGGAGGGAAAACCTTGGGGGAGATCAGGATACCCCGCAGAGATGACAGCTCTCAGTCTGCTTGCATCTTTATTTCCCTGAAAGAAGTTGATTCTTACCTGACACGATGTCATAAAGCCACAAAACATTCTGGTTCGGTGGACTTTAATTGACCATGCACATCAGAAAACAGATTTATTATAATCATTCCAGTCGTGAAGATTATCATTATTATTATTATTTTTTACAAATATCAAAACAAAGTCGTTATTTTAATATAAAAATATTGCGTTAAATTCTTTTTTTTTTTTTTGCCCAAACAGCCTGTTTACATTTTAGAACATTTATCAGACCTGACAAATCCATTACAGACCGAACAGGCTCAGCCAGAGATTTATTTCTGCAAAAACTAATACTGCATGAATTCTTACACTGGAGAACGAGTTCCCATAATTGGAAAACAATCTGAGGGAGTTAAAAACAGATTTCAAATAACCCTGCTTATTTCTGCTAACATCACTGAAATCTTGCATACAACTTGCAGATCTGTGGATGTGCATGGGAAAACTTTAATATCTGTGCTGATGAGAACAGGCTATTGGATTTTGTGCTTGTGTTGGTGGGGGGAGGGATGAGGGCTATCATGAAATAGATGATTATTGCAACATTTTAATTAACAATTCGACAGCATCACAAATAAAGGTGACTTTAGCTGCGGCTTTGATGTAACATCCATCGCATTAACATAAAGTCTTGATCTCAGTCCTTTATAGACTTTGGTCAGATATTGGTTTTATCTCACTTTGAGGTACATAGTGTCTTAGTTGCCTTGACACACAATAATGGGCAAATTTGAATCCTACAAAGTCCATGTGAAGAGGTTGGAGGGGTGGCAGGGCCATGTCGCATGTTTATAAGACAGGAGATTGTGGTCTGAGTCCACAGGACTTGCACTTTGTCAGATTTATATAAGCCTGCGTTTTCCTAATTCTAAACAAGTAGTATTATCACCATCAGCACTTAAACTGGTATGTCACGCTCTACTGTCAAAGGATACCTTGTAGTTACTGAGGAAAATGAATACGCACAGTAGTTACACAATACATATATAGCTTTAAAGTGACTATGAATTCAGCATTCACCTGCGTAGTGAACATGGCAATATGATGAAACTCTCCTCGTCCTCCTTGTTTGACCGGCACTGTGAGGAAGAATCTGTTGCCATCTTTGGAAAACACGGGTTCCTGATTCTGTAGAAAGCAAATATGTGTCATATATTTAATATTATTTTAACAGATGAACCAGAATGTGCCTATTTATTTCTTAGAACATTAGACAAATTGCACATTTTCCAGTGTATCTGTAAAAGAAGCTGTGGAGCATGCTGAAGAGTCCTGCTTTCAGAGGCATACATTACATAGTTGCCAACTGCATGAACAAGTGGATGGAAATTATGCGCGGATGGCCTCCACAGCTGAGAGATGGCCAAACCACTTTTTTACCTGAAAGTAGCAATCTGCAGTGATTGTATATAAAGAGACTGTTGACTGACTAAATGAGTGACTACCCATTTTGTGGGAAGAAAATGGATTGTTAGCATGGACGGCAGTGAGGAAAGAGGATGGATGATTTAACTCTATGTGGCACTTTAAGCAGGACAGTGGTAAAAAAGAAAGAAAAAACAGAAAAGTTTAGTCCTTGAAAACAGCTACTAAACTGTGGTCGGATTTTGGGAATTTAAATTCATAACAGAAGCCCTGCATTGCCTCATGTAGACAGGCTTTACAGTGCAGAGGGAGTTAGATGTAAATAAGGGGCATTATAAGAAATGAAAGGGGCATCATTGGTGATATGTGATTCATAGGGTATTTGATTCTATTTATGTATCTGGTGATGCTAAGTTCGCCTTTTTAAATGTGTTTAGCCCCTCAAATTTAAAGGACACACAAAGTTTATGGGCTGGATTAACCCTTTACCATAACTCACATTTTTTCTCTTAAGAGGGATTTTATTCTTCAAAAAAATATTCTTAAAATGAATTAAGGTAGTCTTAGTCTGCATACCTGGAGTAGTTGTCTGATAACAAAAAAATGACAGCCAAATAAAATGTCATGTGATATTTTATCTAAAAAAAACAGACATATGCATTTTTCAAACTAATTTAAATGCTCACTGATTAATAATAAATTCATATTTAAAATGAGTTTAAATTCAGTCCTTGTAAAATCCATAAAAAGATGCAATTTTAGTTTTAACTTGTCAACTAAATTTGGATTTAAAAGCCATGATCATCTGAGTAAAATTTACACAAAAATCCACATTTAACATTATGAAAAACATTATTAACACTATTTAAACTACAATAATAGTTACAAATGATTAACATAGAAGAAAAATATGCAATAATGCAGTCAGCAGGTACCGTATAAATTAAAAAAAAATAATTATTAATATTATTAATAATAATAAAATAATACAATTGAAACCTTTAATGTGATTATATTTGTAAATTGCTCAGCAAATGTAGACTTTTGTCTATTTTTAATTTTTAAAGTGTGATTCTGTGTTTTTAGTTTCTCTAATTTTCACTACTGAACATAAACAACACAAAATCACATCACTGCACACATGATATTTGAAGAAAAGTTTAAATCTCTGGAACCAAAACTGTGAAAAATAGAAACCCTCTTTACTCTAAACTCTAAATTCTGCCTCAGTTTGGGATAGATTAACTAGAATGGATTTTTCCATGATGTTATATATTGGTATTGAACAGAAAGTCATTAGCAAAAGACCTGTCTGCACTGGCACAACCACAAAATTGAGCTTCTGTCAGATTACCACCTTTACCGATACACGCAGCTTGCCAAGGATGTCAGTTGGTTAAATTAGACACTGCTTGAGCCAGCCGGGACTACAAGATCAAATCCTGCCAGAAACTCTCCTACTCTGCCTTCATCACTGCTCTGATAAAGCTCAGAGCTGACTGCAGACCACCTTAGGAAGAAATGAAAACATAGATAAATGGGAAACTGATTTAAATCTGAACTGATGATAGTTAATATAATTAATTTATCAAAATGTAAAAGTAGCAAAAACATGTTTGTGTGTTGTTCTGGCTTTTATTTGGCACTGGGTTACTGAATATTCATAGCCCTTCCAACATAAAGCAAAGGGGCTGATGAACAAAAAGAACACATTATTTGTAAATTACACTTTTTACATGAAATGTTTACTTATTATATTAATTTGTGGATGCTAACAGTTTAAATTTTTCTTGAATTGAAAGCCTCAAGAATAAAGTTTAACATTTTTTTAAATGAGCCTCATAAATCAACTGAAAAACAGGCTGCAGTATTTTTTTTTGTCTATACCATAGAGTCAGGAAAAGGGAAAATTCACACATGTGAATAGTCTTTGCTCTCGCCTCACCTTTCAGTCTGTGCTTGAGTCAGTTTCAATATTTCAGGGATACAGAGACTTTGAGAGTGTCTATATAAATACAGATAACTAAGAAATTCTACTTTGTGTTGCGTAATTTTTGAAAAATGTTGAAGCAGACATGATTTTCAAGTGAAATTACAGCAATGGAGCACAAGCTTTTCAAAGTGACAGGCACTGACATGTAGAATAAAGAGAAGCTTACCTGCTTGGAGAGCCAGAGCTCAGAGCTTTCTTCATGTCTCTGAAAAACACATCAGAGCAAAATGTCAAATGAGTGTTAATTCAGCCACATCATAAAGATCTTCTCATCTGTTACAGCCTTTCTTTCAAGGTTCTATTTTCTGCTTCTATTTGGTGCATTGTGGTTTGGAAACTGCACGATAATTGATGTAATCACGTTCTTTCCCAAAATCATTGGTCTTTTATGTCAGCAAAATATTTACATAAGTGGTATATTTCTAATACTGTGTAAAAGTGATGCTGGAGTAGCACTTCAGTGGCTCATTTTCCAGACATAATCATCTGTCATGTAATGGCCCCCTTATTTTGCTGTTTATTTTAACACACCACTTGGGACATCATTCCCAGTTTGAACCCTCATTTCAAACCAATATGCATAAGCAGAAGCCAGAGTTTTGGCAAGAGGGCTCTGGGTGCTGTTTCCAGGCCTCATCTAAGCTGCCTCTTGGCTGGACAGCGTGTTTGTCCATGCAAATCACACCAAATCAGAAAAGTGCAGAATTGGAGAGCGGCCTGTCCAGTCCCACGGTTCAACTGCGAGGTTAACACTGCTCTGTGTTGCCCAGTAAATATGGAGAGAATGTGGAACTGTGCTGCAATTTCGGCGGAATTTTTTCTCTAAACTAAAGAGTGCTTTTAAAACTTTTTCCGTCAGGAAGGCCAAAAGTACCTGTGTTTCTAAGTTTTGTTTTCATCACTCAACGACAAGTTACTGAACAGCCATTGGGTGAAACTGTTCTCAAAGAGGTATTAGGCGCTGTACCAAACCCCTCCTTGCTATAGTTTTGGTTGCTAGCAGTCTGGTCGCAGTCACCAGTTATATGTATGAAAGACACCAACTTGTCTTTGGTAAAGACACTTTGAAAAGTAAACAATGCACACTTCAAACTAGAATTTGCAAGTAGCTAGTGAGTGTTCCCAGAAAAGTCAGCATCTTCCATGCAAACTACTGGCAATTTGGCAGTCTGCTAACGACTGAAGCAGTTACAGGTAGGTACAGTACTCTGTGACAAACTCCAGCTAGCATCAACCATATCTTCAGCACCAACCTCCAGCAACCACTTCCCAACTGTCTCTGGGACACACATTTTTCTCGAACAACCCGACTTTCTCCGTGGCAAGCTAACAATCCAGCTAAGTAATAAGCTTTACAGCCATAATAACAGTTACAGGGGTTATTACAAGGGGGAAGACATCTCTCTGAGTCTGCATGGCACAGGTCCTCTGTGGGGAGAATCCTCTAATTGCAGCAATTAAGCCTCCTCCCATATACAGAACTTATTTCAGTAGAAACTTTCTGGATTTAAATGCTTCCATTAATATTTGTGTGATATAAAAATTAATGAAGTCCTATATTTTGTCAGTTTTTAGTGATCTGGTTTCAGAAATACTCAAACCTGCCACAAGCAAAACACGAGATATTAAGTAAAGACTTAACATCAGCTCTTTGATCATAACTAAACACTCTATCACATTAAGAGTTTAATGTGGTGCCTGTGCAATGAAGATAACACATGTCTGTGTAACTGCTGAAAAGGTTAATGAGAGTCATGCAAAAACAATCAATGTGCTTTCTGTTTAACATGAATAAAAGATGCCACCCTTGTTGCCTATCCTTACTTAGATCTTCATCTCACAGCAACAAAGCAGACAACAATCAATTGGCGATCTCAAAGAAGAAAAGGATCTAAAGTAACAAGAGCTGAAGTTAAGAAAGACAAGTTTAGAAAAAAATGCTCGTGAGTTTTACCTTGAAAATCAGATAAGATGTTCGAACTCACAAGGCAGATCTAGCCTTGGTCAAATGATCTCTTAGTTAAGTGCTAGCTGCAAAGTTTTTAAACATGAGTGAATACTTTGTTATATCAAAAACTGAGAAAATAAGTCTTTTTTCTATATTAAGGAAGTTAGCGATACTTTATAACATGAGATAAAAGAAGGAAAAATGTGTTAACAATTTTTCTGTCCACACAAAAAAACACACACACAGACCGTGACGCAGGCTCCGGTGGTGGTGTCACACACAGTCAGGATGGAAATGTTCTGGGCCCGGTTTAACCATCTAACAGATGTCTTGGTCTTGCTGATCCACTTCACCATTGTTACATAATGTTCCCTATAAAAAAAATTATATCATAATGGTCATATCATGTCCTGTAATTACATGTTCACAAGCTAGATGCTTTTTTAATTTAGCACATCTAAAACCTATTAACAACTACAAACAACTGCTCTACACACTTAAGAAAATGAACCATTTGCACAGCTGAGCTCACTGGTTTTTACACCTCTACAAATTACCTCAATGTCAAGCTGCTTTTTTCCTTTTGTTAGTTCTCTTCCACACAGTCCTATCATGCTGGTAAATGGCATGCAGACTTTCAACATTCATTAATATCCACTCAATTCTGGCACACAGTAATGCAAGATTTCTAAATAGTATTTGCAGTTGTAAAATAACTGTGACACCAATTGGTCATTGTTTTTTTTTTCTTCTTCATTTTAAGAACTGAAAGCAGTTTTAACAACTACATGCGCAGAGTGAAAGATTTCCCAATTACAGGTGCAAAGTTAAGAGTGAGAAAAAATGATCATCTGAAGTTTGAAATGTCAGAGGTATCCCTTTAAGTGGCACAGCAGCTGGTGCAAAAGATTGGCAGGGAAAATGCAGCTCCTCTCACCGCAGCTTGAGTGTCTCTGGAGGCATGAGCTCCAACGTGTGCGTCGGCCCGTAAAGGTTGACTACATAGAGCTTCACCGCTGGGTTGGGTTGACCAGCCTGCATGCAGAACCAACAGTCCAGAGTTTAGACAGAAATGTCACTTCACTGCTGCGGAAAAATACTTTATGCAACACTCTCCAAAGTGGCAACTGTGACTTATAAAGTGCTGCCAAATTAAGTGATTTCGAATGAATAATTCATTGAGAGTAGTCTTTAAAAACTTAAATGCACATATGGTTATGCTATTATGTGGAAACAATTTAGAATTTTTTGTCACACAAACTGAAAAACAGATACAAAAAAAGACATAAAGAAGAAACACTACATAAATACTTAAACTAAAGCAAGTACACATGACAAACAGACATGTTAAACTTGACAATTTCAACATTATTCTGCATACAGAGGAGTCCTAGAAAAACCCTTACCTAAACAGCTTTAACACTACTGGAAACGTGCACTATGATTCCTCATTTGGCTGACCAGATGCATTTAGAGCAAAGTTTAAAGCGTTAGGGGTATTGTTTGAATTAAGTTCATATCTGCTATATTGCATTTTATTTTCAAATGTTTTCACAAACTTGACCAGGGTGTTCCTGGCCTTTCACCCAATGACAGCTGAGAAGTTTAATAGGATACTGATATGGTGCAGACCTATAAATACTCAGGTTGGCATCTGCACAACAAACTAAACTGGCCTTGAACATAGATGCTCTCTACCAAAAGGGGCACAGCTGTTTCTTTTAGCTAAGAACGCTTAGATCCTTTGAGATCTCCAGCAAATGCTGCATGTTTTACCAGTCAGTCATGGCAAGTGTCTTTTATACTGCACTGGGAGGCAGAGGGGAAGACAAGGACTTTGGCTTTTGGACAAATAGCTAAAAAGGAAGGAAAGTGGGGTCATTGGTGTTTGGTGGAGAGATGCACAGTGATCAGCTTACTTCACTGAGCTGCAGGACAGAACGGCTCAGAAGATCCTTGGTGCTCACTGTCATCAGGTTATTGAACACCTGAGTCAGTGGATAAATATCCAAAAGTCAATAGCCAAGGACCCCACAGCCATCTGTTACTTGCTCTGACTGTCTCTGTTTCCTCTTCAACCATTTAACTACACAATTCTTATATAAAAATAGCTTTTTTGGTGGTTATTTAAATATAGTTAAACACATGTTAAATTATTGTGATAAATTTGTTATTTCTCACGAAACACTAAGTAAATTCTTTATTCCTTTGTTGGATCATTTATGTTAAATAATATAAACAAATATTAAATACAAAATACAAATGTTAAATATGGCTTTAGAATCAGTGTGGCTGTTTAGATTTTTAGACAACTAGGTCAGCCGTTATTATACTGTTTAAGCTAAGGTAAAATATAAAAGTGTAATCATTCTTGTCTCAGTGAAAAATTCTACCCATACTGGAGCAGGAAACAAGTCACAACTCTTCACTGGCTTGTCTTGCAAGTGGTGCCTCTTGTTGTTCGTCATCAAACTCATCTACTACCAAAAAACTCAGAAATACAGAGAAGCTTCTATGTGAATAGACTACCAAAAGTCTATGTGCTGGCCTTAAATATAGTTTACACACAGATGACAAATGGTCATCTACAATTATCATCACCAGGGGGCAGTGTCATGAAAAACTCTTCTGTGGGCAACTCTTGCTTTTGTAGCTCTTGTAGTCATTCACGCTGTCATGGAAATGCGTGTTAAACAATAAAAACCATCTACTGCAATTTCCCCCATTATTCTTCCCCCAAATTCCGCTGAGGTTCCCTTTCCTTTTTCTGCCCTCTTTTCAGCCAGTTAGCATTCAACCCATACAAGTGTCAGTCCTGTTGGGCTATATGTGGTGTTGTTTTCTAAGAGGATTCTACACAAGTGCTTCTACATCACATCCATCATATACACGGAATTCTTCTCTCTGTGTAGCCAAATACATACGAAACCAGCTGATTTTTTTAAGAACATCTAAACTAAAAAAGTGTGTTACAACAACAGCAAGTAAAACACTGAGCAGAAAAAAAAAACATTTTGTATTATCACAATAACGTAAACAACCATATCTTATAGGCTACTATATTTCTGTAAATTAAGCTGAAGCATGATAGCATTGACACCAGCTGCTTTATTTTTACTTTTATTCTTCCTCTTCTTTTAGCTTGACTAATGGAACCCAATCTGTCCCCCCCTCACCCTAGCTCTAGAATCCTCTTCTGTCACACCAACCCTGTGGATGTCCTCCTACACTACACCCAAAACCTTCTCTGAGGTTCCCCTTTCCATCCAGTCTGGTAGCTCCATGTTCAAAATTCTTTGTCCAAGAATCCCAGTTCTATTCTATTCTGCTCTGTTTATATAGTGAGTCACAACAACAATCACCTCCAGACTGTTTATATTGTAAGGTAAACCTCTGCAATAATACAGAGAAAACCCCAACAATCAAACGACCCCCTTTGAACAAGTACTTGGCGACAGGGGTAAGGAAAAAATCCCTCAGGGAGTGGCAACCATCTGCTGCGACCGGTTGGGGGTTGATGGGAGGAAGACAGGATAAAAGACACACTCTAATATCCCTTCTCTGTCCACATGTCCAAATCTCAGCTCCCAAACCGCTCAGTCTGAGCTGTCCCTCTGACATGCTGATTTCTATTTCTGTGCATCCTGGTCACTTCCAGTGAAAATCTTAACATCTCCACCTTTACCAGCTACAGCTCTGCCTCCCTTCATTTTGTTAGGCTCACAGTCTCCAAACCATAAACTATCGCAGGTCTCCATACCATCTTGTTAATCTTCCCTTCCACTTTTGATGGTATCATTCTGTCACAAATCACTCCTGTCACTCGTCTCCACCCACTCCACTCTGCCTGTACTCTCTTAAGTCACCTCTTTTGTTCACTGTCTGTTGACTTGGATGGTTGACACCAGGTATTTAAATCCCTCTTCCTTTTATTTAGGATAAAGGATAATGTATGTGTGTTATATGCATGGATGTCGCCTAAGTGACGGTTACCTTGGGGTAGGGGTACTGCTTTCCTTTTGGGTATGTCATGCCAGTGAAGCGAGGTAAAGCCATGTTGGGAACCAAAGTGTCATTGAGAACCAGGAAGGCCAACCTCTCTCCATCAGGAGACCACCAGTGAGCCACATGGGTCTGGAGGATCTCCTCTGTTTGGAAAAACCAGCAGAAAGTTTTAATCATTAAATTAATGAAAGGGGGGGGGGGGCTGAAAGTATTAAAAATAGCTCAACATAAATGCTGTTCTTAAAGTCACAATGTGAAGATTTTTATATCGAGGTCCCAAATTTGAAGGCATCAGCTAATATTAGTTAAATTACTAACTGTACTGTAAATGGGCTCAGTTTAGTATAACGAGAAAACGCTTGTGTTTGAAGACCTAACACAAAACCAAACACATATAAGTGGAAAAAAGGGGGTGCTAGAAGAATTTGTGTTAAATTAGGTGTTAATCTGGGTTCAAGAATCACAGATAAGTAAATTACTTTATTACACAAACATAATTAAGAATAAAAGAGAAAAACAAGAAAACAGCAGTTACTGAGGTTGCTTGCCTTTTAAAAAAAAAAAAAATTTACATAAGCTTCTTTTCTCCTGAGAGATGGGGCAAAGTGGCTAAGTGTATGCAGTGCGTGTTTGCTTAAAGCACATAAAATGACTCTTCACACCCACTGGGGAGATATGAGCACCAGAACAAACGTTATGAATATTTAATAATGGTAACATTTCTAAACACAAGAATTTTTAGTTTAATGAGATAGTGTGTCAATGCTTTGAAATTAAGCAGACATATTTTTTATTCCAACTTCCCAATAGTTAAAGCTCACTGCCACAAAGCAGTTTCTCAGCAAGTCATTACATGCATAAAGGTTTGTCTGTAATTGGCATTTTCTTGCCTGGTTTCTTCAAACAACACCCAGATAAATGTATACTCTACGCAATTTTGCTAGTCTTATTCTCAGAATGTGAAAAAATGTTTGTAGAAAACTGATAGGTACCTTCATAGAGCCAGTCAGCAATTCCATTGAAGATGACCCCGTCTTTTCCCGAGGATGTTAGCCTAAGGGAGTTACTCTTGACATCCGACTGATAATAGATGTTGTTTTCAAATATGTAGATCTACGGAGACAAAGCACACACAGGAACAACTTAATATGATACAGTAAGAAATAAGGACATGCTGCCAAACGAAAAATTGGTGCATGACTCTAAAACTTATTAAGCATGTGCCAAAGTTTGGACTGTAGCACACATGCACTGGATTAACAGTTACACTAAATGTGCACAGTATCTGCTCAGCATCCAAGCAATTCTTTTAGGATTAAAAGTGCGAGCCAGTGCTGGTAAGCCAAGTGATTAATGCTAATGTTCTGTGTACTTTATTTATGAAAGTAAGCTCTTACTCCTTAACAGCTCAACAGTAACTTTAAAATCACAAAATCTACCACTGGGATGTTAAAGTTCAGAGATTTGCCCTCAAAAAATCAGGAGGATTTCTCAAAGTCCCCAAGTCTGTGAGTGTCGACATTGGAATTGGGCCCATGTCTTACTTTTTTTTAGAGATTGTCATGCTAAATTGGCACTAGAGTTCCCTAACTCTTTTTATTTCTATTTATTTATTTATTTTGGCAGGACATGAGAGATCGGCTCAATCAATTAGATCTGGGCTACAACTTAAGCTTGGCCATTTGTTAAATTGGCACTAATAAAAGCACTAGCGATTTAGTTTCTGTTTGTATTGTATCCATGGTCGCACAGACATCTGTCATTGTATTGCACTAATACGAATGAAAACTTAAGGACCAGTCTACAAAGCCAAAGGCTGGCAAACCCAATTTCCTGTTTTTGTCTGCCACCTGGCTAATACTACACCTGACCGCAATGCCCATCCATGTGGATGGTGGGAGAGGCTGGCAGTACCGTGCTATCTTTTTCAAAGGTGTTTAGCTTGGCTTGGTGGATCAAGTCTCACCCAAAAGATCCTCACGAGTGAGCCACCCTTCGATCTCTAGTGGCACAAAAGCATCAATGGTTTCTCCAATCCAGGAGAGGTGTGTATCCATGAAAAGACTGTTCAATTGGAATGGTTAAGTACACGAATGGAGGCCAAAATGAGTTTGCTCAGTGGGGTTCTTGGGCTCACCCTTAGAGAAAGGGTAGAAGCATTGAGATGGTATGAGCTACCACTCCTTTGTCTTAGAAGAAGCCTTTCTGGGAGTTTGGTCTTCTGATTTATAGGAACTTTGTGGGCATGTTCAATCAAAAGGAGCTCATGGGGCATTCAAAGACCACAGGAGTCTCACCAAATGTTGCACTGGCTCTGGAAACGTTGTATGCCCAGAGATAATGGTGGTCTTTTAAATACTTGGAGACTGTGGTCTATGTCCTATTTGGAAAAGTTCTGAACTTGTTTCACTTGTTAGAAAGAAGTAGGTTAGGGACTAAAATCTACTTGGTTTGGTTTTTAGCACTTGTTTAAATGAAGCCACTAAAGGTGCTTGGGAAGGTTTAAGTGGTAAAATTTACTTGGGGAGGGTTTAAGCAACAGACTTTGTGGATTTCTTAGGATTTCCATGTACATGTAGCTGTCCAGAACCAAAAAATTAATTATCTCAGATCAAAGAAGTATCTGTATTCGGACCTTCCCAAAAGCCAGAAGTCTGTTGCTTTATATGATCTTACATAAGAATTCATTAGCAAGGAGCCTCTCCATGCACTGACATAACCTCACAGTCAGCAGAGCCTTCTGCCGTCTGGCTGGAAGACATCCAGATAACATCAGTCCAGTAGGCAGTCTGTGCAGCATGTGCTAAAGGGTTCTCTAAAATGTGAGGGCTTATTATTATGATTGTGAAGTGAAGATTATCAGACATTTGAGGTTTTATTGCTGCAGGTTGGATTAAATTGTAGAGGCTTGAAGTGATGTCAGCAATAACAAAATAAAAAATAAAAAAATAAAAAGGAAAACAGTTTCAAATAATCTAAACAACACAATTTCTTTTTTGGGTTTTTCATGTAACAACCGCAACAATTTCCTCTACTAACTGGAGATAGCATTCATGTAAGTAAAGCAGTAAAATGGTTGACTTGAAAATTTGTCTGATGAATTGAAAGCAAGTCCTTTTCAATTTCTTTGGAACGTTTCTTATAGTTAGGAATGTGATGCGGAATTCACAGTACTTTAATAATTAATATGCTACACGCAATCTCATACTTCCCCATTGTGCAAGAAACTATACAAATGTTTTCAGTACCTGAAATAATTTTCAATATTTGACATTATATGAAAATGGGGATGGTTCTAAACAATAAGTAGATGGTGACATTATGGGGTTTAAAATGTATAACATAATCCGCCACAATTTACAATGTATGTATGTATAAGGAAATTTTAAGTTCTGGTCATTTAAAGGTTGTACTATTTTACAGCAACCATGCTGTGTAAAACAGGGACAGTCCATGCTTCCGATATTCCCTGTAAGTATCCTACTTTAAATAGGCTCAAAAACCAAGATAGGTTATATGTATACAGTAGACTTTGTAACAATACAAGCTACTACAAAAGAAACATGTTTTGCCAAAGTTTAATAAGTTTATTAGTAAAATTTAAATATATGAATCAAGGCTGCGTTTAAAAGTAAAAATCTGTTTTCTAGCAACAAAGGAAATAAATGTACTATGGCTAAAAAAAGAGAGAAATTGCTAAGGTACAATGGTTACCAAATTTATTAGACCAACACCCAATGTAAGGCTTTTCCCAACTACCAAATCATTTTATGTTCTTGTTATCATTTAATTATCAGTATGTGCAAGCTCTTTAATTGAATTGTTATGTTTAATGGTGAATTATAATTGTTTTTTTCGATAAATTTTCAAATTAGCCATTTCACAAAATAACAGAGCAGATTATTATTATTTTTGATTAATAAAGCAAATTTACATTCCTCATGCAATGTATGAATGTGTACTTGATTAATTTCTTCGTGGAGACTTTCAGTCCTAATAAATAATATTTTAAAACAGGTTTTTGACAGTTTTCTAAAATCTTTGTATTTCACTGATTTGGGGATTTTGGTCTATTCATACTTCAAATATGCACTAATTTCCAGTTCCACAATAGCACAGTAGGCACTCATTAAAACTCCTCGATTCTTTTTAAAATCAAGAATTGTTACGCTCATATTCTTTGCTAAAATAAGTACACTTTGATTTGGTGGAAGTTGCCAACGTTATCTAAGAATTACTGGGAAGCTTAGCCATCATGTTAAAAAGTGTGTTACAATTAAAATTCAGTAAGCCGCTCAAATGGGACTTAATTACAACTTTGTAAACTGTGAAAAGTCATTATCTTGTTAGTTAGTGTCACTGTGCATGTCCAATCCATTCTTTAAGACTCTACGGTGATGAATGGACAGCACTAATACATATTCTAGTCATAACTCTCAGACATCTTCCTAATGAGAAAACACAAATTCCCAAAGAATTACTGTGAAGCTCACTTACAGCCGGTTACAGCGAAATACACGCCATGTCATTGTTTCCAAAGATGCACTTCCGCCTAATGATGCTGTGCTTGCCACTCGAGAGCTAAAAAATCCTCACATATGTCTACCTCACCTCCTTATCACCATAATGACTTCCTAATGGAGTCGTGTTTGATTTATGCTCAAATATTCCACACTCAAATTTGCAAATATGGACACTGCAGCTCTACTATGCTTTTTAAGCCTTTTAGCTGTCAACAAAACAGCCTTCCCATCTGTCCTGTACAGATACATAAAAAAGTATGATGGAAGAAAATTAGCATTTAATTAGGGTCCCCTCAAAAATGTGAACCTGAGCACGTTAAGTAGGACATTGTGAATTACAAATAGCAGCACGAAATTGACGGCAACAGGGCACAAACAAAGACAGCGTTCGGCGTGGTGGAAAGTCATGTGACACAATGTCATCCACAGGCCTGGAGCTGAAGATAAATTCCTAATTTGTGGGTTCCAGAGTCGCTGATCCTTCAAAACGCACTATTTTATTTTTCTGTAGAAACTGTGAATTGGCTGTTTACTGGATGCCAGATAAAGACTGTAGGACTCAGCAACAAATGTGCTGGCAAAAGCAAAGAGAAGCCATTGATTTTGTGTCTAAACTGATTTAACTGAGTAACAAAAACTTATAATAATAGATAAATAAAAATCGTATCTGTTTCATCCATGTAATTTGATACTTATGTTCAAAAATGAATGAAAAATATTTTAATTGGAGTAAATCTTACATATCCATGAAACAACAGGGCTGTGCAAAAGTTGCATAACCTTGTAAATGTTACAAATAAATTTTAAATATCTTTTTTTATTGTTATCTACCTGTGTCTGATACCTGATACCAAATCTAAGTGTTTTAAAGAAATGGCATCCAACCCAGTGTAGTGAAAGCAGTGCAAAGTGGAACTAAAAACAGGTTTACGGTGTGAAAAGATTCTCTATGTGTCCTCACCAGCTGTTGGCCTTGCACCCCCCAGGCAGCATACTGGAGAACTGAGTTAACCACCTCAGGAGGGTCCAGCTCCCAAACCTCCCTAAAGTAAGGAAAAGAGTAAATAGAGGATAATAATCACTCAACATCCACTGGTGGATAATGGCTAGGCTACTTTTTTAGATGAAAATTATGGAAATGTGCAATTCAATAGACCACTTGTGTGTGTGTGTGTGTGTGTGTGTGTGTGTGTGTGTGTGTGTGTGTGTGTGTGGGGGGGGGGGGGGGGGGGGGGGTACAATGCAAAAACAATGAGTAATAACAGCAAACCTGTAAAGCCAAAGTGAATATTGTTGGGTTCCTAGGCCCCCATTTTGAATATTATTAGCTCATTGACTGACCATTAACAGTTACGACTTCCATATACAGTGGGGCAAAAAAGTATTTAGTCAGCCACCGATTGTGCAAGTTCCCCCACTTAAAATGATGACAGAGGTCAGTAATTTGCACCAGAGGTACACTTCAACTGTGAGAGACAGAATGTGAAAAAGAAATCCATGAATTCACATGGTAGGATTTGTAAAGAATTTATTCGTAAATCAGGGTGGAAAATAAGTATTTGGTCAATAACAAAAATACAACTCAATACTTTGTAACATAACCTTTGTTGGCAATAACAGAGGTCAAACGTTTACTATAGGTCTTTACCAGGTTTGCACACACAGTAGCTGGTATTTTGGCCCATTCCTCCATGCAGATCTTCTCGAGAGCAGTGATGTTTTGGGGCTGTCGCCGAGCAACACGGACTTTCAACTCCCGCCACAGATTTTCTATGGGGTTGAGGTCTGGAGACTGGCTAGGCCACTCCAGGACTTTCAAATGCTTCTTACGGAGCCACTCCTTTGTTGCCCGGGCGGTGTGTTTTGGATCATTGTCATGTTGGAAGACCCAGCCTCGTCTCATCTTCAAAGTTCTCACTGATGGAAGGAGGTTTTGGCTCAAAATCTCACGATACATGGCCCCATTCATTCTGTCCTTAACACGGATCAGTCGTCCTGTCCCCTTGGCAGAAAAACAGCCCCATAGCATGATGTTTCCAGCCCCATGCTTCACAGTAGGTATGGTGTTCTTGGGATGCAACTCAGTATTCTTCTTCCTCCAAACACGACGAGTTGAGTTTATACCAAAAAGTTCTACTTTGGTTTCATCTGACCACATGACATTCTCCCAATCCTCTGCTGTATCATCCATGTGCTCTCTGGCAAACTTCAGACGGGCCTGGACATGCACTGGCTTCAGCAGCGGAACACGTCTGGCACTGCGGGATTTCATTCCCTGCCGTTGTAGTGTGTTACTGATGGTGACCTTTGTTACTTTGGTCCCAGCTCTCTGCAGGTCATTCACCAGGTCCCCCCGTGTGGTTCTGGGATCTTTGCTCACTGTTCTCATGATCATTTTGACCCCACGGGATGAGATCTTGCGTGGAGCCCCAGATCGAGGGAGATTATCAGTGGTCTTCTATGTCTTCCATTTTCTGATGATTGCTCCCACAGTTGACTTTTTCACACCAAGCTGCTTGCCTATTGTAGATTCACTCTTCCCAGTCTGGTGCAGGGCTACAATACTTTTCCTGGTGTCCTTCGAAAGCTCTTTGGTCTTGGCCATGGCGGAGTTTGGAGTCTGACTGTTTGAGGCTGTGGACAGGTGTCTTTTATACAGATGATGAGTTCAAACAGGTGCCATTCATACAGGTAACGAGTGGGGGACAGAAAAGCTTCTTACAGAAGACGTTACAGGTCTGTGAGAGCCAGAGATTTTCCTTGTTTGAGGTGACCAAATACTTATTTTTACAAATCCTTTACAAATCCTACCATGTGAATTTATTGATTTTTTTTTCACATTCTGTCTCTCACAGTTGAAGTGTACCTCTGGTGCAAATTACTGACCTCTGTCATCATTTTAAGTGGGGGAACTTGCACAATCGGTGGCTGACTAAATACTTTTTTGCCCCACTGTAAATTGCCAGTAGGTTGTTGTCTCTGGCAGATTATCACCTGTTAGAATGGGTGGAAAAGCCTTTCAGTCATGTGTCGAAGACAAGAGATGTCTGTAAATGGCCTGTATTTGTATAGCGCTTTTCTAGTCCCTAAGGACCCCAAAGCGCTTTACACAACCAGTCATCCACCTATTCACACACACATTCACGGCAAGCTACATTGTAGCCACAGCCACCCTGGGGCGCACTGACAGAGGCGAGGCTGCCGGACACTGGCGCCACCGGGCCCTCTGACCACCACCAGTAGGCAACGGGTGAAGTGTCTTTCCCAAGGACACAATGACCGAGACTGTCCAAGCCGGGGCTCGAACCGGCAACCTTCCAATTACAAGGCGAACTCCCAACTCTTGAGCCACGATCGCCCTTCTGTAATAATTTTGAAAAACCAAATGGAATTATATTAAAAACTGGAGAGTGAAAAACAGCCTTATGTCAGTGAGATGGTAAGGACCGATGCTGCTAAACCTTTTCTAAAGCATCTGAGCGTCAACTCTGCCCACCTCTAGTCAAATTTCATGCAACAGAAATGATGCGCAACAGTGCATTTTAATCAAGGTTGCCTCTCTACTTTAGCCATTGGTTGAGTTACAGGTGCAACAATTGTGACCTTATCAAATGGCAGCAGTGGGCCAATACATCTAAAGTCAGAGGTTAAAAAAAGGAAAACAAATGTGCAAAAACAGTTTTTAGGGGAGCACCCCCCATTTTATTTATTCAATGTTTATATAGCACATGCTTTGTATCAGTTTGTTTCTTGCTTTAGCTGACAATGGCATGCACTTTGAAATAAGCCCAAGTTGGCCATAGACCCATTTGTCTGATATCAGCACAGACATGACAGAGATTAAAAGGAAATGCCAGAGCAATGCCCCAAAATGGCACAGCTTTCTAAAATAACACTCGTGTTTGAAAAGGATAATCCAATCAGCTGTATAAAGTTTTAATCTCTCTCTGATTAGTAGTCAGAATCCCGCTCATGACTGTGACTTATGAAACTGGCAGGAAGTCATTTGAGCATGTCCTGGACTGTTACTTTGGATTGAGACTTTGTGCAGAATGTTTGGAAAATCAGTCTGAAAGCAGCGGGATGCCACAGACTGCAGGCTGATCTTCAAACTTTATTTTGACTGAACATAAAATTTAGAATGGTAAAGTTTCAATACTCTGCACAAGCTAGTGAGAGTTCTGGGGATATACAAAAAATATTCCCAGTCTGTACTTGAGGTAGTCAACTTACTACTTTCCATTGGATGTGTTGTTTCCTCTATTTGACTGCAATTGATACAGTTCTTGTACTTTTTGCACTTGTGTGTAATTTTACATTGCAGAAATGTATAAACCATAAAGGTGGTTTACCCCTTTGCTCTAAATACATACACACCCATAAAATCTGTCTTTTGTTTTACTGTAAAAATATAACAAAGATCATTTTGCAATTTAGGATTAGTTCAAATCAATGATAATCATACTAATTATTAACATTAAATTGTACATCTAAACAGGTAGTAATAGTAGTATTAGTAGTAGTAGTAGTAGTAGTAGTATCTACTTGCACTGTGAAGTTCTGTGCAGGTTTGCAACATTAGGCTGAGTCTGGGTAGAGAGTACAGCCACATGCACTTCAGAATTCATTCAGCTCCTCTATCAGCACTCACATCATCAATAAACACCAGTGATGCAGTTCCTTGCTTACTTACAGCCACACAACATAACATCACCTCCACCATATGTGAGAGATGATGTGGTATGCTTCTGCTCATGACCTGTTTCTATCCTTCTTCATATTTTCTTCATCCCACAACAGGCTGATAGCACATGGAAGGAAAGCTTATGCAGTGAGGACACTGGCAATGGCAGCTTACGCCTTTCCATTATCCAGTGGATTTGAATTTCTGCTCAGCTAATTATTCAACAAAATAAATGTATTCTAGGTGAACAATACCCTGACAGCCACGATGCTGAAAGCACCTGTCTAATATTGTGTATACCCTGTTGGAGTAGCTAAAACAACTGTAACCCCCGAAATGCATTGGAGATGACTCCATTGTGTTTCAGCTTCGCCTGAGCTGATTGCATGAACTCAATTATTGCGATTCCACCAGATGCGCCACTGTGTGTGATGTCTCACAAGTGGCTCTCTGGTGTACCCCTCTCCCCACTGGATGAACTTTGGGCCTGCACTATGGCCCAGTATAAGATAAACAAAGATGATTTCGAATCATGCAAATAAACTCCAGTATAGCACAAGAGGAAACTCTAGGCAGGCAGGTTTCCCTGAACATGTGGGGCCCTTAGAATGCAGCTTGGGTCTGCTTGTTTATTAATCTCAGTCAGCTAACATCTGGAACAAGACAAACAATCCAAATAACAGACATACAGTTTGTTTCAAGCGTGTCACAGCATGTAAATTGATCCCACAGTACTCTATTCATTGTACATAGCTTATATAAAAATTCCTGTGTTCTACAAATTTGTCAACCCCTGTGAGTCATGGATATTTTTCCACTAATGACAGGTGTTACTACCAAAAAGGTTGCCCCTCAGTAACCGCTGAGGAACACTTACCGAGTGTGAATATTGTAGATGCTGTAGGAGGCCATGTAGGAGTGGCGATAAACCTGCAGTAAAATAAAGAGAGAATGGAAGAAAGATTAAAATATGACTGAAGCGTTAACGAGAGAAGCAGAAGTGTCACGATAATGACATCAGGACAAAATAAAAATGAAAAGAAGAAAGGCATCAAAGAAAACAGATTGCTGGCTGTTCTCTGTGATAGAATCTGTAGACAATGCAATTTGCATGGGTGACAGCTGTGGGACGAGACATTTTAATTCCATCTGAGAAACCCATCATCGCCGAGTGCCTATGTGCTCAAAACTCGGGAGAGACAGAGATGGAAAGGAGCGAGGGAGAGGCATTCAAAATGACAGAGGGGTGCATGTAAACTGTCTGAACCACCACCCGCCTACCCCCTCTGGAGAAGCTGTGCTTGACATGATAATAGACCTCTGACCGTGGCTAGTGATCGGGGACAGAAACAGCCCAGATTTTTGCATTCCATCAGGAAAAAGACACTCAAGTATTCAGCTCTGATACAAAGAAGCAGAGGAATTTTACAAGCGCCAACTCTGACATGACATTCTGTACTAATGTAAATATTAGTGCAGATCAGAGCTGCAGTTGACTGGGAATTGATGTAAGCCGAGACATAATGTTATTCCACTCATCAAAATGAGTACAATTGTTTCACCAAAGGTAGTTAGTATTGTCATTTTCCTTGATTGGAATGGATGGCTGAGTGGATGGATTGATGGATAGAAGTCTATTTTTTCCTTTCCCACTATATTAAAGTTTAGATTTACCTATAAAAGGACATGAAGACAACAAAACCTTCCAAATGGTCAGTGATATATGCTTGAAATCTTATGGTCCACTGTTTCAAGGCTGTAAAACAATATTTTTTACAGCCTTATTATTTCTTTCTCTACAAACAAATACAAAAACAAGTACAAATCTATTTACAGGTGAACCAGTTTCATCCCCAAACTTTATGACTTTTTCATAACATTGAAAATAGATAGATAGAGCAATCGATCTTCAGCATGATCCAGTATTATTACTTTATCCTCAGGCATCAAAGAGCCTTATCTGAAACAACAGTCTGAAAACTAAGTGAGAAAACTAAAAGGGGAAAAAGGAGGAAAAACAAAGTTTAATGACATGAAATCTGCATAAAGGTTATGAATTCTGCAGAGCCCCAGATGGGGGCTCTCACTAAAATAGCCATGACAAGTCAACATGAGTGATCTCCCAAGCTGGAAGGGAAGTTGATCTAACTCTGATGACTCTGACAAATGCTTGTGCTCCCTGTTGTATGCTGTACAGCAACTGAGTAGAAATGAAGATGACACAAGCACATTTCACAACATCTGTGACATTTGCACTGTGTGAGGGCTTAAAAAGAATCCAGGCAAAATCCAACTACTAGCAATAATGCAGACAAACTCAGTGACAAGGTTGATAGACTACATTTCAGCTAACTGTATACCACTAAACTTATATTAAGATATGCTTAAAAATGTCCATCCATCCATTCGCTTCCGCTCATCCTTTTCAGGGTCGCGGGGGGCGCTGGAGCCTATCCCAGCTGTCATAGGGCAAGAGGCGGGGTACACCCTGGACAGGTCGCCAGTCTGTCGCAGGGCCAACACACAGTGACAGACAACCATTCGCACTCGCACATTCACACCTAGTGGCAATTTGGATTATCCAATTAACCTATAACCCCACAAGTTGCATGTCTTTGAACGGTGGGAGGAAGCCAGAGTACCCGGAGGGAACCCACGCAAACACGGGGAGAACATGCAAACTCCACACAGAAAGACCCCGGCCTGATGGTGGAATTGAACTCAGGACCTTCTTGCTGTGCGGCAACAGTGCTAACCACCGTGCCACCGTGCTGCTTAAAAATGTCTAAAATCTTTTAGAATTCTTACATACAAATCGTCCAAGTGAAGAAAAGGAGAGACTTGCCCTTAGAAATTGTTTGTGGATGTTATTGCAAGACATACTCTACACTCCAGTGGCACAAATGAGATCTTTGATTTGTCCCCGGTCAGACTCATGGGGATGAGCCAGAGGCTACGAAGACTCATCGTGGAAGGTGTTGTCCAAGATTTACTTTGACCCATTCCTTCAGGCTGTGCAAGCCAAGAAGAGACTAACCAATTTAATCTTTTTTTTTTTTTAAATACCTTATGCCTCCTGGCACGTTTTCTCCCCGGTACCCTGTGACAGGAACATAACTTGACTTCCTCAGCTTGTATTACTTGGTAAACATTGTTTTCTCACAGATACAGAGCTTCTCATAGATGTTATGAAACATATCCTCCATCCAAAAATGTATTACTATATGGACAAATCCATATATATATTTATTTAACATATCCCAGCAATATAACTGCCCGCTTCAATCCTAGGAAGAGACACAGATCCCTTTGGGGCTGCGTCAGGAAGGTTATCCAATGTAAAGAAATCTGCCAAATCAAACATGCAGAGCTACCTGCTGCGGCGATTCCTTTTGAATGAGTAAGCAGACAAAAATAGCTTCTTTATCCTTTTAATATAAACTGAGATTTACGCATATAGAACACAACAAAGAGGCAATCACTGCTGTAGCTCAGAGTTTAAATTGCTTTGTACAGTGTGTGGTAATTATGGATGAAATATAATGTTCCTGTTTTAAGAAGCTACAATTGAATTTGTTAGAGAAGGTATGTGAAAATGTGCAGACTTCACATTAAGAATTACAGTGAGGCAGGCATGCTAGTTCATTTATTTCAGACATGAGTTATGTGACTGTCATTGATATGGATTTGTGTATTTACCGCATGCTGTGATCACATTCTCTTAAAATATTGAATAATATAGTTTATTTGTCCAAAAAGCTTATAACAGCCCAAAGGTAGATGTCGTGCAGACATAACAACATCTTTAAATCATTTACAATAAAAACTCTTCAATACGTAACAGAGTTCATTTTGTGTAATGTGGTTCATGGTTGTTTAACAACTATGTGGTGCAAATATCTGTGTATAATTAAAAAAAGACTTTCGAGTTGTCGCGTTCATTTTAGTCTACAATTGTTACAGTTTGTCCTTTTTTAATTCTAAGGTTTTATGCATTTGGGAAATAATAATAAAAAAATAATTTTGTGTTTACAAGGTTCTAATTTTTCAAATTCTAACCAGAGAAGAACAACAACCCTTGAGTACAAGTACACTCCGTGTGAGTAAGTAACATGAACAATGATTGGTAATTGTTTCCTGTATGACTTTACTTTCACTCTGCCACATCATTGTAGAGGAGTTTTGGTTGACTCTTTAGTATTTCTGCATTTCATTGAGGTTTGTTGGCATTCATTTATGCACCCCACCACCATGCTTGACAGGTGCAGCATCAGGTGTTTGGGAAATACAAAAAACTGCGTATTTTTGTTCATTATTGCTAAATATTTATGTCCTGGTATTATATGCCAAAAGCACATTGTTCCAGAAGTTCATGATTAGATACTATCTAGAATGTTTTCCATGTGTGACAAATTTTTCTCATTGTAGAACGATGAACTTCAGATCGTCCATCAGTCCACAAACACCTGGATGCCCCTGACCAACAAACTGCCAAAATTTCTGTTATTATAGACGTGGTCACTTGCTCATGACCTGCCACTTACCCCCTTAATTTTTATTGCCGCACTAAGGATTTATTTACTTTTTCACACGCTGCTTATGTATCTAACTTTTTGGGGAAATAATTGACAAAACATGCTATTTGTTGTTGAACACATGAGGTTGTAATTATCTAATTTTAAGATCTGCTGAGACCAGATAAATTTTATTATATTTTTATATGTAAAAAATTAGAAATGACAAAGCCCATACTTTTTGTTTCACATGCATATATGTATTTACTTTTAAAGAACAAACCATGAGGATGTTTCAATCAAGTCCAAAAGCAGGAGGGAAAGGAGAGAGAATGCGTTTTTGACCTTGTGCTTAATACATAAAACTTAATGGGTCTTTATCTACCAGAGTTTATGTCTGTTGCACTGAGATGACAAGTTATTGCAGGTTTAAGCTTTTTTTATAACGGTATGTCGGCTTTCCCTTAAATATGAAATGGCATAATAATAGGTTCACTTACTAATGAGGATTAAGTCTAATCCCTGAAGAAAACATCACTATATTTTTATAAGAGCACTTGAGGAAACAAAGCAGATGTTTCTTACAATCATGGAAGTCAAAAGACATTTTGAAAGACTGCAATAAAGCTTTGGTTATGATGCCTAAAGCACAACCAATAACAATAAGTTGGAACATCAATAATAGAGATTCCTGTTCATCAAGAGAGTGAATTACTGGTTAGAGAAAAGAAGATTCACCAAGGTCCAAGTGACTTATATCGACTTTATGCAGAGTGTAGCTTCTCAGTGCATACTGAATGTATTGTGGCTAACACTGAGGTTGAGTGTGTTCAATACAAATTTACAGGCTTTATTACAAATATCTTTCAGTATAGCGGAGAACTGTGCATGGAAGTAAAACCTGATTCTTCATAGTGCACTATACACATTTCTCAAACCCTGACAGGCTGAAAATTCCTCTTTTTTTTCTTTTTTTTTTGGACATGAAACAGTCTTTACAAGCCCCAAATGAACTTTTCAGTGATATGCCATTAATTTTAGGTGTAGAGCACACATGGGTATGGTGACCTTTGTTGCCGACTTCGTAATAAAACAAAAGGTTGTGACATTTTCAGCACTCAATGCTGTGAAGAAGAATTTAATGTCAAGAACCCAACGTACGGATGCAAGCTGGATGTTTAAAAAAAAACACCTTTGACAACATCACAACAAGGATTCTTGTCTAAAAGGATTAAAGTACCCTCTTCCAAAGTTTAATTATCTAGTGATTTCAGTTTTTGTAACTATAGCTAAAAAAACAACAAAAATCTTAAGGTCAGTTGTTATCTGTAATTAACTTTTTTTGGCTGATAAAGCAAAACACTACAGATCACAGGTGTCAGCGTAATTAATCTTAAGCTGCAAACTGAAAATGTGATAAAAGGTATTAGATATGAAAAGGTAATGAGATGATAAAATGTATGTAACACATGATTAAGAGGGTATTAGTGGGGTATTTTTAATAAAAAAACGTGTTGGAAATTTAAACTGTGTCTTAGTTCTAGATGCAGAACTGCAATCTTAATATATGTCTATAATATGAATCAGTTAATGGTCTTAAAAACCTCTTTCTCTAAATCAACTTCAAAGAGAAAACATTTACCACTCAAAACGACAGAATGGATGCCAGCTGAATTAATTTAATTAAGGGCCCAACTCCAAAGGCTTTTTTACAGTATTCATATTTTTTTGCTCAAACTGTGCCTCAGATGTAAAGTTCATGCTTTTAACATAGATTCTTCACAATCATTGCTTACAAGTCCCAAAATATGATGCAACATTAGTAATTTCAGAATTGTAATATAAAGTTGGTACATTTTATGAATTCCAATATAATTAGTCTACTGTTTCCTATATTACCCACTTATAAAAAGAGCTGTGGGAGGTATACTGTAGGTCCATTTTTTCAGTATTAACAAATCAGAGTTGTTCACAAATGCTGAGTTGACATGCACATCACAGTTTGCTTTTTCTTATCTCCCCTTGTCTTTATATGGTGTAGCCAGCTGTCAGCTTACTCACATCATACTTTATTAGGGTTAGGGTTAAAATCATGATAAAAACCATTAAATAACATAAAGATATATCAGTAAAATTAAAAACTTTTGAAAAGAAGACAATAAGCTAATACTGCAAAAAATTGTGTCCTAAAATTTACAAAGTGATGAAACAAACATGTTAAATTGAATTAATTGTTTTAACTTTGAGTGCACCCATGTACTGAAGTTCATTACTATTGTTGTGCCTGAACATTAGAGCATTTACATATTAAATATTTACATATTACTATTCTGCAATAAAGGAGACGTGGAAATCAGTTTCGACAAAAGTTGATTGATCAGGTATTCTTGGTGTGTTCTGTGTTCCAGTAGCTGGGATTCTAGCAGTGTAAAAAAAACTTAGCAGAAGATTACAAACAATAAAAATATCTGCTCACATTTTTTAAATCAACGACTGAATGTATATGAAATTTTCAGTTACAAAAGAATTACTCAATAAATAAGTAAATAAAAAAATTCAGTGAAACGTGAACCTTCCACCTCATTTGCAACTGGAACTCTGAATATAGCCTAACCTGAAAAATATTGTCCGCATAAGTACTAGAGATGGCACGATACCACTTTTTTATGTCCGATACCGATACCGATATCATAAATTTGGATATCTGCCGATACCGATATGAATCCGATATAGTGTTTTTTAATCAACAAAACTGTTTTTTAAAATATCTTGCTGCATTTTGCAAGTCTGCAAGTTCATACTCAAGTTTAAAACAACAACTACACTAAAGCTATTCTGTTATACCTGTATACAAAAAAAATATTTCATAGTTCAGCAATACTGATCAATCTAATAAACTTAAACCTACACCATCCTCCCTATTCTGGTATTTTAAAGAGTACTTAGCGTAAATATTAAGCAACCTAACTAATAGGGTTCCAACTCCCAGCAACAACAAAAATAAATAAATAAAAAATAGGGAACCACCCCTCACGCGCCACCTCATGATGCTTAATCGACGTAATCAACCTTAATTTGATGCAGTGTGAAAAAAAAATGCACAGAAATCAATTATTTTTCAAGAAATATTAAATAGATTCAACATCTTTCTTCAACAAAATTGCAGACTGCACAGATGGTACCTTCCCAAAGGAAAAAGTACTATAGCTTACTAGGGTATATATATTAGACTTAATAGTCACTATATACAGTAATTGACTTCTATTCATTTTACATCAAATTAAAACTTTGTGTGTCAGATAATTATTTATTAAAAGCTAGACATTTTAAATGAGAATAAGAAAGAAAAGTATGTCTTTGTGCCCCCTTTTCCCAGTTAATGCCCTATCGGCCCCCCTGGCTAAACTTTGCTAGATCCGCCCCTGCACAGTTACCAGCGTCAGCTACGTAGAAAAAGATCCTGGTGTAGAAAGTAATATTAAATAAATTCGAACAACAGCTTATCAAGCTTAAACGTGCTGCTGTTGTTCAGCCGCTGGTTTCCTCTTTCTGGTGCAAAGTGGGCCAAAAACAAACCAGAGAGACGGACTCGCGACAGAAAAGCCGATCAGCTGATCATTTAAGCAGTTTCACGATTGAAGTAGCAGCCGGAGAGCGAGAGGCAGTCGCTCGTTAAGCTTAACGCAGGAATGCTTTACAAACATTCAGAGATGGACTTACACACTTGCTTTACTTCTCTCGGGGATAACTTTGTCGGAGATGAAATGCCGGGTTGCTAGCGAAGCTCCAAATGCTATCCAGACCACAGGTCCCGCATGCCACAGCCGCTCTATCACGTGATGCATACTGCTCCGACATGCTAACGTTCTGAGGTGAGTTACGGCGTGTTGCAAGTTTTGTGAGGTGCTTTCGTGATATTTAATGGATCGGATTACATTTTTTATTTTTCTCCGATATCCGATCCAGTCATTTAGGTCAGTATCGGACCGATACCGATACGTAATATCGGATCGGTCCATCTCTAATAAGTACCATAGAAAAAAATCACATATTATGTTAATTTAACTTTTAATCAACTGCATTTTTCATGAATAGCAGCAAAAACCCTGTGAAAGCCAAAGTCACTGTTTCACAGCTCAGTTTTTAATTTAGTCTCTTTTAGAAGTATCTTTTAAAACAATTATGCTCATGGGTTTTATATTAAGAGATAAATTAGTATCTTCCACATCTTTCCCGTTGGCTAGTGCATTTTACTAAATTAAAGCATTATAAATAATGTAACTTAAAAAAAAAGGACAAAAAAAGTTCTTATTAATGTGCATGTCATTCTATGACCATATTAGTACTAATATGACTAATAAAAATTAAACATGCAAAACAGAATGTGACTGTAAACAGAAACAAGAGAGAAGGTGCCTGCAGTCAGGACAGTATATAGTTATAATCCTTTTTACACACTCAAGGACATTTGGCTGGTCTCTGTCTGTCAAGTAACTGACCTTTTTTAGGCTTGTGGGAAATAAATGTTTTGTCAAAAAATAAATAAATAAAAGTGAAGGATGGAAGAAAAACAAGCGTTTCAGTTAAATCTAACTGGGAGTTTGAATTCCCATTAAACATAACCCCTCCCAGTGAAATTATGTTTTTACTTTATGAACCTGTTTAAAAAATGCATATATTATAAGCAGGGGTGCATAAATGGTCCGAAGGTGCGCATTCGCTGTCAAGATAAAAGACGCACACCAGATAAGAAGTTGCAACGTGCGTTTGCGTACATAAGATTTTCTGGAGGAGGACAGACATTAGTTTAGAAGGCTTAAAAATGTCGAAGAAGCAAGCTCCTTTAAGCAATTACTTTGGTGTTCCTCCACCTCCAAACAAATGTCAGAAGGAGTCTGAACCGCAAAAGAAGCGCGTATTCTCGGAAAAGTGGTTGCAGGAGGTGAGCTGGCTTCAAACAAATGATGAACGCACAGAGATGTGGTGCAGAATATGCCGTGAAAATCTCACTCTAGCGGACAAAAACAGTGCGTTTTATATGTACGTATATATTAGGGGTGCAACGATACACAAAATTCACGGTTCGGTTCGGTTCGATACTTTGGTGTCACGGTTCGATATTTTTTCGATACAAAAAAAAAATGTTCATGCCTTTTTAATTTGTCATTTATTAAAATTATAAATATATATTTTAACACAAAAGTACAGTTTTTAAATTTAACCCTAACCCTTGTGCGTGTTGTTTTTTAGCTCGTCATATTGCAGCCACAGAAATTCTTTTGTCCATGAAACCATAAAGCTGCACTTTCTTTTTGCCTTATAGTCTGATTTGTCATAACTTCTCCGTTTTGTGGTAAGCTTTTCTTTGGCTGTCACTTCTTCACCCTGACCTGTCTTATTTGGCTCAGCATTGTGAAGGTTCTCAATCATCCAGGTCATCGTAGTGAAATATATATCCTGCCGCACTCACATAAGCTCAGCGATTCTCTGCGCGATCAACCTCTCACATGTTTAAGCTGCGGGAGATTTCACTTGTCATGTTTTCATAGTAAGCTAACAATTAATAAGACGATGTCAGAGGAATTGGTGCACAAATTATCATCACTCACAGATCAGTGCTGTCGCTCTCTATACACAGTTCGCGGGATTGCAAAGTGAAAGCAAAAAAACAAGCGCAAATTCAAACACGATTTCAATATGTCACATATTGACAGTGGCTCACCCAATGACATAATTACCCAGCTACATTTCTGAAAGAATGCAAAAGCATTGACATATATTTTTCCTTCCTACAATAGCCCGACAGGCAGGGGAGAGATAGCCCAGGGACGTCGGGCTAGCGATATTGCGAGCCCTGTATCTGATTGAGGAATCACTCATCTTTGGAAAAGAGAGTTTATTACAGAGAAATGTCTCTTTCCAAAATAAAAGCTATACTATCCGTTTCTTCTGGGCTATATTCTCAGCAGCATATTAAACATATCAGGTCTCCATAAGGAGAATCCTGTGCTAACAGCTGTCTAAATGACTCGGCTAAAGTTTGTAGCATGCATGCTTGTTTTTGTCTTTGCACTAGGATGATGTCGGTGTAAATGTGCAGTCATATTCGTTGTGTTCCCACTAGTGCTTTCAGGTTAATCTCGTTGAAATAACCTTAACGCCACAACACGGCAAATCTCCGTTAACGAGCTACCCTATACAGAGGGGCTAGACGGCCAACACGTTAATGAGCTAACTGCGCTAACACACTAGCTCCCACCCATGTAATTGAGCATTGCATGGCACATCCAACATACTGTTTTACTTTAGTCCATGACTCGCTTACCTTCAGGGTCATACGTCACATGAAAACCAAAATAATTCCAAACGCCAGATCTGAATGAGGGTGGGGAGGTCCACTTCTGTCTCGCTAGCTTGCCCTGCGCTCTTCCTTCTGACCATCCTGTCTGTGTTGAGTGCTCAGTGAATCTGCGTTCGACTACTCCGCCTAGGCTGCACTCTCGAGCCTAGGCGGAGTAGTCAAATGCAGATTCACTGAGCGCTCAACACAGACAGCATCGTCAGAAGGAAAGTTGATAAAATAAATTACAAATTTTGTATTGTTCTTTTTTTTCTCCCCTTTGGTTTTCTTTCTTTCTCTCCCCCTCTTTCTTTCATTCTTTCCCCCTGTCCTATCCCACAGTCATGTCTGTCCCGTTTGCAACTGAAAATAAAATAAATTCATAATTATAATAAAGGTCAATCAAATGGACCAATATGATGATCCACTTAAAATAAATCCTCTTGGCATCTTTCTTGGCCTCAAGACAACAATTCTGATGGCTATAGATCCAAACGGGACACAAAAAAAAAAAAAAAAAAAAAAAAAATTGAAAAAAAAAAAATTGAAAAAAATTGTATTGTTCGATACATATGCGTACCGAACCGAAAGCACTGTATCGAACGGTTCAATATCGATACGAATATCGTTGCACCCCTAGTATATATGTATGTATATGTATATGTTTTGTCTGTTGTATGACAAAAAAAAATCTCTTTTGAGTGAGACAAAAAGAAGAAAAAACTATCTACAGACATTTAACAAAACTTTCATGGATGTCACCACAGAAGAAGTGCATCTGAGCCTTCCCCTCCCCTGCTGGGCATCAGTCCACTTATAAAAATCAATAGTGTAGTGGAAGCAGCTCCCTGGATGGCTCTGTGAGAAGGGAAAACATGTCTACCAAAAGGCAACCAAAGAATAACAAAGCTTTACATTACAGGATATGTGAAGCTGACATCCTACTCTCCTGTCACTATGTGGCAGCTATGGTAATTTTAGCTCTAGGGACTATAAAGAGGTGGGCTTTGAAACTTATATTTTTGTTTGTCTTTGTTTATATTTTTGCTTGCCATTATCACAAGCACATTTAGATAGAATACACAAGGCACACCAAGAGCCTGTTCACAGCTTGAGGATTTTTAGTTTTTCTTTAGTTTAGATCCTTGATAGGGTTATATTTAAAGAATATAATTTTACACTGCAAATAGCGTAGCCTTCTATTACTTCAGTTTTGATGTGGTCAAAACTTACAAATCCCGGTAAGAGTAGTTGTGAAACTGCAGGTTATTCATCTGCAGAGGGATGGTTTATTTGAAGAGTGCATCGTAGCACAGAAACAGCAGCAGTTAAGGGTACAAATTATCTTCTTATGGCCTCTGACAGTGGACTCATATCTGTGTGTCTCCTGCTAGGCCTCAGAGCAGTATTCAATACTATTGATTATAATATTTTAATACAGAAACCTGAAGACACTGTTGGTATTAAAGGAAATGTGATACACTGAAGGGGCGTTGTGGTTACCACTGTTGCCTCACAGCAACACGGTCCTGAGTTTGACTTCACCATCTCGCTGAGGAGTTTGCACATTCTCCCTGTGTTTGCGTGGGTTCTCCCCGGGTACTCCGGCTTCCTCCCACAGTCCAAGGTTGCGCTTGTGGAGTTCCACAGGATTATGTGCCAGGACCAAACCTTTACTTAAAACACTGCATACATTTTCGTTGTTATGCAGATGATACTCAGCTTTTTTAAATCCATAAATCCAGATGATACAAATCAATAAGATTAGATTAGATTAGATTAGATTAGATAGAACTTTATTAATCCCTCGGGTGGGTTCCTCTGGGAAATTCGATTTCCAAAAAAGCACAGCACCGACAGAAGTTACAGAGTTACAGAATATTATATATATATATATATATATATATATATATATATATATATATATATATATATATATATATATATATATACACACACACACACACACACACACACACACACACACACACACACACACACACACACACACACACACACACATATATAAATACAGAGACAATATAAATAAAATATATGAAGGGGATAAATAGAATAAATAGGAATAAAAAATAAAAATACAAGTGAATTGCACATTTCAAGTATTGAGTCTATTGCACTGTTGACTATTTACAAAAAGTATTGCACAAGGTATTGTACAGTGAGGTGAAGAGGCACTACAGCTTAGTTGTTCCCCCCTCCTTTGTCCTCCTGTTTCCCCTCCCTCTCCCCTCCAGAGAGGAGTTAAACAGTCTGATAAGTTAAGCCACAGGCATGTCATAAAAATATAAAGATCTGGATTTAGAGAATGTCCTCCCTATTGATTTGTAACATTGTTTGCAATTGGATACTGCAATCACACATATCAAAAGGATAGATATCAGCTTCGGATAATCTCGCAGACAAATTCTATCTCACATCACCTAAGCTACATAAGCCTATGTAGCTTGATGCTTGTTTATTTTCTGTGAAAATCCCTTTGTTTACATGTCTCAGAATATTGCTATATTCATCCGTTATGGTTGCAGTACACCAAACAAGAGGCATTTAAGGACACAGGAATGCAGGTGTTTTGCTTTAACAACAAAATCCCAAAGGGGTACTTTTATTTTGCTGGCATTATTGGAGAAATGCTGATAGCCTATATAATAGTGGGTATCGCCATTCAGTGCAGCAGCCACCGTTCACACTCATTTGAAATTTATTAAACTGAATGCAGAGATGTTGCTTTGGGACACAGGTGCTGTTTTCCACCGTAAAACTGTGCATCAGGACGATATTTGTTTTCTGCTTTTCACATATTTGTGGTTTGTTTTTCCTTGAAATGCCAGGTGGGCTCAACAGAGACAGCACAGATAGCTTCTCTCTCATTTTCCCTCTTTGTTTTCAGCATTACATCTGTGACTCCCCACTGCCATTTCCCACTTAGATTATTTGATCCTTTATTAGCAATTCTTCCTCAAACTGGGACACTGGAATATAAACTGATCAGCTATGAAAATGCAAAATTGTTGATTTCTTAAAAGACTGCTCAGAAGGTAAATGGCTTTTGAACTTTTCCAGTGACAGACAGAAACAAGCTTGAAGTGTTGCATTGGTATGGCTGGAAAAATGCAGAACAAATGTAAGCTTTCAATCCAGTTATGCCTTGACATGCAATCAGTAGAGGCTGTCACTCAGAATCTGTGAAAAATCTGTCAACTTCAAACCCACGCACTTCTGTGCCTTTATAGCTTAAACCTAATTATGTATTTTTTCATGTTCCCTCTACTTCAGTGGAAAAAGAACAGAATATATGAATGTTAGGAGAAGGAGATCTCTCTCTCCCACTATATTTGAATGCAGATACACACACATACTTAAATCAACAGCTTATAGCGATGGCATACAAATAGAGTAAAATAGCACTATAGGCAGCAAAGATTTCAAACATTACACAGTGTCTGCAAGGCTAAGAAAACACCAGCCAGTTGTGAGCAGTGACAAACATAAACCTAGAGATTATGAGCTTTTCTCAAGCTTAATCACTCCCAGATACAGATGTAGGTAGATAACAGTATGTAATCCCACAGACAGGTGAGGCTACACGAGCTTTCTCCTGGACCTTGTAGCAGGAAACTCCTCCATTCACATCAGATCCACATAACCACCTAAAACCGCTGTAGCTTATGAACAGCAACTACAAAGGCTGCACTCTATAAAACAACTTATTAGTTCAAAGGCAGCACTGGATCAAAGTGCATGATTAGCAGGAGACCGGTTTGCTTATTTTAGTGCAGATCCAAGTCTCTTTGTTATTCTTTTCATCGTTCATTAGAGGTTACGATTAACTGCAAGCACAGACTTCACAGTATAGTCCATAGATCAAAGCATGGGATTACAGCAAGCTCATAAAAATTAGGGGGAAAAAACATTTAAAATAAATAATTTTGAATGATTTCGATAGGATACAAAACTGACTTTAGTCAGTTTACTAAATTGTGCAAAACATAACAAAAATCTTGCATGTGCGTATTGGAAAACCTCTATTGTGTCATGTGACTGACAAGAGATTCAAATTTGGATGTTAAAATATTTAACTGATTGCAATATGTGTTTACAAGAGCATATGAAATGCAAAACAAAACTGTCATATTTGTATTTTTTAATGGAAACAGAGTGCTGGAGGGAGGTGTAACAGAGAAAGGAATGTTAATGTTAAAAACAGACTGCATGATAAAGTGTTATAGTCAATGATGGAATTCACTGCATTTTAATAACTGTGAGCTGCTCATTCTAAAAAATCATTTACTCGTTTTGTAAAATGAGTAAGTTATCGTCAGCTAACAATACCAAGAGTTTTGAACCATGAAGAGAAGGTGTTACCTGCCAACCTGCCAGATAACACTATATGCAACACCTTAATTTAGAATTTATTTTAAGGAAGAGGTATTTTTGTGCTTTTACTTTTTCAATATTTAATCAATACCACAATCAATCTTTATTGATACTAATTACTATTATTTGAAGATATTATCCAAATCTGTTTGAAGAAAAGGAGCATTATGTTTCTTATTAATTTGGGACTGAAAATTAGTTTATATTAAATTATTACTGTAAAAAAATTAAAGGAAATGATTTCCAGATGTCATCCAAGACATCTATCACTTACAAATAGTATAATTGCAAATATAATTGGGTTTTATTCAAATGCCTATTAAGCTAATTCATTCCAGCATATAATGGGACACATTAATACCACTGCTTCATGTGTAATCACTCAAGTTTTTGATCATTTATATCCGGTGTCTATCCTGGCACAGTAACTATCTAAAAATCAACCGTAAACTATCAAATCAGTGCACAGACTGCTTCTTGTAAGCATCCTTCACATACTGCATCCTATTTCTTGATCTGAGATACCTCTGCAGTTCTTTAATAACATGCCTGACAGCATAGTTTTCCATGGTTTTAGTTCCACTGTATCAAATTATATCAAGTGTTACTTTGTTGAGGAGCTATATAGTATCTTCATATTGTAACAAATTAAGGCAATGGCCTCTGCTTATTATAGTGTGCTTATAATTGTAATGATCTAATTCCCTGGGAAGATCTGTTAAAATAAAATGTCGACCTCTGGGTGTTCATCATTTGAATTGTTTTAATGGAATAACAGTTCAGCACATTCCTCACCTTCATTAGTATCTCTGGCTAAGCCTTGGGCATAAGTGAAATTTTACTGCATCCACACAGGATGTGCTGAAACACTGTGAATACTGCTGATCACCACCTGTGTAATCGATAAAGTCGGTAAGCTGTACTTACTTATACCTGTTTAGAAGTTTAATTTAAAAGAAGTGTACAGAGAAAGATTGGTTTTCTTTGCTGTTATGCTTTTTTGGTTACATTTCACATTTCAGGATTAATATTTGTTATATTTCGAGGGAGTTTTAGTGTATCCCATGATGCACTAGGATGATGCAACAGGTTGCAAGTCTGACAGAAAACCTCACAGACACCTATGGTTGGTTAAAGAATCAGGATTTTTGCTATTAAACTCCACATAAAAAAAGACTAAAACCAGTGAGTGGATGCTGTAGAAATCCTCTGCTGTCCTGCTGTTAGACAATATTAATGAGCCACATGGCTTTTCATTACCATGAACAAACACACTGGAGTTAATGTGGAAGCACTGGCTAAGTTCCAGTCCCTGCTCACATACTCACAGTGGTGTCTGAGGGCTCTTATGTTGTCTTTTCAAACCATTTCTGTACAACTTTCACAATACTGAAGGGAAAATCACATAATGCATTATGCTGTGATATTAAACCTGCCAAAACCCATGACCAATCCAAGTAATCAGGGTACTTAGTCTATGAATACACGTGGTCTTTGTGATTTCCACACATGCGGATTTAAGGTGAGTTTTTGTCCTTAAAGTGGAGCTAATCAGTATTTATAGAACAGTAATGTGTCAAATTACAGTCAATCTGAAACTGTCACTTTGAACATTGATCCTTCATAAAAATATCAGCTATCTGATTAACTCCAGCTGTTTCTCACAGGTGTTGGCAGAGACCTAAATGGAGCACACTGGACTTTACATTTACCAAGAGGCAAAAACCAAGACTTGACATGAGTGATAGTGTTCCTCTATAAATTCTGGATTTGAAAATAAGAAACAACTAATAAGATAAAAGAAATGAAAAAAAAAAAACCAATTATAATATCAGCTTAAACAATAATGATTTTATATGTAGTGTGTAGTACTTTTTGCAATGCTAGTTCTTCATGGATGTTAATGTGGTACTGTGAACATTTTTATGCTACCCCCAGGTCTAAAAAAAATAATTCATTCCAAGTTCAAAGACATGAACCAAATTTTAGAAACTACAGATATGCTTTTCAATTCCCCATAAAACATGACACATTATAAAAAAATTCAGTGCTCAGAAAACTGATTCTTGAAACTCATCCACATGTAATACTCAGCAGAACACTAAATTTGTATTTGTTTGAGGCTAAAAACAGTACTCCAGAAATACTTTACACAGACGACTGATTGAACCAATCAGTTGTTAAAGATTCGTTTTTTCAAATGGATTAAATGCTCAAAAAGATATGCAGCATAAGCCACATTCAGGTATGTATTCATTTAGCATTTTTTATTCTATGCATGCAACACCTTATCAAACCTTGGAGACCTGCTGCGGTCTCCAAGGTCTTTTACTTTTGTTTCATCTGCCTGACCTGCATACTGCTGAAATATCAGACCTGGTTTTAATAAAGAATGCAGCTGATTTGATGTGATAAAAACAAGCAAATGATGTAACAACACAAGTCACGGGCACAAATGGGGAAATCTACTTTCTGTCTCTGTCTCTCCTCGTGACGGATCTACGCTGCTCAGGCTGCCTGAGGCCCAACAGCCCGACTAAGTCTGTTTGCCTTTTAGTCCACGTAATTCTCTGACTCCATCAGCTGAGCCTGAGCCTTCATCTTAGGTAGGAATGTAGCTATAGTCAGACTCAGTACTGTAATTTTAAACATATAATGTGGATTTGACTCTGCAGCAAAAAGATAAACCTATATAGACAAATAAAACCTCTTTTTATTGCCTATATCTTTGCTTAGGATAGGTAAAAAAGACAAGCACACAATGTTGCAGCTGTGACTGAGGTCACATACTGTTATTTCTATATATATGTTGTTAAAATACTTCAAAAGCAAAATGCAATCCAAAGCAAATGATTAGAATGGATTGGGGTGGGGACAGTGGGGTGAGGGTGAATTTGACTGACACATTTCTACCAAGATGCAAAATTGGCCAAGAAACGTGATGAATGTTTTATTTCATTCAATGCACCAGAGATGAACCCATTAGAGAAGCAATTTACTTCTCCTGGAAAAGCAGCTTTTATTGCCCTTCATCACAAAGGTGTCATGTTGAGTTAGTTTTTTTTTTTCCTCAATAGATGAGACGCACAAACAGTGTATCATAAATCTATACAGCAGGAACTATGTCCACTTCAGTTCTCTCACTTTTTGCACAAAAGGTAAGACTTTTCCTCCATGTACAGGGTGGGCCATTTATATGGATACACCGTAATAAAATGGGAATGGTTGGTGATATTAAAGTCCTGTTTGTGGCACATTAGTATATGTGAGGGGGCAAACTCCTCAAGATGGGTGGTGACCATGGTGGTCATTTAGAAGTCGGCCATCCTGGATACAACTTTTGTTTTTTCAATAGGAAGAGGGCCATGTGACACATCAAACCTATTGGTAATGTCACAAGAAAAACAATGGTGTGCTTGGTTTCAACGTAACTTTATTCTTTCATGAGTTATTTACAAGTTTCTCTTTGTTCACAGCCATTGACATGTCGAAGAGGTTAACACCTGAGGAGCGGATCAAAATTGTGTTGATATCTGGTGAACGCAGTAACCGGGTCATTCCAGCAGATTTCAATGCAAGACACCCTACGAGACCACCCATCTCCCATGCTACAGTTAGCAAACTGCTTGCTAAGTTTCGTGAAACTGGTTCAGTGTTTGATTTGCCAAAATGTGGACGCAAGAAAACTGTCACTAATGAAGAAACATCAGTGGCTGTCCTAGCATCATTCAGCAAGAGCCCACAGCGTAGCAGTCGCCGCATGTCGCAGTGGCATTAGTCGAACATCCCTTCGGCGGATATTAGCTACTCACAGATGGCACCCTTACAAACTCCAGCTACTGCAGCATCTCAACGAGGATGACCCAGATCGGCGCACAGAATTTGCAGAATGGGAAAAACAGAAATTGGAACAGGACCCTCAGTTCACGCAGAAGATTTTGTTCAGTGATGAGGCAAACTTTAATGTGAATGGTGAAGTTAACAAACCAAACCACCGCTATTGGTCTGACACTAACCTACACTGGATGGATCCCTCCAAGACTGTTGGGACAACAAAAGTGATGGTTTGGTGTGGTATATGGGGTACAACGATAGTGGGTCCATTCTTCATCAATGGAAACCTCATCAATGGAAACCTGGATATTTGAAATTGCTACATGATGATGTGTTTCCCTCTTTATGCACTGAAGCTGGCACGTTCCCTGAGTTTTTCCAGCAAGATGGTGCACCACCACATTATGGGTGCCAGGTCCGAGCATTCCTAGATGAACAGTTTCCTGGAAAGTGGATTGGTCGCTGTGGGCCAGTTGAATGGCCCCCAAGACTGACCCCCTTAGACTTTTATCTTTGGGGTCATCTGAAGGCAATTGTCTATGGTGTGAAGATACGAGATGTGCAGCACCTGAAACTACGGATACTGGATGCCTGTGCTGGCATTTCTCCTGTGGTGTTGCTATCAGTGTGTGAAGAGTGGGATAAGAGGGTTGCATTGACAATCCAACACAATGGGCAGCACATTGAACACATTTTATAAGTGGTCAGAAACTTGTAAATAACTCATGAAAGAATAAAGTTACGTTGAAACCAAGCACACCAATGTTTTTCTTGTGACATTACCAATAGGTTTGATGTGTCACATGGCCCTCTTCCTATTGAAAAAACAAAAGTTGTATCAAGATGGCCAACTTCTAAATGGCCACCATGGTCACCACCCATCTTGAGGAGTTCGCCCCCTCACATATACTAATGTGCCACAAACAGGACTTTAATATCACCAACCATTCCCATGTTATTACGGTGTATCCATATAAATGGCCCACCCTGTAGAATGAAATACAGTTGTGAAAAGCTAAGTACACCTCATAACTTGAAGTAGTCATTTTCTGTGTGACTTAAGTTTCTCATCATTGTGGAACAGTTTTGGTCCACTCTTCCAGAACACTGCTTCAGTTTATTGATGTTTGCAGGCATTCATTTATGCACAGCACTCTCACCGTCCCACTACAGCATTTCAAGGAGCTATTGATTGATTCTTGATTCTTTTCTTTTTCAGCCATTCTGTGGTAGATTTGCTGCTGTGGGATCTTTCTCATGTGCATGGCCGAGTTTAGGCCAAGCTTTAGCTGTCAAACAAATGACCTCACATGTGACTTTGGCACACAGAGCAGTTCATGGTTGACGACAGCAAAGTGCCCAGGAACAGTGGCTTCAACACAAGCACAAATCATCGCCCCTCCATCACCATGCTGACCATTATTATTTGGTATTGCATTTTATGCTTAATGCACAATCTGACCGTGAGGTGAATTTGCCCACCAGCAAACTGCCAAAACATCTGCTTTTATCGAGTTGCTCACATTCTCTGATTATCAATTAACTAAATGCTTTTGATTAGCAGCACCTGGCTTCTACATAATCTCTTCCAGTTCCAGTGGAATAAGCATGAGTTGACAGAGTCTTAGTTTTGTAGGTAAATCCCAATGCAGATGACAATTACAATTAGGAATGCAATTCAGCAGCATGCAATAAAAACATCACTTTATAAAGACTACTGCAACAGACATTCAGGAATTATATCAGTCTTAGGTTTTGTTTTTCATTTATTTTTGTGAATGTTTCTTAGGTGTAGAAGAAAAGTGCTTTGAGTGCTCAAGTACCAAAGACTTACATAAGAACCTGTCCATTTCATATTTTTATTTACTGAAATAAAATGTGTATATGTACCTAGCATTTTCATGAGGATAATGTAACTAATTTAATGCTACAGGTGTCTCCTTTAATTTAATGTATTAAAACTGTGTTTTTCATATTTATATGACAAGGCACTCGAAAGTTAAGTCATGACAGTGACATTTTATTAGTTATTTCCAAGACTTTTCTTTGTTTGTTCGAATGGAGACAGTCCAAATTTAATATTGTTTTTCATAATGTGCACAACAGATAAGCTAGAACATATTACAATTTTTGTAAAATAAATAAATAAATAAAAAGTTTTCAATATTTTGCATTAATTAATAAAAGCTCTCAAGAACTAAAACAAATATAAAAAAGATTATAAAACAAGTTCTGTAGACAAGAAACAGTCAGTCTGCTGAAAATGAAAGTGGAAAACTATTCATCTAATTATTTATTTGTAATAAATAAATACTTTCATTGTTTTTTATTTCTTTCCACTGTAATTTGAAGTGATTTTTTTCACTGAATTATTGTTTTCTTGAGTTTGATGTTAGCTGTGTGTTCTGTTATAAGGAAGTTTGTTGCATGCATCCTGCTTATGTTATTAATTATTCATCAGCACTTCAAAAGGATAAATGCACAGCACAACATTTGCCATTATTTATGGGTCACCAGATCAAGTCTCTTTAACTCTTTAAAACTTGAGGCAGTCACGTTGAATATCAAAGGAAATAAACGAAGTCAGTTTGTGTAGGAAAGATTCTGATTTACAGCCTCTGAAGATTACATCCTAAAGGGAAGGACTGTATTAACATGTTTTATTATTGGTATACCCAAAGCTGTGACTGTAAGATGTTCCCTCGCTGTTTGATTTAGCTGCATAGTTTAATTTCAAAGTGTGCTAGAGGTGCAGGACAGTGTACATAAAGGCTGGTGTTTTTACACAATACCGCTGCTACTGCCTATTAGTTAAAAAAAAAAAAAGCCTACTGTTTGTCAGCTACTGCTGCCAAGGGATTTAACAAGGCACACAGGAAGTCATTTTAAATTAACAGCAATTTTATATGCTTCCTTTTTTTAGATTAGAAATGGACCAACAGTGCAATTTCTATTAGATTCTTGTGTCAGTATAACCTTGTGCTAAATATAAGCTGGGCTTCCGGCCACTCGGTGTACTTTATTGTTCCAAATTGTAAGTCTAACCCTTCATTCAAAATATGCAAATCAGCTCTGATTAATCTCCTTGTCACTAATCCTCACAGTTGATCCCTTCCAGAGTGGAGGGTCCAATTTGCATATCTCATTTTGCATCTACTCTTTTCTGATGGAAAGCCGGTAATTATGGTTCAAGCTTGCCCCGCTGCTCTAGTAGTGAATAAACGTGATCTGCCAGTCTCAGCATGAGCCACAAAGGAATTTTAATCACCCCCTGACCCTGGCCCTCGTCAAAATTTATTAAGCCCATGAGGACTGAAGCTTAGATGTTTATTCAACTATGTATTTCAGCATGGGTTTGTCTTTCAACACCTGGTGATGCTCTTTTATTTCCTTTTGTTTTTGGTTGCAATCATTTAAAATAAAGCATTTGAATGACAAGACAAATTGTAAGTTAGTCCGCTTGATTTTTAACCTCTGTTAAAGGGGTTAAAAATTTCTTCTCATAACATTAAAACCTGTTTAAAAAGCAGGGGACACATACTTCATGTTTTCAATCTACTCTTGTGTAAATGTACTTTTCGCAGGCAATTCAGATCACATTGCACTGCGCTCTGTCTGTGTCCAACATATCACTGTCACTGTGCAATGTAATACACGCATAAGTCCCTTTAACCTTGTGAGCTCAAAGTTATCATCAGTGTCAACTCTAACCCTACCATGATTTGAAGAACAGTAAAAATTTCATCTTTAAAAAATTATTTTTTTTCATGAATGGCATTTTTCTTTTCTTTGCATATATATTCTCTGCATATTCTGGTAGAGTTAGGGTTGGGGTCAGCATGGGCAGTAAATAATTATTTAATGTGTGTGAAGGTGGAAACAGGGTACAGCATGCAATTTAAGCATGCTCCTAAAATAACAAGGTAAGAAAATACCATGTAGTCGCTTTTATGACAAGGTAAACAGCTATTGATGCAGTGAATATTGTATCTTAAAATGACTGGTTGCTTGCTTTCAAATAATGTATAATTTAAATTACAATTGAAAATACAGCAGTACATGTTTTTCCTTTTCTCAGTGCATAATCAAGCCAGGAAGTATTTCTTGATTTAGAGCACAACAACCACTCCAAATGGAAGTTCTGATTAAACTTCCTTTTAAATTACTTCCCTTTCTTCTTGGGTTAAATTAAACTACTGCCAGTTCACTGTTGATTTACATTCTAGTTTTCCTTCAGATTATCTTTCCACAGTTTATGTGCTATAAAAGTATAACATAATGACACAAAACACAATAGCAGTAACAAAGTTCAGATGATTAGCTTTCTTTACTCATGCTGATTTTATTTCACCGAACATACATTTCTGCTCTTTCTTGCTTTCTAATTTCACTTTTGTCACTTCTTCTTCCCACGTTACCGAAAGCCTCATATTCACCTTTTTTTCTGTCAGAGTTTCCTGAGGCAATAAATCGCTGGTTGCTGCTCTTTAAATATCATTATATTTCTGTCACTGTGCATTTTAGACCTTCTGTAACGTTGCACAAATCCTCCTCCATGTTCTGGAAGATGTCACATGAAGTTTCTGTTGATAATCTTTTGGCTTTAGTCCTGAACCACAAGCATCTAGAATTTGAGGAACCTGTCCTATCTCATTAGGGTAATTTCTTTCCTGACACTTTACTGATTAAATATGTTATGATTCAGAATTTCCTTTACAACAAAACCCTATTTTTCTCTCTCTGTTAACCCTGTATGACAACCTCAATCAGGAGTTCTTTTCTTAAGTACTTTTATTCATTCATTTTATTCAACATTGTATTTATATGTGTGTTTATAATCTAATTCCCCAAAATAAGTTCCTATACAACTAAACTACATTGTGAATTATATTTCTAAGAAAGTACTAGGGAGGGAGGAGGTACACCCTAGACATCTGGACATACTGCCGGTCACAAGGCAACAAAAAAATATATTAGAAAATTTATTTCCCATGAAATGCAAGTGAGAATGTAGTTTATAGCATTATTCATAGGTAATTTAAAGAGTGATCTTGTGTGTGTGGGAGCCACATGGATTTATGGCCTATAATTGGCCCCACACAGGCTTTCATGAGCCAGATCAGGGCCCACCATGGTTTATGTGGTTAACTTGTGACTATGTTATAGGTCACATGGGGCCTGGAATGAAAATAAATAAATAAATAAATGAAAATACAAGATGTGGGCCTAACCAGGGATAAATAAAAACAATAAAATCTTGGCAGGCATCTTACTTTTTCCCCCCAATAAGATAAAAAAAAACATTTTCGGTGATCTGCTCAACACTTGTCTCAACACTGAAGCCAAGAAAGTCATTTCCTTTTTAAATGGATCACAGCCTGCTTTACACTCACTAAACCATGTACCAAAATTCCAACTATATCTGAAGCACATGGTTGGCTTAACCTGCCCATGAAGTCTACTCAGTCCAGTCAGGAACACAATGAGAAAATACGAAAATGCATTTATTTCAGTTTCACTGTGACTTCAAGTAAATTATTTGACTCCTTTTTCCCAGCAGCAGTGACCACATTGTTCCATGCTGAGCATGTTGTGCACTGAAAGAGTCGCTGTCTGTTTACAAAGCAAAAACTCAATAAGCGCAGAGTCCTATAGGCACAGTTTAAGTCAACATAAAAAAATGGTATGAAACCAACAGCCCAAACTTATCTATTTACATTCCACCCATCTGAGAGGGCAGCCAGTGTCTGCATTCCATTGCATATTCTATACACACCATATGTAGATATAACAGTCTCAGTATGACAGAGAAGGAAAAATAAGAAAATAAAAAAAAAAAATAAGAGTATTTTCTTCTTGAAAAAAAAAAGATGATTGTACAGATCTAACAAACTTACCAGTTTCACATCATATGCGAAGAGCACATATTTCAGGTCAGGGGAGACTGCATACTTCGCCACGTTGAAGTTAATCTGATGAAAATAATAAAGAAGAAGAAATATTTTACAATACGACAAAAAAGATCAACTCTAAAGTACAGTACCAATGAAAAGTTTCAGTACACCTACTCAACCAATGAATCTCGATGAGTTTACATTAGGTCAGTTGAGTGTGAAGATCAGGGGATCTGATGCAATCAACTGTCAGCTATCATTAGTCTGCAGGTATGTTCAGTGTTGGGGAGTAACAGAATACATGTACCGGCATTACGTCTTTAAAATACAAAATATGAGTAACTGTATTCTGTTACAGTTACCGCTTAAATAGGTGACAATTAGAATACAGTGATTTTGTAGAAATAAATGGATTACACAGTGGTCTTTTCCTGTTTCTAATTTTGGTAATTCTATGAATCCCCAGAAACCCAAACAAAACACGCAATAAGAGCCTCCAATGTAAGTGTCCTGTTACATCAGAACTGCACATGATTATTTGCAGCTAGCAGGTTGTTAATGCTATCCATCAAGTCTACCAGTCTGCTGTCTATGAACTAACCTCAGCTAACACCAGCTAAAGATGTTAGCTCGGTGGCAAGTAGCCTTCAGTAATAGCAATAAATTACACAGCAATAGTACAGGGTGGGCCATTTATATGGATACACCGCCTGAGCCAAGGTGTGAAACTGGGTGTGGGTCCCAATCAGCCAGAGTTTCGTGTGAGTTCATTGTGAAACCTGGCCCCACCTTATCATGCGAATTCCTGAGATCAGATGGCCCAGGATGTGAGTGGGCGTTAAGGTGTCTGGGAAGGGATCTCAAAACTGGATTATAGATGGCTATAATCCAGTTTTGAGATCCCTCCCGAAACTCTGGCTGATTGGGACCCACACCCAGTTTCACACCTTGGCTCAGGCGATTAGAGGATCATCAGGGGGTCCTTTTGTCCCTCTGTGGGGGGTTACTCCCACTAGGTTTATATCTGGGACTCTCCACCATTTGACCTTAGAACTGAAGAAGCTTCTCGGATGAGAGGTGAAACGTCTTCAAGTAACTTAAAGAAGTCCAGACGCTTTTATTTGCAAGCTCCTTTGACTACGATGACCTGGATGACTGAGAACCTTCACAGACAAGCACACCATTGTTTTTTTTGTGACATTACCAATAAGTTTGATGTGTCACATGGCCCTCTTCCTATTGAAAAAACAAAAGTTGTATCCAAGATGGCCAACTTCTAAATGGCCACCATGGTCACCACCCATCTTGAGGAGTTTGCCCCCTCACATATACTAATGTGCCACAAACAGGACTTTAATATCACCAACCATTCCCATGTTATTACGGTGTATCCATATAAATGGCCCATCCTGTAGATTCATGTAGTTGTAAAAAGCATGACAATATATCAAGTAATTCAAAGTATTCAGAATATGTTACTCATATTAAGTAACTTAACAGAATACGTTACAAACTACATTTTGGGCCATGCACTCTGTCATCTGTAGTGGAATACATTTAAAAATAACCTTCACAACACTGGGTATGTTTTGGCTCAACAAATGAAGATCACTTTAAGTACAAACAAAATACGATGCGTGTATCTGAATCACGCTGTTGTGGTCATGCTAGATAAGTGTTGACTTAAATCTTCAAAGATGCCTACAGCAACCCCCCACACCCACCCCGACACACACATCACAGGTCCTTCTTCATGGCAAGAACCACCTAATAACAAAGTCACTGCCCCTGGAAACCAAACTCTGGACTCCAAAGTCAAAATCTCTCATGTAGAGATTAACATGCTTTTATTTTTCTAACCTTTCTACCCAAAATGCCAGAAAGTGAAACTACAGAGTACAGTCTACAACGAGCAACACCACTGTGCAACCTAAATATGTAGAGGGTAGGAAAAAAAATCAACTGAATGGAAATTCTCTTAATCTTAATGAAAAACATTTAAGACCAATCCAAAGAGGATTTAAACTTTCACCAGAGACAAAATTTTACCAAGGGCTGTTAGGGGCTGATCATATCTCTATAACTCTTTTTGAATTACCTTATGTTTCACCCTCAGTTTCTACCTCAATTAGCTTACATAGTTTTCTTTTTGCAAAGTTACCATTTTAAATGAAAAAGCTTTCTTCTGCCTAGTAAATTAAACATTACACTGACTCTCTACACCAACCTGTGGTACAAATTGGTGTTACATGAAAATAAAGCATGATCTTTATTTAGCAGAATAGTCAAATTTGATGATTTTATTTACATTTAGTTTGAAATTATTTTTAAGGTCACAAATGCAAAATGCAAAAAATGTACCTTTAAATATTTTTATCAATTGGAGAGAAGTTATCTAAATGTCAGGGGCCGGACCCCGCCTCCAAACACACCCATTCTGGGTCTTATCTATATATGACTCCTCCAGTTCTACAAGCTGTTTGTTCTTGTTTTCATGCCCCACCCTCCCTCCCTCACGTTTTTTCAATTCTTTCACTTCTCATTAGTACATGGGGACCTGCCAGGCCCAGTCCCCATCGGGGCCTTCCCCAAACCGGAGCTCATTTCTTGATTAAGCTATTCACCTTTATCTACTAAAAATGCTACCAAACCTTAAATGAGGACTTGGGCCCAGCTAGTGAATTAATATTTGAGACAGTTTTGGCTTCTTAATTTCCTATAGACACGCCAGAATAGAGTGTGCCCAAACTTTTGAATGGCAGTCACCAGCCAGTAAACAAGACTAATAGTTACTTACAAATGTGCCGTTTGTCAGGACGATCTCTGTTTCATTTGTGAGGATGTTGAACTTGATGACATGGCCGTCACTGTTCCTGTAGATGACTTCAGAGTCTGTGTGAACAAAAAGGGAGAACAAAGAAAAAAAACACCTGCATGAATTCTGAAAGCTGTCATAAAAATGTAGAGAAAAACTTTAAACTGAAAGAACAAAGCAAAGCAGCCATTGTGGATTTGTTTAGAGTTGTCAAGATGCCATTAAAAACAACATCTTTTCAGCTTCACTGTTCCCTCAAATTAAAAAACAGTAAAAACGCCGCAGACAGCCAAAAGGGGCCGAGTTTGAGCGACGGTGATGTAATGTGATTAACTGCGAGCATGAAAAGTGAGATTTAACTGTCAGACAAACACAAAAGGAAATGCCCAGATTTTTCATCTCGCAGGTAGCGCGGCATGCTGTGTATTGATGGGAGCAGCATTGTGTGACGCTGCCAGGAAAACATCTTTTTGTACAGAGCAGAATTGGATGGACGTGACTGCATTGTTTGGTTTGTATTAAAGCTAAACACTGAGAAACACAGGCAACCATAAATGTCAAGGAATGTATGCATCCACATTTATAGTATTCATACAAGCAGAGTGAATCCACATTATACTAACAATCCTAATGCTCGGTGTAGTGAAAGACAAAGAAATCTGATGGGGATAAGCAAAATTTTCCTCATTCATGTTATTGATAGTGAAATTATCCATGTAAAGAGCAGATTTCCATCATCACAAACAGCAGCTTCCAAATTAACAGGCACAGGGAGAAAATGCACCAGCAATTAAGTATACTTTTCTTTTTGTTTCACCTGTTCAAATTATGCATCCGGCTTTCAAATGTACTTGTATGAATGCAGCTCCTGTACTATTCTAGCTGCAAATAAAGGCCCCAAATAGTGAGGCTGAAGCAGTGACAAAATGTGGGTTTGACGAATCGAACAAAAGGACAAATGAATCTCTGGTGTAACAAACAGTGAGGTGAGCAATGCCATAAAAACAGCGGGTGGCAGAGATGTGACAAAGAGTATTGAAAGAAGAAAAAAAAAAACCCGACCAGTATAGTTAGCTCTCAGAAACAGCAAAAAAGTTAACCTTGAAATTTTTATCTTCTCTGGGAATTCACCCTCAGATTTTTCTTTGGCTAGCTCTGCTGGATAGCTATCAATCCAAAGTGAAATATCTGAACATTTAATGGACACTTGGAACAAACATTTATTGTTCCCAGATAATTAATCCTTTTTTGGCTTTTCATTATGTGCCATTGTCAGGTGAAAACAATTTGTCCCAAACCTTGGCTTCTGGCTAAAATCTGTTTTATATATATCCCGCTTATATATATCTCCAGCATTTTGCCCCAAACGCATCTATCAAAGTGTCGCAGCAGGCTGGAGCTGCAGTCTGTGTGTCATTTGTTTAACTGTTTGTGAGGTATGTCTCTCTTTTTGCTGCATTTGCATTTAGGAGAAGATCATCCAAAGACATGTTAGAAGACATGTTATCAGAAGGTAAATATTAATTTTGCTTGATTCACCATACTGAGATCTGCAGTATAGGAAAGTTTATCCATGGATTTGCTGTGTTTTAAAAATAAAATTCTGTTTTTTTGCCTGTTGTTTTTAATACTCAAGTTTATGACGCCATTTTCATATTTGCTATTGATATTTATCTATAAAAATTACTATTACTATTAAGTTTGTTTTGATTAGACCTTATGAAACTACTTTATTCTTTCAACTTTTATTTATTTAATCATTTCAATTATTCTTTATTTTGTTTATTTGAGATCTATTTTTAGTTAATTGAAATATTTGTTTATTCTATTTGATGGAATTTTTTGGCTTTATTAAGTTATTTGTTTTTTATTCATTTATTATCTTTTTTATTTTGTTTTTGTTTGCCGGAGGGTTTTTTTTTCCTGTTTTGCTCCCATGTTTTAGGATAAATAATAGATCTTTAGTTACCTTTATATTAAATGATTGCCTTAGTATATCATAACCGTTTTCTAAAGTTATCACTGGGTGGATTATGCAAAACAAACAATGAACAAAAAATGTAAAACATACGTGAACTGCAGAACAAGTAAGAGGAGGTTGTGATGGATAGAGAGTAAGAAAGGGAATAAATATATGGACTTGCTTTGTATTAAAGCAGATGATGATTGATTCACCTAAACATAACCATAACATAATTGAATAACACTCGAACTCTAAAGACAACGGTTGTGAATTAATATGTTTCCTTATATATATTTAGATATATACACTTGCAAAAACTGAAAATGTGTTGTTGATAAGCTTGATTAAATACGTTTTAAAGATAGTCTGAGGATTATAAATAAAGTAATAGTAATGGCTTTTCTCAGATGACGTTAACCTGCTAATAAGTAAGTAATAATGTTATCATTTCATCACAGTCGCATATAACCACGACTAAAGTGCATCTGACTTCAGCTGAGGGTTCAGTATATAAATCTACGGTGGAAGTAGCACAAACAAATAAGCATGACCGAAGAATATTTCACAATTGATAGCCACAATACCCAAACTCACTTTTATATTATCTTCTTTTAATGTAAAACTTGTTCAGTAGATTTTTATCAGTAGAGGAGCTCATACTGCATGGCATGAACTGGAGATGAGTTTGTGGTAGTTTACTGTACAACAGAATTTTTCAATGCAAAATACAAACATTAGACATTCATCTCCGTAGCAACAGCACCTCTTGAATCAGGATCTTCAGGGTACTCAAAAACTATTCAAAATATTCAGCTCTGAGAAAGAACAGGGCCAAGTTTCCTGCCAGGGAAGTAACATCTTCGGAACAATCAGATACACATATAAAGGTTGACAATCTTAAAAGTTAAGTATGCAAGAAAAGAGTCACAGAGGTGAATGGCGCTTTAGCTGCAAATTTGAGGAAACGGCAAGAAATGTCAGGTGATAATGTTTTTATAACTGTCAAACCCCTTCAGCTGCAATATTTAATATTGGTTGGGCTATACAAATAAAAGTGCATTGAATGAATTGCATAAAAATGACTGGACCTTATTGGATGGAAGCTGTGGCTGATGAATGATGATGAATGAGCCTGTGGTTGAATGAGCTAATGTGAGCTAAAATTTCACTATGCTGCCTGAACAAGCACAATTCTCCATTCAGGTTTCCATCACAAGTTTTTGACCCTTTTCAGATGTTCTTTCCAGTAATCTGACAGCAATTTAACACAGTTGCGCAATGTCAGAATATTCCACCTTTTCATTTGTTGATAAATGTCACAACAGCAATCTCACCAAGTCACACTTGCAACCCTAAAACCTTTGAAACGGAATACATCTGATTGAAGACGGCGAAATCGATTGGCACACAAAAGATTTCGGTATATTGGTCATGCTGTTCAGTCTCATGTGCTTAGTGTCAAATACAGCACACACTGTGGCTCTTTCCAGAACAGCTTCTGTATGTCTGAATAAAGTTACAGAACATTACAATGAATATTTCTTAATAACACGAAACAGCCTCATACCTTAGATGGCATTTGCAGAAAGCGTGTCTTTTCAGATCCAGATGATGGCCATAGTTGTTTTTACATATACAGTAGAATATGGTATTACCTGAAGCAGGCTCATTTCAGTGCAGAGCCACATCAGCTACTGCAATAGTCCTGCTCTTACTGGATTTATATACCAAATTGACAAATTTAAATACGGTATTTCATTTGGCTATAATAGTTGCACATCTACAAAATACCTTGCAATCCACCTCAACATCAGCATTTCAAGATGCTACCTGACACAGCTGTGATGCAGTCAGTCTGCCTTGATACAGGTAAAGTAGATACATTGTGGGTTTAGTCTTCATTAGTAATATTCTCGTGTTTATACAGATTGGCATTTTCCTAGGAGCTGGTGCAAAAATGAAGCCTGAGTTGCATCTCTATACACTGCTGAGTTAACCAATTTTGCCATAATGCTGAAAAAACAGTGACACTGTTCGCTCTTAAATTTCCATGTAAAACTGACTCTAAACATGCAGGGTGTATCATTTACAGAAAATGTACCGTGCTTTGTTTATGTTCATGTCAGTGACAACAGCAAACTTACAACAGCTGTGAACACTGTGCCAAAACTCTGGCTCCAATTTGTAGGTCCCGAGTGCCACCACTCATTCTTTACCCTGTTGTTTATAGATGAGTATATTTTTGATCTTAAAACTTGTGATGTTGTGTTACATTGTTAGACTCACACAAAACGTACATGTATTCAGTGGGGGTCCTATGCCTGTTTGCCACCCTGGGCGAACACTCCCTCTGCGAGCTGGTTATTAGATGCTGCTCCAGCCAGAACAGAGAATCCCCCGCCGCCCCGCCCTCCTCCCTGAGCCGTAATCAGCAGGCGCACCTCGCAAACGGAGGGCGCCCTTACTCCCAGCAAATGGGCGATAGAAAACCGATCGGTGCCTATGCCATTCCCAATATGCGCTGGCATGACGTCGGGGCAGCATGAGTACGAGCATTTTATTTTATTTTATTTTATTTTATTTTATTTTATTTTTTGCCGATGCTCGTGATGCCGCCCCCCACCTCCTCGGGCAACCGCCCGTATCAAAAACCGCTACTGAATGTATTACAGTATTTGTCTTATTGTTCCTTATTTCTTAAGCTTCCTGGTAATGATGGTGGACCCTGATTTGTCTTTACACTTATATCTCACTATAATAAATGGTTAGAATCGGTCATACTATATGGATCCCTCAACCAGATTCGTAATATTAAAGTGTAAATATGTTCTAGGTTCCTTTCAAAAAATATAAATTATTATTGATTTTTTTCTTCATGTGATTACATTTTGGTTAGCTTTAGGCACAAAACTACTTTCTTTGGTTTCGTTTCTGCTTGCTCGGCTCACTGGCAGTGTAATTATGTGAGAGCAAACAATGCGTGGATCAGGGTAAGGGTCACGTCTGGGTCCCAGAGGTTATTCATTGCCATTGGTATTGTAACAGCTGTACTTCACATGTAGTAGCCGTCTTTACTGGTTAATCCCAAACATTCCAGATGTTGTGTTTCAGTCAGTGGTGTACTGACTGCTTTTCACCTTTCTGATACAGTCTTAGCAAACAAATGAAGAAACACAAAATACTTTAAGATTGATCTGCTTTACTCTTGGCTTTGGTTTGGATGTAAAATATTTTTCATTACAAACAAGTGAGCAAGTGAGCGACAAGGTGATTAAAAATACTTAATTTTTGAAACATTAATAATAATAATAATAATAATAATAATGATGTATTTGACTCCCCCACATCACAGATGTAAACTATGGAAAAGAGCTTATTGGGAATTTCCCTAAGATACTTGATCAAGAGTTCAAAGCTTTGAGGTGCTGCTCGTTCTCTGTGACCAGGATGATATTTAATCAATTATGTGTGTAGGATGAAGGTGCTTTTCTGTTTCTCAAAAATTGATCTTCAATATAATTGTGTTCACACTTTTGGTCTATGTGATCCTGCATTGGAAAAAAACGATCGGGTTTCCAAAGAAGTGCTTTGTGTTCAGTACACTTGTCTCGTAGAAATATATTAAATATAGGTTCCAAACCCAGTTTCTTACTATCAAAAGCGAGATCGGTTGAATAGTCCTTTTGTCTTTGACTGCACAGCTTTTCTTGACCTTGATTGAAAACAAGAGAAAAGTTGATTCTGAAAACAGAGCCTTTCAGCACTGGTGGGAGACTGAATATACTGTATGTTTAGAAACATTGCTGGTAAACCCATTTATTATTTGTGGAGCTAATGTGGCTGGGATTTAATTTAAGACGGCACTACGAGTCACAACATAAGCTGAAAAACTGAAATGCAGAAACTACAGAAGTAGAAGAGCTAAAGAAGAATCTGACATTTCAGCAGACGTTTGTCACCAGAGCAAAATCACAAAGTGAAGCTGTTGTAAAAGCAAGTTTTATTGTAGCAGAGGAGACAGCCAGAACACCGGGCTATTTACCGGGGGAGAGTTTCTGAAGAGCTGCATGATGAAGGTGTGCGTCTTGTGTCCAGACAAAACGCAGATTTTGGCAAATGTGAGCTTGAGGAGAAATATGATTGCTGATCGGGTTGGTGAGATGGCCACTGATTTAAGAACACAGTTGTGTGAAAGAAGCAAAAACTTCATTGCATACTCTCTTGCTGTGGATTGAAAGTACAGACATGCTGGACATTGCACAGCTGACCATCTGAATCCATGGAGTGTAAATATTGGACATTAAATCGATGCACGGGACAACGACAGGAAAAGACATTTATGAAAACGTATTTCAAAGTGTAACTGACATGAAACTGCCCTGGGACAACAGATGGAGCACTGGTGTTGTGCAGGATGTAGAATCTAGTAAAGATGCAAGAGGAGAACTGTACCGTGAGTTAACTGCATATTACTGCATCACACACCAGGAAACACTGTGTGGTAAAGTCCTAAAAATGGAGCATGTAATGATCACCGTAACGCAGACCGTAAACTTTATCTGAGCTAAAGGTTTAAATCACCGCCATTTATTCTGGAATAATGTTACTGTCTGTTTTTATTCGTATTTATGTTTAAAAAAACCCATTGTTTTAGTGTGTTCAAAAAATGTTTATCTTGTTTGGTCCGCGACCTAAAGTGTGCCTTTAGTTTTGGCCCCTGTGCAACTGAGTTTGACACCACTGCTTTAATGCAATGGCAGACATTGTTCTTATGATTTTCCCACAAAAAAATGGCACTGTTTTGAAATGTAGTACCAAAAAAGCATCTTAAGCACTTTGCCACATGTAATCGTATTTTTTTATGCAGGTTGTAAAAAGGTTGACAGCCCAGTGAAAAATATAATTTCATTACCAAGGTGGAATTAAATTAAATGACTATATAAAGAAAAGCTGCTCACCTGTGTCAACCTTTCCTGGTGAAGAACTCATCCACTTGAACTCATCTCTGAATAAAATTATTTTCTTAAAAACTGGCTATGCAGCAATGCCCAAAATAAGGTCCAATACAAAGTGAGTTCCAATTTCACTTGATCAAATTTAATTATATTTATTTATAGAACACATTTTTAAACTGGTGTTATAGGTGCTTCACACAGGAAACAACTTCAAAACAAACTTCTTTAACTACAGCGAGGATCCTTTTAAAGTTTAAAAGTTACTGAAAGTTTAAAAATTATATGAGTCGGTAAAACAACACTACACATTACAATTTATGTAATTAGTTGTGTTGATCGTTGTTTGCATGAACTTAGTTGATGCATTGTTTGAAATGTTTCTTTTCATAAAAGATGTCCAGGAAGTAATAAAGTAACACTGAAGCACTGTTCCTTCATATTTATAGAATTAGACCAGCTCTTATTATGAATCACTTCAGTCATTTAGGAATCTTCCTAAATATAATTTACTATTTGACTGCAACTTCAACAAGCAATGGGAATGGATCACAGCTCTGTTAAAATAAATAAAAAAGTGAACTTGTTTTATTGATAGTGTCAAGTCAATTAAACTTCTTGGATATTGATGTGGTCAGTTAAGTAGGAGATGGGGTTGTTAATCAGTTTCGGATGCTTTGGTGTTAGTGAAATTAACAGGTGATTTAAGGGCCAGCAATGACACAACCCCCACAACAGGTTTTGCCAGTAGAGGCCTCTGACACATTTTCTGACCATTTTAACTAGTTTTGCATATGGATTGGGTCACTACTGATAGCATGAAGCAATACTAGGACCCCACAGAGGTTGCACAGGAAGTCCCACTCCTCCAGGAGAGCACATAAATAAGTGCCATTGCCAGAAGTTTTGTTATGTCTACCAGCACAGTCTGAAGAGAATGGAGGAGATTTCAACAGACAGGCAGTTGCTCTAGGAGAGCCAGACAAGGCCATAGGAAGCCCTTAACCCATCAGCAGGACCGCCATACTATCTGCTGCCAGAGCCCTACAAAATAATCTCCAGCAGGCCACTGGTATGAAAGTCTGACCCAAAAAAATCAGAAACAGGGATGAGGGTGAACTGAGGAACCTGGACCGTGGAACCTGATTGGTATTTGCCATAAAATACCAGAACTGAGAGGTTCTCACAGATGACGGGAGGGTCACCCTGAGCAAATGTGACAGATTAAAAAGGTCTGGAAAAGCCATGAAGAATGTTATGCTGCCTGTAACATCATTCAGTATGACTGTTTTAGTTTGGGGTCAGGGATGGTCTGGGCGGCATATCCATTAGGATACCCCATTAGATATCGAGAAGAAATTCTTGGACCCACTGTCAGACCCTATACTGGTGCAGTGGGGCCTGAATTCCTTCTGGGGCACAACAATGCCCGGCCTCATCCTGGTTGATGATGGAATCGCTACCGCTGACTGTCATACTCTCATTCCTAACACATTACCCAGTCCATATGAAATCCATGTAATTTTCTTCTGAATGTGAAAGAATACCAGGGAAAGCTAACCATTTCTACCCAAGAATAATTTGTCATTGCCAGGAATCTGCTTCAGTTAAATTACTCACTCAGATGCTACATGTCACAACTTCTGTTCTGATGTGTTTCCAAATCCTCAGACATTCTGATTACGACCAGGTTTATGCAACAACATCATGGTTTATGCGTGGGATATAATTTTGCTTGCTTTCATATTTTTGGAACTCACTTTAACATAGCACACATTCTTGCAAAAATTTTGCTATATATAATGGGAGCGGGGATAACAGCCTTAAAATCTTACAGCTATATTATGGATGACAGATTACTAAAATTGGTTAAATTAGCCTACCTGGAGGAAACAGATTGATGACGTGAAAAACTACTGCAGCAAAACTACAATCCCTCCAAAAATACTGACATCTTTTTTCTAGAATTATCAACCTAATTGCCATTTAATGTTCAGCAGTGTAAAATCTCAAATCAGCACCTACCTACGGGAGTGAAATTAATATTTAGAGCTGATAAAAAGGAACTCATTCAAGTGATCTTTAAAACATTACTGTAGGTCTCTGCACTGCTCTGCACTTGTCTCCTTAAATAATGTAATGTTCTTATCTGAAAAAGTACAAGCTAAGATTCTAATGTATAAGTAATGTCCTACGTCTGTAACCCGATGAATAATAAATGACCTCAACTTTTTCTACCAGGCTTATGTAGACTTAAGTAATGGTCACTGTACCCAGCACATGCTACACATGCAGCTGCAGTATCTGAGTTATTTGAAGAGTAGATAGGAATTCTCCTGAATAGGGCTTAATTTAAGACCTTAGCTTTGTGTCTTATATCTTTAAGTGGATTTCTTTGATGTGAGTCCTATCACAAGGTGTCTTTTTTTGCCAGCAACTGTGGTTCAGTCAAAAAAGAGTGGACACTTAAAAAGTGTGGATTTTTTATTCACCTTTTTTGGTGAAAGCATTTATAGGCCATAATAAATGACCGCAGCGGTTTGTGCCCTTTTAAAAATCCATGATAATAGTTGTATTGTTGAAAAAAGGGTAAGCAGTGAGTGCATAGTCACTTTACAGTATGTGCAGCTTATGAGTGCAGGCAATGGGCCTCATGGGAACACCAGCTATATCAACTTTGTATCTAACAGCCGTGATTAATTTTACATATTTATGCACACTCAATGTATCAAGATTATCTTTCTAAGTAGTCAGATTATGTGCTTGGAAATGGGCGAATATGCTCATGATGGCCTCTTATGATCAGTAGAAGTGATCAATCTCAATATACGCATAGGGGATTTTGACTAAGTGAATGCATTAAAGTGATTCAATAAACATTGTAAATGATAAACACGGCACTCACAGAGGAATAAGTGAAGTAAAATTTTACAAAAATAAATAAATAAATAAAAAATAATGAAATAAAACTGAAATGAAACATCAAGAATTTGTGAGGGCACAAAAGACAATATGTAAAACAAAAAACATATGTAAAAGGCAGAGGAAACATCATAAAAATGTGACAGATTGTGCATACTCTGTAAATATCTATCTGCTGCTGTGCATAATCTTAGTTAATGGGAATAGTGCACTGCATAATATCAAACAATCAATTAATAACCATATATAACCAGAGATGGGCAGTAAAAAGTACTGAGTTACATGAGGCGTGTTACTGTAATCTGATCACTTTTTTCATGTAACTAGTAAAGTAAGGGATTACTACTGCAAAAAAGGTAATTTTTTACTGTTAATTTCCCGTAAGCATGCTGTGTTACTGCGTAACTAAACTGTGATTTTGTCTGTGATTGTCTCATGACAATGACATACGAGCGTGCGACGTCCGTGGCAGTGTGTATATCAACAATCATATCGAGAGAGAGTTATAGATGGCAGACAGTTGGTGTTGTAACCCATCGCCTCTGTTCAAAGACGGTCGCTCACAGTGGACATAAACGACTTCTTTTACTCCTCTTTCAAGCCATTTATGTCCACTGTGAGTGACCATCTTTGAACAGAGGCGATGGGTTACAACACCAACTGTCTGCCATCTATAATCCAGTTTTGAGATCCCTTCCCAGGCGCCTTAACACCCACTCACATCCTGGGCCATCTGACCTCATGAAATCACATGATAGGGTGGGGCTAGGTTTCGCAATGAGCTCAGCCGAAACCTTGGCTGATTGTGACCTACACCCATTTTCACACCGTGGCTCATGTGATTAGGTAGAGGATCATTAGGGGGTCCATTGTCCCTCTCGGTGGGTAACTTCTACAGAGCTTAAATATGGGACTGGGATTCTGGAATATGCAGAAAATAGGTTTTAATATTAAACAAATTTCTTCAATTCAAAGACTGTTGCATATAATTAAATTTTTGCTTGATTCATAAAGTTAAAAGATTAACACTAATAAAACAAGTTTTAAAAAAAGACTTTTTCATTCAACTACATTTTATATGATGGATTATGCAGAAAAAATAGAATTGGGCTGAAAGGTCTATTGCTTTATTATTTTTAGTATTCAGGTTGTGTATCATGTTAAAGTAATCAGTAATTAGTAACTAATTACTATTTTCAAGTAACTTGACCAACATTGCATATACCCAGAAAACAACAACACACAAAAAAGAACACTGTTATAATTAAAATAAATTCAGGGTAACTGTTATCACATTTTTACCTGAAGAGTAAACAAAATAGATTGGTTTAAATAGAAGCACCACGTCATGATACCACAGCATCATCTTGGAAAACACAGCAGATGGGCTGTGTCACCTTCAATAGTCAATAGAACAGACATAGCCTGGTATTAAATTATGACTAAGGAAAAGGAAATGCAATATTTAGTGTAATCAAACTACTGTTGCCTTATACTTCAGATAGTTATACAGTCCTTATCCATAACAACACTCCAGCAGCATTTGTTTTCCTGTTGAGTGAGTTTCACACACATACAATGCACATATTAAGCAACCATATTTATACAATAGGGTGCCATGCTAAACTACAAGCTAACAATAGGGCCATATTTTTGTACTGCACCACATCCACCTTCACTGTCAGCTCCACTTGTTTCTGAAAGAGAACAGTGAAAACTCTCTGTTCACTGATAATCTTTCACACGTCAGCCACATGTGGACAGACCACAGTTCTAAAAAAGATGCTTTTCTTTAACAACTCTTTTTGTATCTAGCTCGAAGGAGAAATGTCACCAAACCCAGCTGGGCTTCATATCCACAAACAAATATCTGACATATGTTTGACACAAATATAGCATTCCTCAGTGTTCCTGGAGAACACCAAAAGGGGAGAAACAAATACAATGTGTGCCTTAAAATCCTGCCACTTCAGTGACAACCCCTAAAATACTAATAATCCCTCGGAATTCTCTCCCGGGTGAGTATTCATTGCCATTCAGTGAACAGCCATAGAAAAAGACTGCTTGAAGAAATAAGAAAGACTTGGGTAATGATATCTCCCCCTTCCAGTGTTTGTGTTTAGTGAGCCACAAGACTCATTGTAATTTCCCTTTGAAAGCAGCAGATTTATTTGGGTTTTTAACTGTCCAGCTCCAGAGTCTGCTGCCCACATAACTGCCATAACTGTCAGGAATTAAAAGATTAATACTGCCAGGAGACTGCAGGCAGTGGAGGAATAACAGCATTCAGTTCTAACTATAGAATCCTATAATAGTGTATCACATTTCCTAAACGTGCCTGTTTTTGATCGCTTGAGGAAATGGTAATAACAGAGCAAATATAATATATTTGTACCTAAAATGTGAGACTCTTGGTCTGTTTTCAAATTATCATAATAATAATAGGTAGTTATTCTTTAATATATGTCCACACATAGTACTGTAATACTCTTTCTGACCTGGTTGTGACATCTAAACATTTCTCATTATTATTCTTGTGAATTATGTTTTGTCATAGTTTTGGGATGATCCTCTCCTGATTTAGGATGAGAAGGATCCCTGTATACAAAGCAAGGTCTGTAAAAAATGATCATCATTATTATTTTCATAGCCAGCTACCAAAATATAACCTCACTGATCCATTTATGCTTATATATATTATTGTTTAAATACAGGACGGCACTGTTTGTTTTAAATCTTTCAATTCGATCATCAAAATGTCTTTAAACTAGCGGCTCTAAAATCGGGTGGGGTATGGAAAATATAATTTTTGTATTGAACAAAAAAAAAAATTGTGGATACTATTGGCTCACCATCATTTCAATTAAATTTAAACGTGTTTTTTTTTCATTTATTTATCTATTTATTTTTGGTTTAGTTAAAAAACGAAACAAATAAAAACAAGACAGTTAAAAAAAATAACTGTTCCTTAGCTTTGCTGCATCTTCATTGTTTTTTGCATCCAGATGAATGTCCTCTAACATTTATCAAGAAATCTCTTTTAACCCAAACCAAACCCAATTTTAACAGAACACTGGTGGATGATCATTTAAAATTCATTCATCCTGCCTTCTCTGTTTAAATCTAATATTTCAAATATTTTATTTGAAATGTTTTTCCTACTGCCGAATAACATGATATTTTCCACCTGTCTGCTCGTTAGTCTGTCAGTATATTGTATCACTTGTTATACCATGTCACAGTATGATGTAGTTAATTTTCTGCCTGAATCCTAGGCTCTGTTTCCGTTTGCTTTCTCTGCTTTCTCTGTCTGTCTATAACCATATAGGAAACTTTTTGATTTTAACTTTGTGCTATGTACTACCTGCCTTGTTTTGCAACTATGGTACGTCTCATGCCATGGATATGTTCCTACGGGTTGTATCTGACCAGCTCTAACTGACTTGCACACAGTCCTGACCTCTTCATTACCAAACACCTTTGGAAGGAGCTGGAGCATTGACTGACAGCAAACCCTTAGTAACCTCACTAATGCTCTTGTGGATAAACAACCCTATAGCCAAGCAAGACCTGTTAGACTTGATTCTGCAAAACTTTCTCTTATTTGTATTCAGCACAGCTACATAACTTCAGATAAAAAGTTTTAGTAGTCAGTGAGAGATGTTGGGAATGCCTTGTTTTGTACATTAGAGGGTTACATAGTAAACGAGAAAGCCGTAAGCAACAAATGGTTTGAGCCTCCTTACCTATCTAAACTTTTGAACTTGCAAATTCCCACAAGCTCAGTAAGGTCTGCCAAGTAGATGGCCCAGGTGGTCCTGAGGTCCACCTTAAAGCACAGAAGTGACCAGGCCTCTGCAATTACAGCTCTTAAACTGTGGACCTGAGTGCTGCTTCCTCTCTGCACTTTGTCAACACTCGACATTTTAAAAACCCTGTTATGTTCTCTGACTTTAAACCACACTGAGTCTTGACATTCTTTTATTTATTATTTTAAATAATTTATAACTTAGCTCTTTTGAACTCTACAGCAACTTGGTAATAAAATAAAAATAAATAAATAAATGTTCTTTCAGTGTTCATTGTTTTGGACAGAATTAGAGTGTGTAATAGCGGCTGCGAGGGAGGGGGTGTTCTCACATATGGGGAACACTATGCTCAGGAAGCATGCCCATGTTTTTCTCAATATAACAACAAAAGATACTATTCATGGTTGTGACAATAAATAGTGAAGCAATAATCATCTGCCTCTCTGGTAAATTGCACTCCACTGTCTTGGACTACAGCTGGTGACTGTATTCTGCTCTGTAGCCTCTGTGAACTCAGCAAAGCAGTAATAGCTAATCAGAGACGATAACCAATGACTATGAGCTTAAGAGCAGAACAAAGAATACTTTTACCACCTATGCACCAAGATGTTTGAGTTGGAGACTGTCCAGTGGCTTGTACCAAAGCTTGACACAACTCAATGACATTAAGGATCTCCTCAAGAGGTACCCAATCAATCTGCTAATAGGGGAAGACTAGTTGAGCTAGCTCGTTAGCAGCAATTAAAGTTTCAAAATAAGACTGCGAGGATTGTTCACTAGTAAATGTATTGCAATCTAACCCCTCATGATGGCTCATGATTTCACAGTATATAATGTTTTGTGCTGTTTAACATAACATATAGGTTAGCTGTGTTAGCCACAGATTTCAGGTTTGTATGGTCAAATAGTTTGTAATGACACAGCTCTCCACCTGAGTCTCAGTCCTCAGGAACTCATGTACACAAGAGTTATGCCTTCAGTCAAAAACATTGCTTCTCAGTCAGTCTCTTCTTATTTACCTGAATTGCTATGGTCTTTCTCAGCAAGAAACACGTGCATAAAAGCTGGAGTTGCTGCATTATTTTAGTAATGTTATAATGCAGGCCTTCATATGTGTGACTTTTTTTATATGAACAAAATAAGATACACTAGATTCTAGATACTATGCCATGTTCTCAACACACAGTATTTTAAATTCTATCCACATGCTTCTAGTGTTTGATATAATCATAAGATGCATTATAGTAAATCCTTGCAGTCACATATTTGGTGGTTGTGGCAGTAACAACTTATAACTGATGAGATCATGTTTAATAGTCAGCTATGAGCAATTTTTGGCTGTCTCTCCATCTCAGACTTTACCCACTACACCACATAGTATTTTTACTTGTCAAGTAGTATTTCAAAGTCAATGTTTTGTGTATTTAAAGCTAAAAACACAAAGAGAGACATTTTAATACTACTCCAGCACAATGATATGTTACAAAACTAAAAGGGTTTGTGTACTGAACTTGGAATACAATAATTTTCCAAACACTGCTATGGCTTCACTGGCCGTAGTCTCCTAGGAAAATACAGGTGGGAGGTTAGAAACAGTGATAAGCTAAATTTTAGCCTGAAAGCTCTTCTACTGGCAGATGAGGTTGCTCAGCCAATTGAGTGCAGCATCTAGGGGCCAAGTGGAAACCCTGGGCACAATGTAATATGCATAGCACACACTGAATTATTTAGCCAAGGTTGCGTAACGCCCGAATGCTGCAGTCTGCAGTCCCTAAGGTTACACCAAATGTCACAGCTGGTCAAGCTCAAAGCCAGCTTGTTAAAGATAGAACACGTGCGCTTGGTTCTGCAGATGCTGACAGTAAATACGGCAGCGTGTGCTGGGATGTAAGGATTCAGTGCCACTGCTAGATCCAACAGTGTTAAGTGTGATGCACTGTTTAACATTTTACACCTTCACAAGAAAGCATTTTTAATTTCACCAGGATTAACTGCACAGGCAAGTAATATTGTGGGTATATATTTATTTTTAATAAATGTTGATCTATGAAATATCTTAAATTTTGGAGCTATATAAGGTCTCACTACATGTGATTTAAAACACACACACACACACAAACCTACAGTATAGATGTTTATAGATCATAATATTCATAATTTAGTTGCTCAAACATCAAACAAGTTTCCATCAGACTTCCATGCGATCTCATCCACAGCAGATAAAGTAAATGTCAATACATTCCCTAAAGTCTCTCATCACATCACTCAGTTGTAGTTTGGGGATAATGAAGACTTTTTACTTATTCTGGTAGAATAAATGTATCTAGGGACAGAGAAGCACAGCAGTAGATTAATGACACAAGAGCTCATTTAGAGCTGCATGGCAACAACATTACTAATTCAACAAACACTCCAGACTAGTTGTTAATGAGTGGCAATGAGCATTTATTTGAGGCCTGGGATGAGAACGGTGCTGTGAGTGTATTCAAATGGGACATCAGTAAACCATGGCCTTTCCTCTGGATATTTCTATGGACTAGTTTTGAGGAAAACAAGAAATGCTGATGTGGCTTTGAAGAGTTCTCCAATAAACGTGGCATTTCACTGGAGCAACCAGTATTTGAAGTAAGTTTCTGTGCCATAGTTACTGACCCTTGAAAAGCTCTTGCTCCGGTATATTTTCCAAATACCCTGGGACTATCAGGGCAAAGTTTTCTGTAAAAAGTCTCTCACACTGTTGGCCTTAAAAATACTGTAGTCACCTTCCTGAATAGTCTTAAAATGGTAAGAGTGTCAATGCAGGGAAAACATTTTGATTCTCACAACTACGGTACACAATAACAGGTGCAAAAAATAACCTACCACAAAAACAATCTGATCATTAAAAAAAGAGGGAAAAAAATGTAAACTAACCGAATGACAGCATCACCAGACAGATCAGATCTCATATAGGGCATCCTAGTTTAAACCTTCCTCCAGTCACTGTGCATCTGCAAGCAGCTTTGAAACCAACTTTATATTCTCCTTTCTGACTTTCTACTAAGGCTTGAGCATACTGTGGGTATAAGAGGCACTGCCCTCAACTGGTTTAAATCTTATCTTGCTGACAGGTCTTTCTCGGTTAATTTGGGCAACTTCTCATCTTCCTCGGTACCTGTACGCTGTATTGTGCCTCAAGGATCTGTATTAGGCCCTATTCTCTTTTCACTATACAGTATCTGCTCCCTCTTGGAGCAATTTTTGAGAAGTATAATTTTGCCTTTCATTGCTATGCTGATGATATACAGATTTATTTTGAGATTACTGACGATCTTGCTATGTCTTTTCACTATTTTCGTGAATGCTTGCGTGAGGTTAAAGATTGGTTGCTAGCTCCCCTTCTGATTATGCCAGTAATTTGGGCATATTACTGGATAGCTCGTTTAAATTTGACAAGCAAGTGTCTGCTGTTGTGAGGTCTAGTTTTAATCAGCTGCACCTAATTTCTAAGGCTAAGCGCTATATTCCGCACAATGACCTGGAAAAACTTATTCACGCATTCGTGACTTCCAGGTTGGACTACTGCAACTCTCTTTACATTGGCCTTTCCTCCTCCCTTCTTGTCAGATTGCAGACTGTCCAGAATGCGGCGGCACGCCTTTTGACAGGTAGCAGGAAGTTTTCTTCCATCACTCCTGTTCTTGCTGGCTTGCACTGGCTGCCAGTTAAATACCGTATTCAATTTAAAATACTACTTTTCACTTACAAAATTATTAATAATTTGGCGCAGAGCTACCTCAATGAGCTTCTTAGGTTACACACTCCTGTCAGAGCACTTAGGTCTGCTACCCAACTTCTTCTGGAGCAACCTCGTTCTCGGCTGAAATCTCGCGTGCGTTTGCTGTAGCTGCCCCAGTCTTATGGAACAATCTTCCTGTTGCTATCCGGGCGTCTGACTCTATGCCACTGTTTAAATCACAGCTGAAGACTTATTTATTTAGTCTTGCTTTTCCACCTAGTTAACGTTTGGTGTGCATTGGTACATTTTTATCCGTTATGCTTGTTAACTACTTTTATATATTATAATTGTCAAGGTTTTATAATTGATACGTGCCAGGTCCTTTCTCTTTTCCCTCCCATCTCCTTTTTCCTATTTTATTTTTTGTCAAGCACCTTGGTATACCCTTGGTTTTTTAGTGTGCTTTATAAATAAAGTTTATTGTTATTATTATTATTATTATTATTATTATTATTATTAATAAGCATCATCTCTGTTTTTGTTGCCTGCTCTACTCTGTGCTAGAGGATCTTACAGCTGCTCACCACACTATGCTTTCCACAAAATGCAGTGGGAACCAAGTTGGAGAACAGAGGTGTAATATATATTATTGCAGGAGAAAAATAATAATCATATCATTGTCTATGATATGATTATTACGTTAGGCCTCTGAATGCAGTAGTCTTGATGTGACTACTTTGTAAAAAAAAAAGCAAATTCATGAATAATAAAAAACACAAACATGATGTAGATTATTAACTGTGGCCAAACTTAGCTCTTAGTATGGCTGTACTATGAAATGCACCTACTGTTGCTTGTATAGGATTCAATTTAGCTATCATTACTAAGTAGCAAGTAACAAAATAAAGGAAGAAAGTCTTTGAAATTCTCCTTAAACGACTGGCTGAATTTGCTTCACTAAAATTTAGAGTTAAGCTAATTAAAAACTTATGTGGCATTAATGGCTATTGATTAATGCCTTGATTAAACTGTATTGTGGACATGGAGAAGTAGAAGAGACAACACGGCCAAATTGTTGTTACTGTTATACTTCTTTGAAATTCACCACCTGGGGTGCATGTGCAGTTGGTGCTCTGTCAAGTAAATTCTCTGGCAGATCGATGCAGTTACATAAAATGGGCAAGCATGCAAACAGATGTTGCCTCGTATTTACAGTCCGATGACAAAATTTATGCCGGAAGTGGACCAGAGTAGAATGTATAATTAAGGCTTAATAAGGGTGCAAGTAGGGACAAATATGCAATATAGGATTTAAATATAAGCAAACTGAACATCTTCCAATGACACTCGTCTACTTAGAGTTTGTCAAAATACTAATCTATCTGAATCCATAATATTTGACAGGTTACTCAGAGCTTGCGCAAAATGTGCTGGATTTTTGCTTTAGAGATGTTTTTCACTTAGTATTTCTTCAGTTTTTACTTCAGCGTGAAGTAAAATCACTGAAAGCTACAAAAAGCATCCAATAATGGGCCTCCTATTGCTCCAAGTCTAACACTGCAAGTTGATTTACAAAATAAGAGTGGACATGAGCCTTAAATTAGAGCCCACCTCTGCATTATTCTAGCCTCTGACTCACTTCTTTTTCCCTCCAGTGGAATAAATGTGCAGCATTCTCTGATTAGATTGGAAGATTAAGAGCCAGATTAGCACAACACCTCTGCAACACGAACTCTTTAGACTTCATCAATGAAGAGATTTAATTAATTACTGAGCCTTATTTAACAAGCCATTTTGGATCATTCCAATCGACTGGTTGGGGTTGTGTCGAACCAGCCTCTGCAAGTGCGTTTGAAATTTTCAGTTTCAGAAGGTTAATGCCATTTCAGCTCATAAGCACTGCTCAGAATTGCAGGTAGTGAACAGGGTAGTTCTGGTCCACGTGGGTTGCTCACAAGAACACCTTGTCAATCATTTAATCCATCTGCTTCTTTTAATTCTGCCACTGGATATCCAAGAAAAAACAGAGATGAAGTAAGAACTATTCTGCTTCTCTGGATACATGAAACTTTGTAGTGTGTAAGTGTGAGAGTCTCTAGCTCGAATATGCACAGTGTTCGGTTCTCCTTTACCTTTGCATCTCCATTGTTCTCCTCCCCTCCTCCCTTTTTGTCACCATCATCTAAAACAATGTCAGCAACAAAAGCAGGTGAACAACACACAACCTTCCTTTGAGAATAATGTTACCAAACTGGTCCTGCTCTTCCCTTAAAGGGACTGCTTTTCCACTTCAGGGAAGAGGCAGAGTGCTCTTCAAAGGTGCCTTTCTTGCCTCCCAGCCAGCACCTGGATGCTGAATTGTTCCGTGCAGTCAGCAGTTATGCCTGTAACCTGCACTTCCCCCGTGGCTCGATCAGGAACACTTCCATTATCTCAAGGTCTTTCATCACTAGGTCACCTCTCCTTACCGGCACTCAATAGATAGTGCAATATCAGTTTCTCAGGCAAAAACCCGGAGCTATACGCAACAACACATCTGTATTTTTAGCACAAAGACATTTAAAACTGCACTGGAAAACCTCCAAGGTGACGAGTTCACACTGCACTATGCCATTTTATTTACTTCCGAAGTCAACACACAATATTTAAGATAAAACAGACAAAGGTTTGGAAAACGTAAATATACGGTGGTCACGGTCTAAGGTTAAGCATTTTCACTGGCTTTTTACAAACTACATCACTGCTTGTCTTGACTGGATGGTTCTGGCTATTGTCAGTTTCAACAAGAACCACATGGAAAAAAGAAATGAAGTGCAGATGACAGCAATTCACACAGGGCTATCTGGCTGTTTCCTAACGATCAACCACATACCGAGACAGGCTATTTTCCCTGTCTTGGCATGTGGCGGTGGTGGTGTTTCATGATCAACAACAGCTGGTGTGATTATGCGAACGTGCACCCGGTCAAATCCTTCTGCTCACCGGACCTGGAGTACCTGATGATTAAGTGCCGGCCATTCTGGCTACCGAGGGAATTTACAGCAGTGATTATTACGGCTGTTTACATTCCCCCACAAGCCGACACTGACCGTGCACTCAGGGAACTGTACAGCGCGATCAGCAGCGAGGAAACCGCACACCCAGAGGCAGCGTTTATCACAGCCGGAGACTTTAATAAGGGAAACCTGAAGAAAGTCTCACCAAAACTCCATCAACACATCCTTTTCAACACACGTGGAAACCGGCAACTCGACCACTGTTACACCTCTTTCCGGGATGCGTACAAAGCCCTCCCCCGCGCCCCATTCGGCCAATCAGATCACTGCTCCATCCTGCTCCTGCCCGCCTACAGGCAGAAGCTGAAACAGGAAGCTCCAACCCGGAGGGCGGTGCACTGTTGGACGGACCAATCGGAGTCTGCGCTGCGGGACTGTTTTGATCACACGGACTGGGAAATGTTTCACGTGGCCGCCAGAGACATTGATGAATACACAGACTCAGTCTGTGGATTTATCAGGAAATGCGTGGAAGATGTCGTCCCATCCAGAACAGTCAAATCCTTCCCAAATCAAAAACCCTGGATTAACGGAGATGTTCGCGCGGCACTGGCGGCACGGAACACCGCCTTTGCCTCCGCGAACACGTCGGACTACAAACACGCACATTACCAACTCCGGAAGACGATCAAAGCAGCCAAACGTGAGTACAGGGACAGGGTGGAACAACAGTTTGACAACCCTCGGAGTATGTGGCAGGGACTAAACACGATCACAGACTTTAGAGGGAAAACCAGCACACCGCAGACCACGGCCTCTCTGTGTGAGGATCTAAACGTATTCTACGCTAGATTCGACACAGCGAACACCATGAGACCGGACAGTGTGCGCACCGCGGATGACGTCAGTGCGCACACTGTGTCTGAGGAGGATGTGCGGAAGTGCTTCAGGAAGGTGAACGCACGCAAAGCTACTGGTCCGGACGGGATTCCCGGCCGCGTCCTCAGGTCATGCGCGGCTCAGCTGGCTGGAGTGTTCACGCACATCTTCAACCTTTCCCTCTCTCTGTCTGTAGTCCCAGCCTGCTTCAAAATGGCCACCATCGTCCCTGTACCCAAATCCTCCACCATCTCCTCATTGAACGACTGGCGACCTGTAGCCCTGACCCCCATCGTAAGCAAATGCTTCGAGAAGCTGGTCAGGGACTTCATCTGCTCTGCACTACCCGACTCACTGGACCCTCTACAGTTTGCATACCGCCACAACAGGTCCACTGATGATGCCATAGCCCTGACACTACACACTGCCCTGTCACACCTGGAGAAGAGAGACACGTATGTGAGGATGCTGTTTGTAGATTACAGCTCAGCATTCAATACCATCGTTCCCTCGAAGCTGGACAGGAAACTGCAGGATCTAGGACTGAGCAGCTCCCTCTGCAGCTGGATCCTTAGCTTCCTGTCTGACAGACGCCAGGTGGTCAGACTGGGCAGCATCACCTCATCCCCCATCACACTGAACACTGGTGCTCCACAGGGGTGTGTACTGAGCCCTCTCCTGTACTCACTCTACACCTACGACTGCACAGCCACTAACAGCTCCAACATCATTGTGAAGTTTGCGGACGACACTACAGTGGTGGGTCTTATCACCAACGGTGATGAGACGGCTTACAGGGAGGAGGTCAGCGCCCTGACCCACTGGTGTCAAGACAACCATCTCACCCTCAACGTCGCAAAGACAAAGGAGTTGATAGTGGACTTCCGGAGGTGCAGAGAAGTACACACCCCCATCACCATCAACGGCGCTGCTGTGGAGAGAGTGAGCAGCTTCCGGTTCCTTGGTGTACACCTGGCTGAGGATCTTACGTGGTCAGTACACACAAACAAAACAGTGAAGAAGGCGCAGCAGCGCCTCTTCTTTCTCAGGAGACTGAAAAGATTCGGCATGAGCCCCCGCATCCTCAGGACCTTCTATCGCTGTGCCATTGAGAGCATCCTCACTGGATGCATCACCACCTGGTATGGCAACAGCACCGCCTACAACTGCAAAGCTCTCCAGCGAGTAGTGCGGTGCTCTGAACGGATAATTGGAGGTGAGCTTCCCTCCCTCCAAGACATCTACAGGAAGCGGTGCCTGAGGAAAGCGGGGAGGATCATCAAGGACTCCAGTCACCCCAGCCATAAACTGTTCAGACTGCTTCCATCAGGAAGGAGGTTCTGCAGCATCCGGTCCCGTACCAGCAGACTGACAGACAGCTTTTTCCATCAGGCCATCAGACTGCTGAACACGTCATAGACACCTCAGCTTCACTACTGGAACTTCAACATTATGCACTCCACACTGTATATAAATGCCACTTGTTTTGCACATATTCAACTCTGTATATTTTATATATTTTATTATTATTATTATTTTATTTTATTTTTTTACTATTTAATTTGTAAAAATGTGTATACACACACACACACACACACACACACACACACACACACACACACACACACACACACACACACACGTAGGAAAATATTTAGTATACACATCCAGAAATGCATACACTATTATATATTGTACATATATTTATTAGTTTCAGGTTGGCCATTCTTGTATTTTGCTCGTTTGTGTTGTTGTGTTTGCACATCTCTGTTGCTTGTGGGGCTCGCACACAAGAATTTCACTCGCATGTGCTGTGCCAGTGTGCCTGCACATGTGATGTGACAATAAAAAGTGATTTGTGATTTGTGATTTGATTTGTGATTAATTTCCAGTTTACTCAATAAGAGGCAGGTGATATTTGATGTAATCGAAATTAAAGAATCCAAACCAACTCCAACTCCTAAGAGCATTAATTTAGGACATTGCGGAGGAAGAACTCTCTTTTAACAAGAAGAACCGGCAGAAACAAGCTCAGGGAGGAGTAGCCATGTTCCACAACTGGCTGGGGGATGAGTGTATATATATATATATCTTTGCTAAAGTACAGACGGACAAAATGGTGGTGGCTAACAAACCGGACATAGTGGTGGTAGACAAACAGAAGAAGACGGCCGTAGTGATCGATGTAGCGGTTCTGAATGACAGCAATATCAGGAAGAAGGAACACGAGAAGCTGGAGAAATACCAAGGGCTCAGAGAAGAGCTCGAGAGGATGTGGAGGGTGAAGGTGACGGTGGTCCCCGTGGTAATCGGAGCACTGGGTGTGGTGACTCCCAAGCTAGACGAGTGGCTCCAGCAGATCCCGGGAATAACATCGGAGATCTCTGTCCAGAAGAGCGCAGTCCTGGGAACAGCTAAGATACTGCGCAGGACCCTCAAGCTTCCAGGCCTCTGGTAGAGGACCCGAGCTTGAAGGATAAACCGCCCGCAGGGGCGTGCTGGGTGTTTGTGTTATATATATATATATATATATATATATATATATATATATATATATATATATATATATATATATAAAACTTCTTGAATAGTGAAAAGAGAGGAGAACTCCTCTAGTGCATCATGGGAGATCTAGCAGGATAACTAAGGGGTAGTTGAGGGTCAAAACTCAAACTGGGATGTAGTTCCACTGGAGAGGGGCTTGATAGCTGAAGGATTTGCCTCTCATCCTAATTTTAGAAAATTCAGGAACCATAGGTGTTCTATGAGGCCTTAAGAATATGATGGAAGGATACAAGTAAATATGCTAAAGTTTGAGCTGCTTTTGCTTGTTTAGTTGATCAGGGAGGGCGCTTTCATATAAACATTATGACTACTCACTGAAGTGGCAACAGTAACAGGGCTCTGGCTCTTGTTGCTAGATGCAGGAGAAATAAAAAGGCATAAAGATGTCTGCAAGCCGGATAAGGACCAAATAAGCCAGGCAGCTAATTTGGAGAGTTTTGAAGATTGTGAGACCAGAAGACAGGTTTCCTTTCAGCACTGGTGAGTATCTACTTTTCACAATGGCCTGTCATCAATATAGGATAGTAATGATGCCTTTTCCATCTGGCCTGAGCAGACAGATGAGCTACTTTTGTACAGGCAGTAACAAAATTTATAGATGGTTGGTGCAGAAAATGTGTCACAATATTCACCCCTGCATGTCATGTGTACATGGTGTGAATTAACAATGGTAGTAAAAGTACAGAAATGTAATGAGACAGATCAATTATGAACTTAGTAACTAGTTAACCATCATGAGACAAATATGTGTCTTTTGAAGATCTAATCTCAGAGCACCTAAATGTAAAAGCATCCAGTTATCTATTTAATTAACCTGTGTATTATCTGATATAAGCCATTAGTCTAAATCTTACATACGCATGCATGTAGAGCCATAAAGAGCACCGTGTCATGAATAACACGCCCGGATAACATCTGAGAGCTGTCAGCAGCTCTTGTCATGTCATGTCAGCTGCATGGAGTTATTTTAGGCTTTAGAAAGAAAAAAGCAAAACAGCCAAAGGCCATTTGTGCAAGGCAGGAATTCTTGCTTCAGTGTTTACGTCCAAAACCAATGGCTGATGTCATAGTGGCTTCCTCAGTTTTTTTTATATACAGCCTATGCTGCTGACAGTGTCAGCTGCTACTACTGCTGTCACAATATTTCCACAGAGCATCCAGTGACATGATTTCAGCTGTTTCATTATTGTGTGTGGGAAAAAAGTCATTCCATCAAGTTCAACAAAATACTAGCAATATTTTTAGTATATATGAGGTTTCCAGCCTTACTGGCGAAAGCACTTACAGCACACACAGCCATATAGCGCTTTTAACCCTAAACTAGTGGACAGGTCTCTCTTACATACACTCACAACACTGCTTTTGTCTGCAGCAGCTGCGCTGCTTTCAGTCTGTATAATGCCTTTAACCTCTTCATAGTTTTTGAATGTTATATATTATTCTTTTTTTGTCAAAAAAAAAAAAAAGAACTGTGTTGCCAGTAGACCTCTCCATGTATCTGATTAGTTAGATGGTGTTACGCCACCCCTTTCATGTGATTGCACTTGCAGCTTGATTGGGAAACCATGGGTTGACTTATTGATAACAACCTTTGTTAACACTTCACCTGATCACTGATGTTAGTTTAATGGAAGTCAGATAATTAAAAACTATCTTGGTCATGGTGAATTTGCTTTGGAGTACAGGCCCTTGATGAAATGCTCCTCTCTTTGCCTGTATAGCCATATAGACAAAGGAAAGAGTAAAACTAAGCTAAAATATGAAAACACTAGAATTATGAAAAGTGTGAATACAACACTGTAACACACAACTCTACCAATAACAGAATAACACGTAAAAATGGGACTTGTGAGTCTGCCCCCCACAGTGCTGGGATGTTCCTCTTCATGCCTGCCTCTTGTATGCATACAAACTATTCACTTTAGCTTCAGTTTAATACGATTTTTATCTGTCTATCATTATTCTGTTCACCATTTCCCACTTACTTTGTTCTTTCAGTGCAGTTGGAAACACCATGAATGGTAAATTGAATCACTGGATGTGGTCTGGCCACACTTAACATTAAATCCAAACACTGCAACAACAATTTCTGGGTGGGCCTGAAACTCAGACTCACCTGTAGCAAGCACTGCCTTTTATTTGCTAAAGTGGCTGAGTGGTGCTTAATTATTTCCAAGACCCACCGTACAGTAAATAATGCGTGGGTGTTTGTTTCTAACTTGGGCGTTGATTTTCAAGCCGGATGAAAGACAGAGCTGAGCTTTTGCTGCTCATTGACTCCTCGTATTAATTTCTCTTCAGTCTGCTCTAAAAGCAACTCTCATATGATCCACCTCTGATTTGCATTGCAAAACAAGTGTCATTGTCAAAGTGCACAACATTAAACGTGTTAATCATGCAACCTAGTAATTTCAGATGTTTATCGGAGACGAGAAACAGCATGACACTGGGGCATAATTCAACTACCAACTTTGACACTTGTTTTTTCATAAAAGAAAAAAGATACAATTGAGACGTGTATATTATACTGTCACTTTCCAATACAGTAGGGGTTGCACTCAAACACATTACGTTCACAAAACAGAGGTTATAAATTAAGTAGGCAACCAAAACAATTAATGACCCAACAAAAGGGGACCAAATGTACAGGCTGCACTATAAACTTTCATAGCTCTTTGTCATTTCAGTTATAAATATGTAAACAATATCTGGCATGGATAGCACTGTGTAAAGAAAAGAACAGATTTTTCTTATGGTGCAAAAATGGATTTATGAACTATGCTCATAGTTGTACAGTTGGAGTAACCAAACGAATCTTAAAACCTTATTTGGATTAGTTCTCAATTTTATAGTAAATTTGTTCTTTAAGACTAGCTGCACCCAAAAAGCCTCTATATTCTTGGTGGTCTTAATCTAGTCAAATCAGTTTTTGTGTGAACAGGCAACTTCTAATAACCATGTTAACAATATTTGACTGACACTCATGTATTTCTGCTCTTTTATGGTTGAGTTTACAGTTTGTGGCAAAAAAATAAAAAAATAAAATGAAATAAATATAATAGCATTTGTGTAATTATGGACCAGTGGAATACAACAGGACAATATGTCTATCATGGGTGTGTGTGGATGTGTTTGTCTTTATCATTTATTTATTGACATTGTTATGCTAATGATTTTTTTAAGTGTGTGCACACAGACGGGAGTGGTACCTTATTGTCATTGTACCCAGTGAAAAAAAATTAAAATCATTCTATTCGATTCGATTACAGTTTCCTTTAATTCTGTGTTACTATTACTTAAAAAAAATTCAAATTATAAACTGCCTACTTCATCCTATAACAGACACCTCTCATTGGTCCTATATCCTGGATCTCTGACATTGCATCCTCCAAAATCTTGAGCAAACTTGAGACACAGTGGAAAGAATAAATGGATGTTTCACTTGTGCTGGCCTCAGCCTGATTAGATTTCTTCCTTCAAATCCACAATATGAAAACCTGACTCAAGAAAATAAATCATGAGGTAGACAAAACGTGATAGATGACACGATGCTGTGGCAGGCTTGATTTATATTTTCTATACACACCCTTAACTTTTTACCAACTGACATCTTTCCAAAATCACAGTCAGAAAAAGGGGTTTCAATTAAAGATCAACAATAACTAGTACATTGTAACAAAGTATATTTTTTTCATTGGCATAAAAACTGGTACCAACTGTCAGAAACAATGTGCAGAGCTGTAGTAACTACAGAGGGATGCAGTTGGTGAGCCAAACTGCTAAAGAGAAAGTGTTAAGAAGAGGTGACGATTAGTGATCATAAGTATGGCTCCATGCTAAGAATTATAGTTTAAATTTTGCTTTCAGAGTGTTGATGTCTAGAGAAGGTCAGAAAGAGTAGGACCAAAGGAGCCCATGGGGGAACTGTGGTACTGCATGAGGAATTCAGGAGTGGCAGAGAAGTATGTGAAGGTGGTGCAGGACATGTTTGAGGACAGCGAGACAGCGGCGGGATGTGCAATCAGTAGGATTGACAAATGGGTTCAAGGTGGGGGTGGGATTATACCAGGGATAAGCTTTGAGACCCTTTGCCTCCTGCTTGCAGTGTTGATGGACAGGCTGACAGATGAGGTCAGGCAAGAGTATCTGAGGACTATGATGTTTGCAGATGACATTCTGATGTGTAATGAGAGTATGGAGAAGGTGGAAGAGTGCCTGGAGGTATGCTCTGGAGAGAAGAGGAATGAAAGTAGAAGCGATACAGAATAAATGTGTGTAAATGAGAGGGAGACAGACAGAAAGGTGAAGCTGCAAGGAATAAAGGTAGTGAAGGTAGATGAGTTTAAATACCTCAGGTTAACATCCAAAGCAATGGACACTGCACAAGAAAGTTGAAGAACAGAGTGCAGGCAGAGTGGAGTGGGTAGAGATGAGAGCTAGGGTTGATTTGTGATGGAAGGATAGCAGAAAAAGTGAGAGGGAAGGTTTACAAGATGGTTGTGAGACCTGTTATGAGGTATGATTTGGACTCAGTGTCACTGATAAGACAGGAGGCAAAGTTGAAGATGTCCCTCAAAGGGACAGCTCATGTCAAACAGTTTAGAGACAAAGTTAGAGAGGCAAGTCTGACACAGTGGATATATGTTGATATAATGGAGAGAGGGCTCTGAGATTGAGCTGCCATGTTTGTTTTAAAATCAAGCCTCTTACTTAAAAGATAAATGTTTAAGAGAAAAACGTTTACAATGAGAGGTGTAAAAACTGTTTTGTCAATTTGAATGAAACAGGACTCAAAATTTAGTTATGGATTTATACATGTTCTGTGGTTCCAGCTGCAGAATGCTGCACATTTGGGATCGAGTCTGCACTAGTCTACACCACCCTATAAAGTATTTGCCTTGTCAGTCAACTGATCGCTTTAAAATGCATTGCCACTAGTGTCAGTGGGAGGATGATGTCAGAGGATGTGAGGAGGTTGGGGATGAACTGCCTATAGAGCTGCCTTTGTCTCAAGAAGTCTATATTTAAACCCGCCATGTTTAATTCATCCTCAACCATCATCTTTTCGCTCAGGCCCTGTATGTGAAGCAAGACAACAAATGAACCGGGGACTTAATGAAGTGAAATGTCACAGCCCTGCGGTGGGGTTGTGCAGGTTATCGATGAGATATGAATGTCATTCCATAATGCATCGGCCTTAGTGACCCATGGGAAAAGCTGCTCAGAGGGTTGTGTGTAAAGTGGATATACACTTGAGTGACACCAGCCACAACTGATCCATAGAAAGTAGTATTAACTCCAAATACATTTGATAAGAAATTCAACGGTGGGGAGGTTAAACTTGAAAGAATCATTTTCACTTCTATTACTTCTGCTCCTTCACTTCTTTGTGATACATGTAGATATTCATCAGTCCCTTTCTGCAATGAGCTTCCATAGACATAGAAATTGCCTGAGGTAGATAATAAATAACTATGAATATGAAATCTTAATTCCGTTGTACCAAAATGTTGTTCCTGTGGTTCACTTTGCTGAATACCACCGCACAGGGACCACTGATTAAACAGGAGAAGTTTCAGACTGTATACACATGAAAAGTCTTATTGCTGACATCCTTGGTTGAATTACACAGTGAACTATGAACTGCTGAATAAATTGAAATTATTATTTTTTTTTAAAGAATTTGAGTCTAGTTAATGTGCTTGCTTAACCTTTTAACATTCAGCTGGTCACCAGTGGGGCTGGGGTTTTGGGGAGTCAAGTTATCTTCTCTCTTTTTATAAAACTTTTACTTATTTAGAATATTTGAAAAGAAAAAAGAAGCCTCTGGAACAGAAAAACTGTGCCGGAGAAAGTTATGGGAATTCATTTGAAAGATGAAATAATATTTTAGTTAAGTATTTAGCATGTGGTTAATGCAAAACCGAACCTACTTCTAACCATTCCTCTAACCCCAACCATAGGTTAACAGGTAAGTTTTGATAATGTCTCAGATTGGAGGCCATGTTTTTCAACTCTTAGAAAAAGGAGGTAAACTCTTGACAACAGTCTTCAAGACAGGATCACGATTGGCTCAAAATAAAGTAGGGGTGGCACAGTGGTGGTTTGTTGGTTAGCACTGCCACCTTACAACAATTAAAGGCCAGCTGTGGCCCTTCTGTGTTGAGCTTATATCCTCCCTATGCCTGCATAGGTGCTCTCTAGGTACTCTAGCTTCCTCCTATAGTCTAATAACATGCATGTTAGGTTAATTGGTGATTCTGATTGTGAATGATTATCTGTCTCTTTGTGTTAGCCCTGCGATAGATTAGAGATCTAAGGGTGTGCTCGTCCCATGACAGCTGGGATAGGCTCCAGCCTCCCTCCTCATAACCCCGAATTGGATAAGTAGAAAAAACACTTTTTCTCATGTATTTTTAGATCTCTTGTTACCTGAACAATTTTTAACCTTTCCAGCCTTTACCATGACACTACCATACATAAATTCCTGATATTATATGTCCAAGTGCTTCTGCTGTTAATGATCACCAGAACTGACAGAAGGAGGCAGCATAAATGTTTTACTGTCACTGCTATGCTACCTATTAATTTGTCGAGGACCATTTTGTTAGAACAAGGTCATGATTTGGGTAGAAAAAGAACCTTATTAGGTTGATATAAACTTTACAATGCTCTTTTTTCTAAGTTTCCAGTGAGCCAATTTTCATATGTGGACTTATTCTACATGCCATTAGATTAAATTTTGAACAGAACAATAGATCATAATAACAGCTTGGTCGTAATAACAAAGTGGCCATTTTCTGGAGTTTTAGATGTTTGAAGGTGTTTCCCAAAGAAATGCTTTCAAATCAAGGCTGGATATGTAAATGCCAGTTTTCCCCACTACAATGAACCTTCATTAACTCTGGGACTAATTAGGTGAATTCTGGCACTAGCTTAAATTTAAATGTCAATGTTAAATGTCAAATCCAGTGCAAAATATATGGTGCTGTGTTAAATCAGTTAGAGGAAAAGATCGAGCAGAATGACTTGGAGAAATTTAAGGTTCAGAAAGCATTGTCATATTTACAGACCAGCATTCTTCCCAGGCAGAGCTCATTGAATTCTGACTGAATAAGATATACAGTTTATTATTATTTGATCACACTTGTACTTACTAATAATAACCAAGAATGCTAAGGAGTTCGATAATATTGTATTTGTCATAACAATTTAAAAATGCTGTCAAAAATCCTTTAAAAAAGCTTTTCATGTGTCTGAACTTGTGGACATAAACCAGATGCACTATCAGAATCTAGCATTTTAGGTATTGTCCTTTCTACCACAGGTGACAGCTCAAAAACTGCATTTATCATGGCGCTTCCTCAAGAGTGTGCAACATGGGCAGGAAGAAATAAACGGCAGAGTTACACAAATTCAAGCTGAGTGACTGAAATATACAGCCTGATACACATTCAAGTGTAAACTGTAAAGTCTAAAGAGTTGCTGTCATTGTGATAGTGACCACTTTCTGTTGACTCCTACTTTGACTGTCCTCTGGAATTAAAGGATGGGAGTCAACAACTGATGCTCAAAGTCAGACATGGGTACAGTAGCCTATGAACAGAGCCCATGGAAACAGCTTATATCAACCCTATCCTCTCCCCTTCCCTTCACTACCTTCTATGCAGTTTAGAATCGATTATTATCATTACTACTACTACTACTACTTTTATTACTTCTAACTGGTCCTTTTCCTTATATCTTTTTTTGTCTGTTGTTAAACAATTTTGCCATATAGTAACGTATTAAGCCCTATATTATTACCAGTGTTAACCTCTATAAATAATATAAACATTGATAGTGTTAAACTACAAATATGTCTGGACAATATAGCTGCAAGCACTGATGTTAGAACCTGTATTATTAAATACCATTTGATCATAACATTAGAATGCTTTTCTTATATCGTACTGTTAATATATTCAGGTGGGTCTTGCAAATATTAAACATTTTCATTATTTATTGACATGTTATATTGTAAGTCTAATATTCTATACATTACATAACTGCCTTTGAGAACTTCATCTTATAGCAATAGTTATGTCAACATCTTGTGTACTAGATGTTACCACATGTACTACAATATGCTGAACTATACAAGGATGTACTGAATAAAATATCACAGTGTGCCTTCATTTTATTAGCTTCATTTTTAAGCGATTGTTATGGTTACTGAATGGCTCCCTGGAAAGACCATGTTGTGAAATTTTTATCAGCAAAAAATTTTTATGTTTTTGTTTGTGCTCAGTTTGCCTTTGAAATACACAACCAAAAAGGAACATTCATGTATATTCATTGACCATTTTAAATTATACCAGAGGAGAGAATAACATCCTAAACCTTTTTGTCTATTAGTGTAATTTGTAATTTATAAAAGAGTTGTGGAGTGGACTTAAAATCTTACCAAGGTGCTCAGAAGACACCATGATATTGTTTTAAAATGTACTTTAAAGTTCAGAATGAAAAAACAAAATAGTGTTGCTGATTCATCGAGCTTTCATTATTCTCTACTAAAGCATTTGGATGCAAATTGCGCTTTACTTTAATTTGTGATGCCTGTGCAATTTTAAAACCTTTTTTTTTTTCTTTTCTTTTGGATGGATTCATAATGAAAACAAAATCAGTCCATACTTTCCTCTAGCCTCAGATAAAATGCTGTGAGGAGCATTCAACAGGGCCCTGTTTCAGGAAGCCGGTTTAGTGGAAAAACTGAGTAAGTATACCTTGAGTTAACGAAAACTCTGGGTTTTCGGTTTCACAAAGCGAGTTCAGATGAAGCCTCAGTGAGTCACTATGACGACACACTCCGTGAAGCTAACCTGCCCCCTAGCAGGTTTACTACAACTAACCCTGACTGTCTCCGCCCCTTTGTCGGAAACCTGACAGTAGGAAGTGTCGGACATGGCGTGTCCCTTCCTTGAAGAGCCAGTAGATCGTGAAGCCCAAATTCTCCGCAGAGCTCTCCGCCGGGAGAGAGTGATTAGAGCGCGTTTGGACATTTTATCATTTCCTGATGATTGTCTGTGCGAACGTTACCGTTTCTCAGCACAATCTCTAAGTTATTTGGATAACATCCTCAGGCCATATATTACGCATGTGACACATCGTGGACATCCTCTCAGTTCTGTACATATTATTTATATTGCACTTCGGTTTTTTGCAAACGGGAGCTTTCTGTATAATATTGGTGACGCTGAGCACGTTTCCAAGGCTACCGTCTGTCGGGCAGTCAGGAATGTTACAGTTGCACTGAAACGTCTCCTGTACTGGTTTGTGGTGTTCCCCGGTCATAGACCCACAAGATTCATCAAAGAGGGATGCCACAAAATTGCAGGTATCAGGATGAACAAAACTTAATTTATGATGTGGTGATACTTGGACTACTACTTACATTTTACATTTATTTCCAGGGTTCCCAGGCGTGATTGGCTGTACAGATGGCACTCACATTCCAATCATTGCTCCTTCAGTAAATGAAGGAGACTATGTGAACAGGAAGTCTTTCCACAGCATTAATGTGCAGGTACATAGTTCCCTGTAGCATTTCAAACTAACAAATTATTTCATTATAGTAATGGATGCTAATTTGTGTTCTCTGCACTGTGAAGATCATATGTGATGCTGCCAACATTATCACAAATGTGGAAGCCAAGTGGCCAGGCTCTGTCCATGACTCACAAATATTCCGTGAATGTACACTGAGCACAAAATTTGGACATGGTGAGTTGAGAATACTTTAAAATATATAAAGACCAATTGCTTCAGAAGTGTATCCTTCTGTCTTAGGAGAGTTCACTGGCTACTTGCTTGGTGATAGGGGGTATCCATGTTTACCCTATTTGCTTACCCCTTACTCTGACCCTGAACCGGGCCCACAGCAGCGATATAATCTGGCTAATTGCAGGACAAGAGCCAGAATTGAAATGACTATCGGAATGCTTAAGGCCCGGTTACAGTGCCTGCAAAGACTCAGGGTCACCCCAGAAAGGGCATGTGACATTATTGTGGCATGTGTGATTCTTCACAACATTGCCACAATTAGAGGAGAACACTGTCCTTCTGAACCAAACATCAGCAGTGATCCAAACCATGAACATCCTGACCCTCCCACGGACATACAAGATGGAAGCGCAGTCAGAGACACCATATGTCACAATCATTTCTTTTGACCCATCACCTCAACATGTTGAAAGAGGAATAAACAGATTTTTTGTTCAACTGGCTTTATTGGTCGCCTGTGTTTCCTGTACACAAAGTATTAAAAGATGTAAACCTCATAAAGTGTCTCTGTTGCTTCCTCCTCTGTAACAGCTGTCAATGTTTCTTCATTATTTTCCTGTAGTAAAGAAATAAACAACATTGCTGTTCTACTGTAAACTCATATAATCTGTGGAGTATTACTCACAACTGCATGTTGGTCTGGCTCAACAGGAGGCTGCACCAGATGCAGTACACCATCACCATCAACTGATAGAATATGAGGTTTACACAGGTCACTTATAACTTACAAGGGACCAAATGGCAATTAACAAACATACCAATCACCTTACACTTCATTGTCATTATGCTCTCAAAGACAACCAAGACTGAGGGAAGGCAAAATCAGTAGGAAAATAACTTCACTACAAAATAATCCATTATGGTAAAGAGTTTATCAAATGAATGAGTAGCAATGCAAAGGTGACTGTGAAGAAAGGATGTATGCACATCATATATTATTTTGAATTTACCCCCTATGTAGGCACTTGTGTCTTGCGGGGTTATTGACTCAGAGGATGTCCCCGCAGAGATGCCTTCGGCCACAGGGCGCCCACTGTTTTGGCTGAGGGCCAACTGCTCAGCCTCTGTGAGTGGTGGTGGTGGAGGACCCCCACCTGTTTTTCGGGCCTCCGCTTTTTTTCTGTTGGCTATAACGGGCCACATTTGAGCATACAGAGTAAGCAAATATGTACTTGTAATGTGCTCAGATAATTTCAATAAGTCCTTACAGAAAGAAAATTAATGTAGCCTCTAACTGCAATTGATTTACATAGGACAAACAGACCAAGCACTATGGCTCATAATACAATTACACCTTACCTGTTTGGACTATATTTTTATATTTCATTTTTACTTGCTGCCAGGAACGTTTGGGGCCTGTTGGGTTGCACCTGCGCTCACATCACATCACAAAATAAAATGTATAAAATAACAAATAAAATAACATATGATAAAATAACGTGTTAAATGGGTGGAAATCCCTAGATCAATGTTTATATTAACACTCACGCATTGACTCTGTCGGCTATGTTTTGCCATGCATGCTCCCTTTCTTTTGCAGCTGTGGCTGTGTTACTTTTTTCTGCAAAATTTGCATGTTATCGGCATATGCTGCCATCAGAATTTCGGCCTCAAGCGCTGTGAAATACATTGACCGCGCCTTCTTTCCCTCCGTCTCCATGGTGACTCGCGTAATCTGTGCTCCGCTTATCAGGGCTTTATGTATCCTCGTCCGCACGCTTCACTTGGGGTTAAAGCAACTCCGCGTTGATTGAACTAATTGTTATCAGCCTTTCTGAAACCGAATATTCCGAGTTGGACAGTTCGGGGTTACTCAACCCTGAGTATCGTTTTTCACTCTGAGTTTTCTAAACCGGCTTCCTGAAATAGGGCCCAGGTCTAAAATGTTGACCTTAAAGTTCACAAACCTGGACTCAAAGCGGTTTTACAGGCAGGTAAGAAGGAAATACCTGACATTTTTTCCATTTATCCTCAAACAGACACTTATGATTTTGAAATGTGGGTAATTTTAATAAATAAGAGAGACGAAGTAGTTGGAGACAGCCTTTGAAACGTTTCTGCTGCTCTTCTCATTAAGCAAGCTGAGTACTCTCACAGTGAATGGGTTAAGACTGGTGCTTTTAACTCACTGGAGGCCTGCTGTTGAGACCTGCCAGCTCTTCACCTTCCCCAATATATCACTGTCTTCCCTCCACAGCCAGGTGAAAGCCAATCAATACCCTTGCCTCATTAGAACCCAACTGAATGGCCTTTAACAATTTAGAGAGAATTTCCCCTTATTATCGTGGCACAACAATATTCATCAGGGAGCAGAAATTACCAGCATTTACAAAAATCTTCATCAATACATCAGGACTCAGCTGTTCTGAGTAAAATCTGAGAAGAGCCCTAAACTATAAGTTATTTTGAATTCATATGAAACTGCTGTTATTGCATTATGTTTTGGGGATTTCTTTGTGGTTTATTTTTTTAATCCTGTCTGTGTGGCCTGGACGTTACCTGTTAATCAGAGTTAGTGAGGACATGTCTGCATGATTACGTCCTTAACAATGAGGAGTGGTAGGGTAAAATAGAAGTAGGGTTTCTGAAGCCAAAGGTGTCTCTTAAATATCTAAGGTGAATGTCAGCAGAAGCCAGGTGATGCCTTCTTGGTTTATATTTTGTGTTATCTATAACCCTATGCGCACCTGTGCAGGTGGAAGGAGCCGCACAGGTGAGGATGAAAACATATACAGTAAAGTAGTGACTGAAAAGAAGGGAAGATGGGAAGTATCAGCTTGCTGGGAGGTTTCAGTTACTTATCAATATTTTCCTTTCATTTGATGGAGTTTAATATAATAAAGCCAACCAGTTTTTCTCCCCTTCCCGAATAACAAAACTTTCTTCTTCTGTTACTAGATAACAGCCCACACTAAAACATGGCAGCACATATTCATCAGTCTCTCCCATTTTTGAGTGATCTCATCACTTTTTGACATTTAGATTTTACAGGGAGTGCAGAATTATTAGGCAAGTTGTATTTTTGAGGAATAATTTTATTATTGAACAACAACCATGTTCTCAATGAACCCAAAAAACTCATTAATATCAAAGCTGAATGTTTGTGGAAGTAGTTTTTAGTTTGTTTTTAGTTTTAGCTATTTTAGGGGGATATCTGTGTGTGCAGGTGACTATTACTGTGCATAATTATTAGGCAACTTAACAAAAAACAAATATATACCCATTTCAATTATTTATTTTTACCAGTGAAACCAATATAACATCTCCACATTCACAAATATACATTTCTGACATTCAAAAACAAAACAAAAACAAATCAGTGACCAATATAGCCACCTTTCTTTGCAAGGACACTCAAAAGCCTGCCATCCATGGATTCTGTCAGTGTTTTGATCTGTTCACCATCAACATTGCGTGCAGCAGCAACCACAGCCTCCCAGACACTGTTCAGAGAGGTGTACCGTTTTCCCTCCTTGTAAATCTCACATTTGATGATGGACCACAGGTTCTCAATGGGGTTCAGATCAGGTGAACAAGGAGGCCATGTCATTAGTTTTTCTTCTTTTATACCCTTTCTTGCCAGCCACACTGTGGAGTACTTGGACGCGTGTGATGGAGCATTGTCCTGCATGAAAATCATGTTTTTCTTGAAGGATGCAGACTTCTTCCTGTACCACTGCTTGAAGAAGGTGTCTTCCAGAAACTGGCAGTAGGACTGGGAGTTGAGCTTGACTCCATCCTCAACCCGAAAAGGCCCCACAAGCTCATCTTTGATGATACCAGCCCAAACCAGTACTCCACCTTGCTGGCGTCTGAGTGGGACTGGAGCTCTCTGCCCTTTACCAATCCAGCCACGGGCCCATCCATCTGGCCCATCAAGACTCACTCTCATTTCCTCAGTCCATAAAACCTTAGAAAAATCAGTCTTGAGATATTTCTTGGCCCAGTCTTGACGTTTCAGCTTGTGTGTCTTGTTCAGTGGTGGTCGTCTTTCAGCCTTTCTTACCTTGGCCATGTCTCTGAGTATTGCACACCTTGTGCTTTTGGGCACTCCAGTGATGTTGCAGCTCTGAAATATGGCCAAACTGGTGGCAAGTGGCATCTTGGCAGCTGCACGCTTGACTTTTCTCAGTTCATGGGCAGTTATTTTGCGCCTTGGTTTTTCCACACGCTTCTTGCGACCCTGTTGACTATTTTGAATGAAACGCTTGATTGTTCGATGATCACGCTTCAGAAGCTTTGCAATTTTGAGACTGCTGCATCCCTCTGCAAGATATCTCACTATTTTTGACTTTTCTGAGTCTGTCAAGTCCTTCTTTTGACCCATTTTGCCAAAGGAAAGGATGTTGCCTAATAATTATGCACACCTGATATAGGGTGTTGATGTCATTAGACCACACCCCTTCTCATTACAGAGATGCACATCACCTAATATGCTTAATTGATAGTAGGCTTTCGAGCCTATACAGCTTGGAGTAAGACAACATGCATGAAGAGGATGATGTGGACAAAATACTCATTTGCCTAATAATTCTGCTCTCCCTGTATACTCACTTTGGTAGTTCAGCCTTTAATTCCTTGCTGTGATGCCATTTTAGTTAAGTTTACATTAAGTGGGATGTTGTGGGTTGGGTTTTTGGTTTGAGGACAGTTATAAATATAGTTTTCTGATGTTTGAAGGATGAAGAGAAAGGAAGGGATCAAAGATGATCAAAAAACAAAGACAAACAAGAAACAGGAAGTTTGAAGCCTAGTCCTAAAAGTAGAATGGGTGTCTGTCTCTCAAAATCTAAACTGGGAGCTGGATCCACAAGAGAGGACCCCGACAGCTGAAGGCTCTGAGCCCCATTCTACTTTTAGAAAATTTAGAAATCACAAGTAAACCTGCAGAGAGAACTGCTTTGTTGTGATAATAGGTTGTCACGAACTGGCTCAAAGTAGGTGAGAAGGAGAGAGTTCACACAAGACATTTACTTAAATATATATAAAAAAAATCGTGTATTTTAAATTATTTTAAATTCAGTCCTGGATTTAACAGGGAGCCGATGAAGGAACAGTAATATGGGAGAAATAAGAAAACAACTGAAGTGTTTTCAAGGAGCCTTTAGAAGAGCCCGATAATAATAAATTGCAATAGTTCGGTCTATAAGTAACAAATGCATTTACACTGATTTTTCAGCATCACTCTGATATGTGGGGTGCCTCTCTGCATATGGAAAACGTGTGAAAAATTGTTCTCAATCAATGTCCAACTGACTCCTGCAAATCATACTTTAACTCATAAATAGCACTCTTTTTGATCCGATTTACACTTTGCTGTACTATTTGATGTAAAAACACATGCTTTCAATGCCAGTGAAAGGTGAGTGAGCATTCCCTCCCAATGTTAAGTTTTGTGTCATGGACAGACACTGATGATTTTATTTTCTGTTAGTGGGAAATCAATCCATGGGATTTTTTTTTCAGCTGTAATACACCTCCTTCCTCTCTGTGTCTCGGGCTGATGGACAAGCAAAGCTCTTTCCACAAAGTGTGACAGCGATATTGTTTCTCCACTTTATTGCTTCTGTGTTTTATGCTCTCTGCCTCCCTTTTTTCCCTCCACCCTAAACATCATATGCTAATACATGACAACATCTTAACAGACCTGGGCCACAAAGTGTGTTTTACTATTTTTGGTGACAGCTGTGGAGGGGCGTAATATGTAAAAAATGGAGCATCCTTAATTCAGCCTACACAAAAGAAAATGTTTTTTTTTGTTAGAAGTTTGTCTCAGCAGTGAATCACCAACGCCTGATGCACTAATGGCCATGGTCTGACTTCAGCACTGTCTCTGTTGAAAATCGCACACAGCGAGGAAGGGCAAAGGGAGAACAGTGGAGAATTCAATCTCTCCCTTTTAATCAGTGTCTCTCGCTGCTCAGAGCAGTGATAATGGGCATGTCAGGAGCGGCAAAAATAGGATGGGCTTACAGGAGCTTAATGGAAGATGGAGAAGAATGTGAGATACATGAGGCTTAGGAGGACTCTGTGTTAGTGCTGGGTGGCACTGGGGTTCACATAAACGTGGAGACATTTCAAATCACAATTTCTTATCTGCGGAAAAAATGAACAGAAAGATTTAAAATGTCCATGCATCTGAGCTGTCTGGAACCTGAAGAGCTGCCGCACGTTAGCATGCAGCCATTAACAACCTTCCCACTGTGAAACGTGTGCTATATGCACTGGCATATACGAGGAGACAAATGCACACAACCATGCACCGTATTCCCTTCACTGACGCTTTAGCAGCAGTTAACAGCACAGCCTGGGGAGCCTCTAATGTTAATTAATGGGAGGTACCAGAGCATGCAGTTCCTAATTAACCCCTGAAAATGATCCCGCAAAAGCAAGCAAGTGGAAAACTGGGCTAAAAAGAATGCATTTCCCTATTTCCAAGACCCTGTTTCCCTGCTTATGATGCATATGTTGCAAGCCTCTTTGCAGGTTATGGCAGCTGAAAAACTGATCCTTTTCTTCCTTTTCCTCCAAGTTGAGTGGCAGGGGAATAGAAATTAATTGGCGTAATTATGTGGCTAATCATAAAAATGAAAGAAAATCAAGGTGGGTTGTTGGCTCAATGCTAAAAGACTTACTGAACTAAACAGTGGAGTGATTAGGCATCCAGCAATGAAGTCTGCCGGCACACAAAGATCAGTTTCAAAGCAGAGCGTGATCTGGTACTGACATGTGATATCTGGATGGTTTACACCTTTTAAGATATTATATTCTATCTTAAGACCACACAGCCATGAAATCCACCTAGAGGCATAAAACGTTAAATGTACCATTGAAACCACACCCCACAAAACTGCAGCTTGGGTCACAGCCCAGTCATCAGCAATCAAGCCAACAACTTTGCAATGCATGCCAGATTCTTGATTTAGAATTAAAAGGTGCAGAATTTAAAAAAAAAAAAAAATTCTCCAAATAGTGCCCCACAGCATAAGTAATGAAATGTGTCAACTGAGAGAGGACGAGGGAGACACACTGGTGCCAAAGATCATCTTCACGTTAAGTTCTGTATTTCTGCAAAATCCTAGTGCACCAGCCTCAACACTTAAGTTCAAGAGGCAAGGCAAGTTTATTTGTATAGCACAATTCAACAACAAGGTGATTCAAAGTGCTTTACAGAGACATTAGAAACAAGAACAAATAAAAAGCATGATTTAAAATTGATTAAAACAAGCAAATAAACTAACTAACTAATTAACAAACAAACAAACAAACAAACAAACAAACAAACAACAGTATATAAAATCAAAACAGATAAAATCAGAACAGTAGATAAAATCAGTAGTTAAATGTAAGTTTTGAAATTTAAGCTTAAAGTGTGGATTTGGTGCTTTATTCAAATGCAGCTGAGAACAGGTGAGTCTTCAACCTGGATTTAAATAAACTGAGTGTTTCAGCTGATCTGAGGCTTTCTGGGAGTTTGTTCCAGATATAAGGAGCATAAAAGCTGAATGCAGCTTCTCCGTGTCTGGTTCTGACTCTGGGAACTGATAAAAGACCGGATCCAGATGACCTGAGGGATCTGGATGGTTCATACTGGGTCAGGAGGTCATTGATGTATTTTGGTCCTAAACCATTCAGAGCTTTATAGGCCAGCATCAGAACTTTAAAGTCTATCCTCTGACGGACAGGCAGCCAGTGTAAGGACCTCAGAGCTGGACTGATGTGGTCCACTTTTTTGGTCTTAGTGAGGACTCGAGCAGCAGAGTTCTGAATGAGCTGTAGTTGTCTGACTGATTTTTTAGGTAGACCTGTAAAGATGCTGTTACAGTAATCAAGCCTACTAAAGATGAATGCATGGACTAGTTTTTCCAGGTCCTGTTGAGACATCAGATCTTTTATCCTTGATATATTCTTGAGGTGATAGTAAGCTGACTTTGTTATTGTCTTAATGTGTTTTTCTAAGTTTAGGTCTGCATCCATCACTACACCCAAATTTCTCGCCTGGTTTGTGGTTTTTAGATGTATAGATTGAAGTTCTCTGGTGACCTGTAATCGTTTTTCTTTGGCGCCAAAGACTATTACCTCAGTTTTGTTTTTGTTTAGCTGGAGAAAATTGTGGTACAACCAGTCATTGATTTCCTCAATGCATTTACCAAGAGCCTGTACAGGGCCTCGGTCTCCTGGTGACATTGTGATATATATTTGTGTGTCATCTGCATAGCTGTGATAGTTTATTTTGTTGTTGTTTATAATCTGTGCCAGTGGGAGCATGTAGATGTTAAACAGAAGGGGTCCCAAGATGGAACCTTGGGGAACTCCACATGTGATACTTGTCTGCTCAGATGTGAAGTTACCTATTGATACAAAGTATTTCCTGTTTTCTACGTATGTTTTGAACCAGTTTAGTACAGTTCCTGAAAGACCTGTCCAGTTCTCCAGTCGTTTGAGTAATATGTTGTGGTCAACTGTATCAAATGCTGCACTGAGATCCAGTAAAACTAGGACTGACATTTTTCCACTGTCTGTATTCAGACATATGTCATTAAACACTTTGGTCAGAGCGGTTTCAGTGCTGTGGTTCTGTCTAAAACCTGACTGGAAGGCATTGTAGCAATTATTCTGTTTTAAGAAGTAACTGAGCTGTTGAGAAACTGCTTTTTCAATGATCTTACTTAAAAACGGGAGATTTGAGATCGGCCTGTAGTTGTTCATTTGTGTCTTGTCAAGATTGTCCTTTTTCAGTATAGGTTTGATTACAGCAGTTTTTAGTGATTCTGGAAACACACCTGATAATAAAGAAAAGTTGACGATCTGCAACAGGTCTGACTCTAAAGTCTTTGAGACCTTTTTGAAAAAACTTGTTGGCAGGACATCTAAACAGCAGGAGGAGGAGTTCAGTTGACCTAAGATGTCCTCCAGGTCTTTGCTGTTAATAGGTTGAAACTGTTTCATGGTGTTTAAACAGTTTTTTGGTGGACACAGTACATATCCTGGATCTGCTGTTGATGTACCAATTGCTTGTCTAATTTTTTGGATTTTTTCAGTGAAGAATTTGGCAAAGTCATTGCAGGCCATGGTCGAATGAAGTTCAGCTGCCACTGACACAGGAGGGTTTGTTAGCCTGTCAACTGTAGAAAATAAGACCCGAGCATTATGGCTGTTTTTAGTGATGATGTCAGAGAAGTAGGACCTCCTTGCATTCCTCAGTTGTAAATTATAATTGTGAAGTTTCTCTTTATAAATGTCATAATGAACCTGGAGGTTTGTTTTTCTCCATCTGCGCTCAGCTTTCCTACACTCTCTTTTTTCATTTTTCACCAGTGTGGAGTTTCTCCATGGAGACTTTTTCCTTCCAGAGATAACCTTCACCTTAATGGGAGCAACAAAAGGAAGTATTTACTCAGTGCCCTCTGTGCTGTAGCTGACATAAGCCTCCTTAAATATGCTATTCAGATGTGTTTATTAATTTGTACTTGATCTGACTTCAAATGACCTCAGGTTTAGGTTTACGTTTCTTAAAATGATATCTATGCTGCTATGATGGGTGTGTAAATATCGAAGGACACGTCTCAACGAGGAAACAGGTTCCTAGTATCAACCATAACATAAATCCCACCACAACTATGAGTTTATCCTGGGTAGGTTAACAGAGGTGCCCTGGACAGATGACCAATAATTGAATTTAAATTTAAGTTAAAATTTGATTTAATTGTCTTTTAAAGCGTGGTTCACAGCTACAGGTGTCTCTAGGGGTTTTATATTCTAAGGTTAATCATCTCACAATATCAGAGCGAGGACCCCAATGATGTACTGAAAAGACCTCCAGCAGAACTAAGCTCAGTGAGCAGTTGCCATCTGCTGTGACCAGTTGGCAGGTGGAGGTTTCCCAACAGCCTGAGCCTAAAGCAGCATAAGTAAGGGATGGTTCGGGGGTTCAATCGATCGAGCTCTACTATAAGCTTTCTCTAAAGGAAAGTTGACTTGGCTAATGCATATAGTTTAGGATGTTTGTGGACTGTGAAAGAAAACTAACAGAAAGGTAGAAAAGTCTTTTTGAGTGGGGAGAGGCTTTAAAATGTAACAGCCTGTCACAGCCACAGAGGTAGCACGCTGAGACCAAAAGAACTGTGGTCGGTCAGCTCTGCCTGTGTTTTGCTGCCAGTATAGAGGATTGAGACTGACAGCAAAATAAGTCAAACTGAAGCTCGGTATTCCTCTCACATCCAAAAACTGCATATTTTTTTCCACTGCAGACCTTCTACTCCCAATGACTCACATCAAAGCCATTGAAGGTTCATTAATATGATCACTGCAAAAACTACTTTGTATGAAGTAGATGAGAAGACGTTATGAATTGTAAATAAAAATTACAACTACGTCTACAGCAGGATTGCTGTACGCCCCATGTGTCAGCTCATTAGTAGAAGTTGTTGGGGCTGAATGCAAAAAGTCTGACAGGAAGCAGAGATACCTTTGTGTGTGTGATTTGTGTCAAAAAACGCAGCTTTATCTTCTCTCAGTATTCTTCCCCAACACTGCATTGTTTTTAAAAGGCTTTTAAATTGCTTCTATACAACAATAGTTGTCAACTTTTTTCTGGCATGCCCTACTTCAGAAGCCAAAAAAAAATTCACTCCCATCATTTTTATCTTTCATTTTTGTCATTAACAATAAAAAAGCAGAATTTTAAATGAAATAAAGATGAGTGCAACAGTGTCAGCCATCCTTTGTTTGCTTTTCCCCCACAAAAGTGATATTTTGTACCTAGTTTAATTGCATAACACGACAATTTGAGAACCACTGATTCTAAAGAATGGTTAAGCTTTTAATACTGTGAGCATTTGGAGCATTTTGGTTTAAGGATAAGGGAGCACGAAGCTCTTCATCCCAGAAGCTTCAAAGATTCACAGTGAGATGGTGACTAGAGTCCATAGAAGCAGATGATGACTTCAAGCGACCAAGGGCGAAACAATTACAGATGCTGTAATGTGGACAGAGTACAAAATAACCTTTCTCACCTTCATGGTGAGTGAATGAAGTGTCTAATCAGAGCAGAAGCAGTTGACATATGACTTGTTACTAAACATATTAGAGGTTTGCCTAAGTAACCAGAGAATGGAGTATATGACCAGCACTCAACTTAAAAGCAATGCAAAATGATTGAATCGCTTCTTGTACGCATGCACCAACAATTTCCCTGGGACAGGGTTTCCTGAAGATATTTACTGTCACAGGGGTTACAGAATTGATGTTAGACTCATATAAATGTTAAATATATTCTCATGATGATGTCGAGTATGAGCCGCGATCTTGTACGAATAAAGCTAAAGACATGCTGAATAAAAACTGGGACTTTCCATTAGTTGAACCCAGCATCAATAATAAGGCCAGAGCAGGAAATCATTTATTCATCATCAAGGATGCACACTCGACCTAAGATGTCAGGTGACGCTCCTTCAGCACACGTCACCTGTTTTTATTGCATTTGCAACTCCAAGTGTTATTGTCTATTTAGTGTAGCTACCAGCATTTCACATATTAATAACATACAGTCGCAGATAAAAGTAAAACAATAAAAACATACTGCTGCGAGGCTTCTCCTGGAAAGGCAACAGCTTAGCTTGATAATAACACAGGTATACACAGTTTCACTGTTACTATTAACTTATAGTATGCACTATATTTGCAACTGAGATGGTATGATCCCACATAATACACAAATAAAAATCTTTCACACTGATGCACTTCAGCACCCAGTTTCATTTTCACATAATAACAAATTTCTTGGAGCCATCCAGTAAAATCCTGCACCCAAACAGTCCAGAGGGGATTTATTAATCTGTCAGCCACAAGCCTGCCTGTAAGGTAATAAAAAAAAATGTGAATTTGACTGCAGTGAATGAACAGAGCTGACAGGTGATGCAGCTCACTAGTAAACAGGTGAAGTCAAGTGGTAATTTGTTTTGAGGTGAACAGTATTGACAGTTAATGGCTCAATAATGGATTTACAGGGATTACCACAGAGCTGGACATTTACTGAGGTGAACATTGGATTTCGTGGGCGGGCTGGATGGTAAATGCACAGCTGCATACTGCAAGCACAGTGTGCAAATTTTCAAATGTAAAAAGATGCTGATAGACTTAGATGTATAAAGTGCAATCTATATGTCTAAGTAGCGGGACAAACAAAGAGAGTATATATAATTATATCAAAGGCACATTTCTAATTCAGAGGATTTTCTGACACTCATTTAAAAATCCAAATCCCTCAAAATAAATGCTGATTTGTTTTGGGGGGTTTTTCCACCTGAACTTTGTGTGAGTAAACTAATTTGGTTGAACACATTGTTCAGCAATTGTTTCCTCAAGCTCTGGCTTCTCTTTTCCTCATGATGCCAAGTGAAATGTTTTCCTACTGAGTATTGTGGGGGACTTTCTGCACTAGTAATGTTTTTGTTTGTGACTCATCCTCAAGGAAGGTACATGTTGCTCAATCAGTCTGCTTTCAGAGTTCATGAATATGACTATGGGAGTGTTTTTTGCAGTATTACATAAACAGTGTTTTGCAAATGTTTACTCTCTTCTACTAAGAGTAATGAACCGAGTCATTGTGTATATGGAAATCTGCTGATGCTAGTAGAAATAAATTCATATATTTAGGTGGGACACACAAACATATTGATAGTGAAGACCTTAATGTTAGCTAAAAAGGATGTGCCATTTCTAACGCCAGTTCATATCAGGAAAAGAAAAACTAGTTCTGGGTCCTACTGAGTCTTATACATCATTCCTGGTGAAGAACTACCTTCAGAAGACCAAAGTGTGTTACTGACTGGCCTGCACAAAGCCCAAATTGAATCCCTTTGAAAATGTGCAAGATATATATATATATATATATATATATATATATATATATATATATATTTTTTTTTTTTTTTTTTCCTCTGTGTATTTAACTTGTTCTTCAGTCAATAGTTTACTTGTTTCTGAACCTCATGATTTTCTTGTACTACGTAAAAATAAGTTGAATTGCCATTATCAATAGGGGTATTTTTCCACTGCATATCTTGTTCATATTATATGTTGCTTCATATACAAATAAAATGCAGTCAAAAATGTGTTGTTTCATTTCACACTCTTATTATGCTGAAATATTTTGGGTTTTGCGAGCTTATATAAGCCAACTGGTGTGTTATTTTGTCCAAGCTGGGCCAGTGCAAACACAATATGATACCCTCCTCTCAGCAGATTGTCAGTGACAGTCTGATGGCGCCCAGCCTGCAAGTGGAGTTTGCAACAATACTGATGGAAAATGACGCTCACTGAAACACATGTGGCATCAGCTGAATGTGACTTTCTCAGTAACATGCCTCAGTGTGAAAAACAAATATACATCCACTATTCACACATATGCAAGTCTTCACAAGCAACAGCTGGAGAGGAGTATCAGTGTCATTTTTTTCCATATCTGCCCAGTGTTAACCAGCTGTTTCCCTGTAATCCTCAGACAGGTTCTCATCAATAACAACCCTCGACACATCAGAATGACAATGCATTTCAGAGAAGAGCTGCAGAAATGTCAGACCACACAGAAGACAAATGGCATTCTGCAAATGTGTTGCTTTAATGTACCCCGACCAGCCACAACATCCCAGTCGTCTGCCTAATGTTGTGTAGGTTCCCCTCGTCCCGCCAAAATAGCTCTGAACCATCGGTGCATGCACACAGGACCTCCAGGGGTGTTCTGATGAATCTGGCAGTGGATCATTTGAATCCTAGCGGTTGCAGGATTGGGCAGCCACGGCTTGTTCTCGTTTAATCGGATTGGGGAGTGTGGTGGCTGATTAAATTCCTCTGGTTCTCACTTAAGTTCCTTGAGTTTCTCCTGAACAGATTCTGCATTGTAGAGAACTTATCTGGCTAGGGGAGGACACTGGCTTGGACTTATGGACTTTCCTAAAAAACATGCTATTTTAACAAAATCAACAATTTTACTCAGTTCACCTGTTATGAGTTTAATTGTTCTGTCTGATCGGCTAAATCAGCCACAGCATCAATTTGAAATGATATTAAAAGATCCACCAGCTTAATAACTGGATTATTTATAAGCAATCTATAAGTAGTATTATCAATGATTGATTTACAGATGTTTCAAAGTCTTCAAAGATCATCATCATCAACAATGTGAGGCAATTGAGGCAATAATATCCTGAGAAAACCTTGCTTCACTGCCAGAGAGGTGGAGGTGTACCTGATGAATCACAGCGCTCTTAGCAGCAAATTTAATCTGTAATGATGCACTCCATTTCACATATCATCAAGTTGTAATGTCGGACTGTAGCAACCCATCCATCCATAACCTCATGTCACCACTTGTTAGCTGAAGTATGAATTAAGGGGCCCGTACACTCACATATTTAACTCGTATTGCCAATTTCACAGTCGTTGTTTTGCTTATTTGGTTCGGACCAACAGAAAAGGCTAACACATACTTTATACATTACTCACTCAAACTTCTTACAAACAACCTAAGCAACACAGACCTCATATATTTTGAAGCAGGCATTTTGCCTCCATTTCTTTTACCTTAATGTTTCACTGGCTCCAAAAAAAAAACAAACGTGCTCTTCATGATTATGCTGGGCTGACATTTTACCAAATATTGACCACTTTTTCTGACATTGTGTAATGACCATGGAAGCTAGAGCTGGGAAAATGAACCTTTCTTTTGCAACAGTTGGTCTATTTGCATAGTGCCACTGATTAAATCAGTTCTCTTCCTGTGGAGCTCTGAAACCAGCTGGTCATGCCAACGGATCCAGACATGTTAACATATGTGTCAATTATGTTTTATGTGCCTTGACACAAGAAGTGTAAGCATAAATAAGAATTTTATTAACAAAAAATTATTTTTGGTAACACATAGTCACATTGGAGCTTCATTGGATCAGTAGCATGCTTCATTTTTGTGTAATACTAAATAGTGAATCATTCAAATGCAAGTTTTATTGTGTGGCTGAGTGAAAAAAATGTTTCATGTTCTGACTCCAGCCCAATAAAATAAAACATCTGGTTCACTGACATATATAAAGAATGTTTAAAAATATATATTTCATATTTGCTTAATCTTACTAGTTAATAGCACATCAGAGATCTTATTTTCTTTCTCCACAGAATCCTCAGATTGTAAGCTAGTTCAGATATCATACCAAACACACTGTATGTCTTTGGAATTACACCATATGATGTGTTCAAAAGGAGTGAATCTGTGTCTATGACATGGAAAGAATAAGGGATGTGATGTAGCGGGCGCTGTGAGCCAAATGGAAACTGTGGTCAGATTTGTAAAAAACAAAGTTATCCATACTGGCAACTTCAATGCACAGCAATCACCATAACAAACCTGCTACTAATGTGTGCCAGTGGTGGCAGTTCATATTAAACATGTTAAGATTTTTAAATAATGACAGTAAGGCCTCTCAATTAAACTTTTATGCTTTCGGACATATTTTATTTCCCTCAGTTTGTAGGATGTCATTGGATGAAACATTCCTAATGTGGTCACCTCAGGCACAGAAGGCCTACCCACCTACTGTGGAAATATTCGATTTGGGATATTCAGCCAATCAGAAAAAAGTTGAAGAGGCTCAAACAGCCTGTTTCAGAACTCAAGAATGGATGAACTAAATTTCGACCTTTGAAACTGAAGCAATGCTAATAAAGTCAAAGAATGAAAATATGGAGTTGGAAATGATCATAACAGGCTCTCTGTGATAAAGAAATGAAGTTTGAAGACTAAAAACACAGAAATAATGTCAAATGTTTCTTTGTCGCCCAGGATTTTACAAAGCAAACAGTGAAAATTGCAGTGCGCCAGTGAACTACATGAAAAGGAGCCTGAATAGAAACACACAGCATCATAAACACCTTTTTTTTGTTTTACATTTATTGTGTAATTTGCTGAATACTAGATTCTAGATTTTAATGGTAATGTAGATGCAATCCAAAACATTACTCATAATGCTCATTTAGTAATGAAGTACATTAAAAATGATCTTTAAAAGCATGTTGTCTGTAATCGGTAGTAAAAAATGGTTTAAAAGTAACTGTCCAAACACTGGATGCACCTATTTATCTCTAATACAGACAGAGACAGAAGACTTTTCAGGCAAACCCACTAAAGCTTTTGGGTTAGGGAGAAAAAAAAATCTCATTTTTGCTCCAAATCCTAGTGATCAATCTTTCCTCTCGCCCGTCTGTCTGTTATCTTCTCCCATTTGTCTGGGGTCTATTTTGCCCCATCCATCCACAAACCACCCTATAAAGCTGACTTTTCTGACTGCCTCATCTCACAACACTGGTGCTTTCTCTGTCTAGCCCGAGGTCAGCTCAGGGAATGAGATGGCGTTGCAAAGATAGTGGAAAAATGTCACCCAGGAATGAAATATTGATGGACAGAAAGGCCTTGCCTTTTTCCCTTGCCCTCAGGCGCAGACTGAGTCAATGGGCAGCGAAGAGGAAAGCCAAAACAAACACACTAATCCGCAGGAAGGAAAGGAGACTGGCGGAGAGCAATGCGGGAACGCCGCAATCCTGTCCATCCTTTCCCTCGGAGGTATCGTTATCTTCTCCCTCCCTCTAAGCAAACCATAATCAGATTCACTTGCACTTCAGTTGATGTGGTTTATTTCCAGCCAAGGGCTTCCAGGCTTAACATATGATCCCCTTCTGGCAAATAACAAATCAATACAATGTAAATAAGGAGAGGGAAAATAAATCCCTACATCTAAATTTGCATAACGAGATGCAAGGTAAGGCTGAGGTGAAACATGCCAGCCTTGTTTAGAAGTGAACTGTCTGCCGGCTGTTAAAGGGAGCCTCAATTACAAAGCAGGAGAGACGACAGAGAGATGTCATCCCTATGCTGCTAAACAAAAGCACTGCTGTTGTTTCTTCATACAGAGTACACTTAGAACTCAACCAGATGTCATTAATGTCAAGTAGGAGTGTGTATTGTATAAATATATGTACAGCAGCATGAAGCAGTAGACTGCACCGGGCCTGAGTCATTATATAGTTCAACTAATGACTCGCTTATGCTGTTTTTGTCATTTCATGGAACAGGCAGGCAGTAACGCTTTGTAGCAGCTTTATCTGTGCTTTTAAAAAAAGCTGCTTCCTCTGTCTCGTTAGAATTACAAACGAGGCTGGTAAACAGTGCCTTTTATCCGTTGCGGAACTTCCCTGCATCCGTAGCTAAAAACTTCTGAACAGTCAAAACAGGTACAGTCAATATGGATTACTCACCATTGATCCACTGGGCCTCCGGGTCATGGACTTTGAACTCGGGTTTGAACAAATCCTCCACAGTCATTTTAGTGTCACTTCCAGCTTGGTTGTCAGCTGAAAAACAAAAAAGCATAAATTTAATTTGTTTGTTTCTGGTAAAAATAAAAATAAATGCACATGTTACAAATTCTATCCGCTTATTAAACACAAATCATCCTTCATGCATCCAATTTCAAATCAAACTCCAGCATTAGTTGCTTCACCATCAGCATCCATGTGGAAAAGAAAATACACCCTCTCGTAGTTTGACGGTTTAACATATTGGGATGTGAAAAAACAAAAATCATCCAGTTTTTTGCAGATCTTTCATTACAACATGACAAACACCCCACAATTCAGTAGCTTATAGGACCACCTTTAGCAATAATAATGTGGCATCATTGTTTAGGAACTAAAATGCTGCTTCAGTTAGTTGCGGTTTTGTGGGATTTGTTAATTCACCGCTATCTTAAGGTACCACCACTGTGTGGTCCACGGGTAGCACACTGTTGTAGCGAGTGATGAGGATTTAAACTGAAAACAAACTGTTTATTCTGTTTAAATAAAACTGGAACAAGGAGCAAAACAGGAAGTCTAAACTAAGAAACACAAGGAAACCACAAAACCTGAGAGACACAGAGAAGAACAGGTGCTCTGATAACAAACAAAGGGAGATGGACACAGTATATACGTGTGAGGATGATTAGGAGAAGTGGAGACACCTGGGAATACAGCTGGAGCAAACTTGACATAATGAGATAGGGGAAGCAAAACTGAACATAATGCAGGGACAAGGGACCATCAAAATAAGACAGGAAACACACTGAGGCACAACTAAGACACACGACTTGACACTACAAACAATAGCACAGACTGCAGACAGACCCGAGAGAGCTAGAGAGAGAGTCTCTCTAGCTTTAACCCTCAAAAAGCAAACTAAACTAGGAAACAAAACCCAGAGTTCAAGAGAGCAGTAAATAAACAATTTTCATAAGTCCAGAACACACAAACACTGGATCATGACAATCACAGTATTTCGATCGGTTTGAGGTGTGGACTTCTGACCACTTTCTAACTAAGGCCTGTAGAGTTTGAGATGGAGCTCTCACCTTGGGGTAAATTTGGTCCAATCTTGGAAAGGTTGTGAAATTGTGTTAACACACATCTCCAGACCATTGAATTACAAAAAAACATATAGTTTTATAGAGGTGCTCACACTAACTGATTAGCGACACCTGGATGCTACTTCCTTTGTCCAATGACTGTAGGAAGAAAATAGAACTGGATGGATTTTTACACTTGCCTGACGAGCAAATACAGTATGTTGAGTGTCCTGTTAATCCAGATGTACATACTGGTATTTACACATGAACACACAAAGAAATCCATGTGTGTGAAAAAGATACACATTGTCACAATGGCATTTCATTCGTTCATTAACATGATCATCACTGGGCTAGAAAATCTTTAAGCTGTTCCAGCGCTGACCCTGGAAATGTTTCATTTTTAATTATGAAATGTTAAGCCTTTAGCAGAAAGAGACCATGCCAATTGTAAGCTTCTCCTGAATAGAACAGCTGCTGATTGTGAGCAGAATAAGAGGGCCAAGTCATTTTGAATGTCAGCCATATTGGCTTCCCTTGATAACTCCACACAGCATGTTTGTTTATGGAGGCAATGAAAGTCTAACCAACCGTGGAATACACTGGGGAGAGAGTGGCTGCATGGCCAGCGGATTGTGATGATTTTACATCTGAGAAAATGATATTTTTGAAGCACATATACAGTGTACAGTGTGTGAAAATGGGAGAAGAGCTTGATAAGCTATTTAGGTTCAACAATTATGTGAAATTGTTACCTGTTTTGTAGTACCGCTAGAAATTAGAGATCCCAAAACAGTTTGTAAAATACTCGCTAGAGAATATGAATGACACAGAAAGAATATGTTTTACGCTGCCTCAGTTTTTTCCATTAAGCATTCGTCATCCATTTGTTTTCTATGTCTTTTCTAGGTTTTGGGTTGGGTAACAGCAGTCTAAGCAAGGACACTCCCGCCACACACAAACACACAATGTCCAGTGTCAAGCAGTGTCCATTTGCGTTTCCATTCAGATAGCGAGCAGAGGGGTGTTTTTACACACCTCAAATGTGTAGTGGTGTTCTATGAAGCTTAATTGATGGAAAAGTAAGATACGTTCAGGCTTAAACCAAAGTTTTCACTGTCACAAAGTTGGCAAAGGTATCACAACAGTGGTTATCAGCTTTCTGTGTTAATCCAGGTTTTGCTTCAGTCTCCATGCACGCTCGCATACTGCAAAAAGGGTCATTTCATGCATGCTGTGTGGCTCACACACTGATAATGCCTCTCACCTTCTCCAGTCAGAGGCATTTTCAGTTGCTGAGGATGATGAATAATGATTAAAAATCTATAAAGAAAATTGTTAATTATCTGTATAGATTTATTGCCCAGGATGGTAAAATGAACATTTTAGTTCGAATTAATTAATTTATTGTTCACCTAACCATTAAATATAATAATACTACTAATAATAACAAAGGACACTTGGAAATTACTTTAGTTTGTGGCAGATCAAAGTGAAAATGAATTTATTAATTGATCAGGTATTCTTGCTGTGTGTTCTGTGTTTTAGTACCTCACCAACAAATTAGAAGTACAACAACATTTGGGAATTTTCATCACTAAATTAGTACATGCACATTGTTATGACAGTTTGTGCTTCATTCAGTGGTTTTAAGGCGGTATGGCTTAATATGTTGCACATAAAACATATAAAAAACCCACCAGAGAATCTGTAGTGTACCTCAAAAATGCTGTAAATAAAAGAATCATTTAAAATGAAAAATAAAAATGTTAAAACTGAAAATCAGAACATAACCTGCTCCTGACTAGCTTATGTGTTCAGCATAAGTTACCATGGTTATTTAGCCAGGTAAAAAGAGTGCCACTATACAGAGTTTAGGGTGGAAACAGCTCAGTAAGCCATTTCCCATGCCCCATCGTACACCCCTCTGGATCTGGACAGTAGCTGGTAGTGTTCAGAGTTTTGATTTGCTATGACTCATTTTTCTGATGACTATATGTTTTTGGACCAGTACAGAGGGAATATGTTACACAAGGCTATTCAAGAATATGTTACTTATACCACCAAATGAAGCCAGGTAGTCACAGCAGTGCAAATTCTATGGCAGGTTTTACATTTTACATTGGTGGTACAGATAAAGCATAAATATCTTGTCAGGTTCATTTGCTGGTTGTATTTTCCCCATTTATTACACAGAAAAGAAATTTGAGTTAGTAAGTGAAAAATAATAATTTCACTTTTATTTGGCCATAAACTGAATGGATCCCCTCATGCACTTCATTATGGGACAGGGTTAGGTCTAAATGCACTCCCTGGTCATCATGTAAGGAATGTAGCTTTCATGTGCAGCTTTCATGTTAGAATAACAGCAGTTTTGGAAGTGTGTTAAGTGGTGAAATGTACTGTACATAGTAATTTGTAAATTTAGATACAATTTACTATGCATATTTTTTTTCCCTCCGTGACCTGATCCCTTTGACTGAAGTCAGACGGACTCAATCAGATTACTTTGTGCAGCAGAAGAGTCAAATGGTGCATCAAATGACCCATCTTATGGGAGCGTACAAACAGCCTGAAGCATAAACCCTCGATTAATAGATCAAGCTGATAACCACCAGTGTGATACCTATTATCTCTGGCCAGCTATGTCGAACTTGCTTCGTAGTACAACCCTGTGGGGGCCATAAGGCAAAAACGATGAGTTCATATTTCAGTTTCATCTTAGCCATTTTATACATGAAAATATTTACTTATGTGGCTTTAAGTTGGCCTACAGATAGATATTAAGGAAACGACCACCAGAAAAGGTGAACTATTCATCCACTGCCTTTTAAATCAAACGAAAGAATTTTAAACAGATTTCGACACCTTAAATCTGCATTAATTGATTTTTTTTTGCCTCTTAGGAACAGCAGCAGAAGCTAACAGTAAACACTGTAAAACAATGAACAAAAGTGATACATAAATAACGTTTACTGTGAAGGTTAGGTAAACATGTGAGATGGGTATTACAATACGCGAGTCGGAAATGGCTGTATAATTTTTACTCAGTTGATTAAATCTTAATAAGCATAAATTATGCGGTTATGATTAAATTGTAGACTGTGCTGAAGACATTTTGTCAGTGCAAGTAGATGCAGAAAAACAAAACTCCCCCTAAAACATCAGTTCATCACAATCAAGTCTGAGTGTTACCTGGTGTGAGGAGGATGACAGACATAGTGATGAGGGAACAGACCACCAGTATGACCAGCAGAGCGATAGCAATCCCCTTCCAGTTCCTCTGAGGAGGACTCACTCCACCCAGGTCCTGCAGAGAGACACACAGAAAAAAGGTGGAGGTCAGAGGGGAGATATCGAAGGCGATGACTGAATGACTGAAAGTGAATATACCAATAAGAAGAATAACACCAGACAGCAAATATGACACAAATAGCTTTATTTTTAATAAAAACAAAAGTCCTTCCTGATCATCACATATTGTACACTCTGTGCACTCTGGTTTCACTTACAGTACCTATTAACATAGGTCACATTAGGGCTTTGTGCTTCCAATCCAATCCCCTACACAGTGGAGGATTTGCAATGGAGGGCTTTAAATGAGCCACACTGTAAAACTGAAAAATGAAACTCTGATATGGTGAAAAGCTGAAGAGTATTTACATGGTTTAATTACCACTTGGCCAACCTTACCTTTGAGTTTCAGCTTCTGACCTATGAAAAAAAAATTCCGCAAGTGTCAGGGGTCATTTTTTCTGAATCAGACAGAAATGTTGCTCCATCTTTTACAGATACTGAAAACAGCAGGGCTTGGTTTCAGAAATCTGACTGATTGTCGAGTGTGGGTGTGTGTGTTTGTGCGTTTCTGTGTGATATTATCTACAGAGAAATAGCTATCCAGGAGAGTTTGTGAAGCTTTTGCCTGCAACTCCATCTCTGAATCCTGGTGTTAGAAAGTCTTAAACTGGGTCTTCCACCACATCTGCTGCCTCTGATAACGTGAATTAAGCCCCCTCCTATAAATTTCTTCCTTCCGCAGATCCTCCTGGCCTCAATTACCCACAAAACCCTGCAGCTGAAATGCAGCGATTACTGCTCACCAACTCACCACTGCACTCTGATTGGCTGGAGGGAAAGTGGTCTAAAATGATTGCCAAAAAAAAAAAAAAAAAAAAGAGAAGCTGCAACTGTTTCAGATTTAGTCTGAAATCCATTTTCTAAGCACTTGACATGACATGGTTAAAAGTGCTGTAACTCACTTAATCTGAGTCATGACTCTCATATATTGACTGATGAGTCAATTATGACTGAAGCACCTCCAGGTTTTTATTCGTAGAACACAAGGTACCACAGAGTTTTCAACAACAACCCAAATCTAGTCGAATTTTGGCAGATTTACACTTAATTTTTCCTACGCTGAGTATCAAGTGAACACGGACTTCCTAAACACTGAAGCAGTTCACTGTAACCATTACATACATGTGCTGTTACATTATTCACAGCCCCCTCTGGACTCATAAGACTCATCTAATATCAGGACTTGGGCTGTTGCTCATTTCATTAGTACCACAAAAGGCTGACATGTCCTTGAAGACTGACAGTAACTCCAAATTGCCCTTGTGCCACAGTGCGTGAGATTCTTTCACCCTCTCTTTTGCACGTTTTCCCTATCTCATTTTCTCCCCCAATTTCCTATTTAGCTACTCTTGGATCATCATTTTCAATTTATTAACTTCATTACAAGCGATGATAGAACCACTAAGAGAATTCGGACCTGCTGAGTCTCTCCATTACCATTACTGTGGAAACAGTGGAAGGGCCCGATAAATGTTTAGCCTACCAGGGGGAATAAGACAGCAACTGGGCTTTATCACAGTCATTACACCCTCATCAGAAATAATACATTTCTCAATAAATCTCTGCTGATTGGAGGGCAGGCTGGGGCCTCTCTTCTCTGTTTTATTAAAATCCAACCAATAACCAGTGCAGTCATTATTTTATGGCTTTAATAATTACACTACACCACAAATTGCATTTTTGCTCTCTCGTATTAAACATGATAAAATATAAATGGTTTTAAGTTTCATCTTTCTTTATATGCCACATTTATCCCACATCCAACACAACACAAAAATCATTGCAACGTATACACCTGGGGGATGATTACTGCACTTCAAAGTACCTTTGAGAGCCAAAAGGTGTGTCCACGTTACCAAATTTGTATCGTTACTTGTATTTTTTAAAATACAATATCAGGAGAAAGTCTGTATTTAGCACAGAACAAAAACATAATAAAAAAAATATAAATTTAGAGTTTAAAGTAGCTAGGAACTTATGTACGCACTCAGGGTTAGATTCAATTTGTCACCTTTTTATAGGGACTGTATGGGACTTCTTTGGGAAGGTAAGGGTTTCTAGTTTTGGAAAATGTGAATATTTGTAACATGGCTAGAATAAAACCCAGCTGTAACCCACAGTCCAAAGAGACTCATGTCAGGTTAATTGGTGATTCTAATCTGGTTGTTGGGGAAGATCTAGGATAGAAAAAGCTCTGAAAGTGGCTTTTTCTATCTTAGTGATATTCAGATGTCTGTCAAGTGAGAAAAAAGAAATTAATTCATAGGTATCCAAGTTTATGCTTCTTTTGGTGATTGTACAAATAAATACATTTGTCAAGTATACAGCAATACTTTAGAGGGTACTACCTGAGCGACAACCTAATTAAAGGTAAAATGAGGTATTTCATATACTCCAGTGACATTACTCTAACTAGTTTACCTCGAGGCATATTCTTCTTGTCTCCTGCCTATTTTTTTTCATCTTTGACTTTCTGCCAGGACATCGTTCATTTTCAGAATGTGTTCATTTATTTCACATAAAAAGTGTGTATCTGTGCAACAGAGGGACACGCGGGCTTATAAATAGCCTCCTGAAAGGCTGGGCTGTATTAAGAAGAAAGCCCTCTTTTTTCTTTTTTTTCCCTGAAAGTAAAGGGACAAGGACAAAGACCCAAGAAAGTATCTCCTTTTCTCCTCTAACAGTCTTTCGCATATTTACATCATACCAGGATTTGTGTCAGGCAGTTATGGTACGGGCCACATGATTTTCCATATTTAAAGTGTGATTTCCAAGATGCCTGCTGTGAGCCTTAAATAGAGTCTCATATTCACAGCGATTGTATCATTGCATATTGTAAAAGTAACAAAAGTATGAAAAGTGTTAGCTACTGACTGAGAATAAGTCAAAGTAAGATGCTGAGCTCTCACTGTGTTCTCTATCTAAATTATTCTGATATTTTACTTTAGGTTTTGCTCATTTACTTGGAACTGGAAATAACAGAAATGGAATTGGACATAGGAGGCAAAGTCATGATTGTTGCTTTGAATTCTTTGTGAATATATTTGAATTTGGGCTCCTTTTAAAAATTTGTTATTATTACAAATGTTTTATATTTTATTTTATTTATTTATAATGACCTCTCTGAATTTTTGATTTTACTTTTTGTTTTTTTCTAGTAATGAGCTTCAGTTCTGCATCCTGTTTTGTTTTGTTTTTTTAGCTCATGTCTGTTTGTTTTAGTTCCTTCATTATATGTGTGTATGTGTGGTTGCTTTCACCTATTTCCCTATTTAGCCCTCGGTGTATAAGAAGTCCTGTCTTCTTCTCAGTCTTTACAGTGCCTGTCATTGCTGGCTTCTCTGTGTGCTAACGTCTTTGATTTTTGCAGGTACAATGGCAATTGTTTTTGCACACATGTTAAAGTCTTGAGATAAAATAAGATGGTTGAGAATAATCTTAGTTTCTAATCAATGAACACAATTATTATATTAAATCATTTATCAATTAACAAGAATTAACTACCCTCTTGTTTTAGAGCTATTAAACCATTATAAGGATGTCAGCATCTTTTACACTATAACAAATCAGAAAGGATCATGTGAGGAACACTCAGGAAAATGATGCAGGTATCAGCAGGCAACAGTTCACATCACACGAATCTCTCTCTGTTGGGATGTTTTGATCTCTGTGTTATTGATCATAACCAGCAGTTACACTGAGGCTCTCCTGTTGATTGTGGGAAGATACAGTTGAGCTAAAGTGGATAAAATAGGCAAATCTATTAATGAATACAAATTATATAAGCCAGCCATGGGGGGAAGCACAAGCCAGTATATTTCTATTGTCGGTCACAAGCCCAGATAAAATCTTTGCCGAATCAAACACCAAGAATGAGATTTCCATAACAGATCAGTTGGGGCCCGGGTTAACAACAACCACCTCCAGTGCTGCTGACCGACAGGGTGCCGGTGGTTCGCCGAAGACAAAAGAAGGGGAGAGGGGGAGGCGTGTTTGGAGGCTGCGAGAGCGAATTAATGTCAGGAGTGTGGAGGTGGGAATATTGGCTTTAAATGTAGAGCTACGATTGTTAAAAGGAGACAGCTGACTGATATGATGGAGAGAATGAAGTTAGACATACTGTGTGTGCAGGAGACCAGGTGGAAATGAAACAAGGCCAGGAGCAACGGAGGTGTGTTCAAGCTGTTATACTATGGTGTGGATGTGGTTTAGGAAGAGAAATAAAGGACGAATATATGAACAGTGTTGTGGAGGTGAAGAGGGTGTCAGACAAGATCGTGGGTTCAAAGCTGGAAATTGAAGGGGTGGTGTTAAATGTTGTCATCGGTAGGCCCTATATATGTTCCATGTCAGTTAGATGAAAAAAGAGGAATTCCAGATAAGCTGGGCGAAGAGTCTCCTCTCTAGGGAGAGAGTGGTGGTATGAGCAGATTTCAGTGGACATGTAAGTGAAGGAAACAGAAGTGATGAGGAGGTGATAGGTAGGCATGGTGTTAGAGAGAAATTCAGCAGGTTTCATGGTAGTGGATTTTGTGAAAAGGATGGAAATGCTTGTGGTTAACACATATTTCAGAAAGAGGGAGGAACACAGGGTGAGGAGGGTGTACACAGGTGGACTACATCTTTTGCAGAAGGTTCAGTCTGAAAGAAATAGACTGCAAGTTGGTGTCAGGGGAGAATGTAGCTAGGCAGCATTGGATCGTAGTCTGTAAGATGACTGAACATCAAGTGGAGTGAGCAAGTGAAGACAGAAGCAGGGATGAAATGGTGGAAGTTGAGGAGTGAAAAATGTTGCACAGAGTTCAGAGGAGCTGAGACAGGGTGGCGGGGAAGCGTTACCAGATGAACATGAGAGTACAGCTGAAGTGATTGGAAAAATTGCCAAGAAGGTATTCAGTGTATCCTCTGGAGAGAGGAAAGAAGACAATGAGACTTGGAGGTGGGATGATGAAGTGCAGGAAAGTATTCAGTGAGTGAAGTCAGCAAAGAAAAAGTGGGATAGTCATGGAGATGACTGAAAGCAGACAGGAGTACTGAGAGGCCAGGCATACAACAAAGAAAGAGGTGGCAGTGAGCTGTATGTGAAACTGAACACTAGAGAAGAAAAGGACTTGTATCGATTGGCTAGGCAGAGAGTTTGAGCTGGAAAGGATGTGCAGCAGGTTAGAGTGATTAGATAGATATATACTAAGAAAAACTTTGAGGAGCTGATAAATGAAGAAAAGGGGAGAGAAAGAAGGACAGACTGAGGAAAGTTGGTGATTCATGAAGTGCAGTGGATTAGTAAAGAAAAAGTGAAGGCAGCTATGACGGTGTACTCTGGAAAGAAGAGGATTGAACGTTAGTAGAAGTGAGGCAGAATAGATGTGTGTGAATAATAGAGCGAACAGTGAAGCTGCACGGAGTAGAAAAAGTGAAGGTCGATGATTTCACTGTACCTGGACTCAACCATCCAAAGCAACAGACAATCTATAAGAGAGGTGAAAAAGAGGGTGCAAGCAGGGTGGAGTGGGTGGAGATGACTGTCAAGGGTGATTTGTGACAGAAGGATAGAGGAAGAGTGGAAGAAAAAAATGATAAGATAGTAGTGAGACCTGCTATGTTGTATGTTTTGGGGATGGTGACACTGACAAAAAGACAGGCGGTAGAGCTGAAGATGAAGATTTCTATTGGAAGTGACGTGGATGAGATTAGACATGAATACATCAGAGGGACAGCTCAGCCCAAGCGGTAAAATGTGTACAGTGGGTTTAGTGAGAAGGCTTTAACTTTGTCTTTCAGCTTTGTCATCTGCAGTTCAGCTTCCATGAAGAATCCAATTCTTTATAGAATTTTGAGCAAATCTTCAACAGTTATGAAAATAAGTTGGTTTATTAGATTAGCAGCAGGTGATATTTATTCAATACATAACGATGTACAAATTGAAAATTTCCATGAGAACTGCTGAAGTGGTCTGTGTAGTAGTTATGATTACTTATACTGTGCGTGTAAAATATATATCTCACAACTCATACAATGGGACGACAAAATTCATGAATGGATGTTCGAATCTGTTCTCACAGAACAAAAACACACCCCGCATGCCCGCATGCCTGCACACGCATAAATTCATACCTTTTATTTGACTTCCTCGACTTGTTATTTATTTATTTATTGAACAAGAACAATGATCTGAATCCTCTTTTAATTAAACTGACTCGACTGTAATTCTAGCTGCCTCTCTTTGGAACAAACACCATCACACTCAATAAATACAGTCAATTATTCATCAGGTCGAGTAGACCACGAAAAATAATCTGTCACATGGGATGTTAGGGAAGCATTGGAGGCATAGCTGAGATAACGCTGCTGATGATGTTATTCCATGCATGAATTCCAGCAGGACCTGAGGGGTCCAACTGCTGGAAACACTGCAGCGTTCAGGGTGAGTGCAGACTGATAAAAAGTAACTCAGCACTGGGTTATCTTCTAGTTATGTTTTCCTGCAGCTTCTCTTATGGGGGACATAGCATCTGCTCTGAGATTATGTTGACTTTTATTCCTTAGTGTGGATAGCACTGCACAAAAATATGAAAAAAGAAAAGATGCTGACACCATCAGAATTATTTTCTCTCGCTTCACAAAGCTCTGTGAGTGTTGCCTCCCATGATTAGTAAATTGGTCTCCGTGTGCAACATCAGTGGAGTGCCTCATCACAATCTCTGTACTGCACTGATTTTATTCCACACTGTTTTCAAGGCCGTGTGTGCGTTAAAGCACCAAAGCAGATGATCACACACCACCCTAACACCTCTCCCTCTGCAGTCCTGCCTTAGCTGTGCACTAACAGAGGATTTTCTATAATCACATCACCTGTCTTTGTAATTGCATGAGGAGCCTTAACTTACTGTATAAATAACAGTGGATTGTTATGACAGAAGCAGGAGAGCACAACAGAGAAGCAGCAGTGAGTCTGCATTTGGTTTTGTGCTGTTAACATTGTTACAATGACACTTTTTATGATAAGATCCTTGTGGAAGCAGTTCTTGGCACTCAGCAGCCATCTTGGTAACCTCTCCAGGCAGTTTGTTTGGGCTAAGGCCACGCCTTAAGTAAGAGTGGAGAAAGCTACCAACTGGAAAAAACTGCACGTGAAGAATCAGTCAGCAGTCAAACCTGATTACAAATGGTAAATGGCCTGCATTTGTGTAGCGCTTTAATCAAAGCGCTTCACACTACATTCAGTCATTCACCCATTCATTCACACACTGGCAATGGCAAGCTACATTGTAGCCACAGCTGCCCTGGGGCGCACTGACAGAGGCGAGGCTGCCGGACACTGGCGCTACCAGGCCCTCTGACCACCACCAGGAGGCAAACATGGGGTTAGTATCTTGCCCAAGGATATTTGGCACACAGCCAGGAGGCAGCCTGGGATCGAACCACCGACCTTTTGATTAGTGGCTCTGCCACCTGAGCTATAGCCACCCCACAGCTAACACCTTACAACAGCTAAGGTGTTTGGTGGTTTGCACCAAAATTAGGTTTAAAAGTGTTTATTCAGTTCTGACATTACACCAGCACAGGACAAACAAATCCTACCACAGCGACTGAAGGAAATGCCATCTAATTCCTGCTGTTGATACAGGAGTTAGATGATGAAGAAAATTGAATATCTAACAATGATATGTAGATAGCAGTTAAACAACTCCTTGGTGGCAGAGCCCCTGGTTTTGATGAGGTCCGCCCCGAGTGCCTGAAGGCTCTGGACGTTGTAGGGCTGTCCTGGTTGACACGCCTCTGCAATGTTGCGTGGAGATCAGGGGCAGTACCTGTGGACTGGCAGACCGGGGTGGTGGTCCCCATCTTTAAGAAAGGGGACCGGAGGGTGTGTTCCAACTACAGGGGGATCACACTCCTCAGCCTCCCTGGGAAAGTCTATGCCAGGGTGCTGGAAAGGAGAGTTCGTCCGTTAGTCGAACCGCGGATACAGGAGGAACAATGCGGTTTTCGTCCTGGTCGCGGAACACTGGACCAGCTCTTTATCCTCTCCAGGATACTTGAGGGTGCATGGGAGTTTGCCCAACCAGTCTACATGTGTTTTGTGGACTCGGAGAAGGCATTCGACCGTGTCCCTCGGGGTGTCCTGTGGGAGGTGTTGCGGGAATATGGGGTGTCTGGCCCATTGCTACGGGCCATTCGATCCCTATACAACCGTTGCAAGAGCTTGGTTCGCATTGCCGGCAATAAGTCGGACTCGTTCCCGGTGGGTGATGGGCTTCGCCAGGGCTGCCCTTTGTCTCCGGTTCTGTTCATAATTTTTATGGACAGGATTTCTAGGCGCAGCCAAGTGGCGGAGGGCTTTCGCTTTGGTGGCCTCAGAATCTCATCTCTGATTTTTGCAGATGATGTGGTTCTGTTGGCTTCATCGGGTGAGAGCCTCCAGCTCGCACTGGAACGGTTCGCAGCCGAGTGTGAAGCAGCGGGAATTAGGATCAGCACCTCCAAATCTGAGGCCATGGTTCTCAGCCGGAAAAGGGTGGAGTGCCCACTCCGGGTCGGGGATGAGTTCCTGCCCCAAGTGGAGGAGTTCAAGTATCTCGGGGTCTTGTTCGCGAGTGATGGGAGAAGGGAGCCGGAGATCGACAGACGGATTGGGGCTGCAGCTGCAGTAATGCGGACGCTGCACCGGTCCGTCGTGGTGAAGAGGGAGCTGAGTGTAAAAGCGAAGCTCTCAATTTACCGGTCGATCTACGTCCCTACCCTCACCTATGGCCACGAGCTGTGGGTAGTGACCGAAAGAACGAGATCGCGGATACAAGCGGCAGAAATGAGCTTCCTCCGAAGGGTGGATGGCCTCTCCCTTAGAGATAGGGTGAGAAGTTCGGCCATCCGGGAGGGGCTCAGAGTAGAGCAGCTGCTGCTCCACATCGAAAGGAGCCAGCTGAGGTGGTTCGGGCATCTGACAAGGATGCCCCCTGGGCGCCTCCTGGGTGAGGTGTTCCAGGCATGTCCCACCGGGAGGAGGCCCCGGGGCAGACCCAGGACACGCTGGAGAGATTATATCTCTCGGCTGGCCTGGGAACGCCTTGGTATTCCCCCGGATAAGCTGGAGGAGGTGGCTGGGGAGAGGGAGGTCTGGGCCTCTTTGCTTAGGCTGCTGCCCCCGCGACCCGGCCCCGGACAAAGCGGATGAGGATGGATGGATGGATGGATGGATATGTAGATATTGTACTGTATATGTAGAAGCCAATGAACTGCTAGTGATGCTGGGCCCAAACCCAGATAAATGTGGAGAGTTGTGTCATTAAAGGCAAAATCTTCCCTGTTAACCCAAATCCCGACTTATCTGATATGGAAACCGCAGTCTTTGTGATTTGGCAAACGCTTTTGGTGCTGCTGGCCAGCAGGGTGCTGATGGAAACTGTGCTAGTCTTGGTTGAAAGCAAAGGAGGAGGACACACAAAGGGCACGCAGAAGATTTGTGTGACAGAGGAGAATTCACGAGATAGGCTGAGATGAAGGCAGATGATCTGCTATGGCGAACCATAGGAGCAGTTGAAAAAAGGGGAAATGCCCACATTGAATGTCAGCAACAACTCAGCTGAATATATCAGGGCAGCACTGAAAGTGGATAATATGTTTCCTGGTGAGACTGAGGGACAGGACAGTTACTATCCTTGCCACTATCATATTGATTTTCATGTAGGAGTCTTTGAGATCCTTCTCCCTGCCTTCATCTCCAACTATACTGAGATGGGCAGGTTTCCCACTTCATATGGGGCTACAGACAGACTTTTTTCAACTATGTTCTCTGTCCTATAATATGAGAGAACTCCACACCACTTACTTACTTCTCACTTAGCTCATTGTATTTGCTTAGTATGTTTGTTCTTCATTTTCCAAATGCCAAACCTGTGACTTGCATAGTCATGTGTTTTAAGTTAAATATATCCACAATTTTAGACTCCCTATCCGCATTACCAACACCGACGTCCAATAGAAGAATACTCCCTGCCCCATATTTTGTTTGTTAGGGTCTTATGACCCAGGTATAAAGCTTGTTTAGAAGCAGTCAAGACGTCCACAAGGAAAAAAAAACTTAAATAAGAGTGATAGTGTAACCCTGCTGTTGCTCCCAGCCTTCCTTCCTCTGAGTTGGAGATAAAAAATATCAATGTGTAATACAAAAACATGAACAAACACCACAGGTTATCACTGTGTTTTAGCAGTCCTGCATTTATATGTTCAGTATTCTTCCAGCTGTTGCAGAGTGTGCCCTTTGTAGTTGGCTTTGCTGCGCTCGAAAGCCTCAAGACATCTCAGTAATACACCAGAATTCAAGCTTTCAAGGTATGCAAATAGAAGCTATGTCCCAACACCTGCTCAGTTAATACACACACCTTGTTCGAGGCAAACATTGTAGTTTTGAGCCTGATGATGAGACAATACGTAATATTAGAATGCTAATGCCTCCTCTGAGACATTTGATTAAGACCCCTGCCAGCTTCATCAAACTCCTGCTAATAAGCTAATTTTTACAGGCTTTACTGCGCACAGATGTGTGTCTGCACATGCGGTTCTGTCAGAGGAGTCAGGCTATTTATAGAGCTGTGAGCTTACTCTCGCCTGGACTCTGACCTTGGCGATAGTGTGACAAATGACAAGCAGCATTTCAGCAGAGGCTGAGCCATTTTAACAATAACAGCAGGTCGGTGCGAGAGAAAAAAAATAACGTCATCTGAACAGGTTTATTTTTGTTTGCCCATGAAATACCATTTCTCACTGCCTCGTGAATCACTGACAGCTACCGCCAAAGCCATGCTGGGGTCCCGAGGCTTAACATCTCAAATTGATCCAACGGGCAACAGGAAACGGCAAGCTTATACATGTTGTCATCTTATTGTATTCAGCATTATTAGCCCTGCCCTCAAGGACGCTGCCATTGGCCTTTGGTCCGTGCAAGATAATTCTCAATTAGTCACCATCCCCACTATATTGGTTTCACGTATACAGGGTTGATGACTCGCACAGCCAAGTGCTGAGTTTACAGAAGCAGAATAGAGTCAAATTAGTTCCTGGCGAAGCAAGAAAAGTGCTAAAAAGAATGTTGTTTGTATCCTCATGATTCATATATAATATTCAGCAAACATTTTCTGTACTAGTGATGACGTTTCAAAAGAACCATGAACAGTTTCCACATTATAGTGCACTACTGGTAAAAGGAAAAAAGAACAGAACTAAACCACACTGTGGAAGGACAGTTTTTGTAAAGAAATCTTTTGTGAAAGTCATTTTTGTTTATCACCTCGTATTTCAAGAACCACTCTCACAGTTTTCACCAGTTTGATTATTTTCCTTCCAACAAGGCTGCGTGGATAGGTGAAATAGAAGTCTTAACAATTAATAAAGCCTTTGTGAAGCTGTTTCTGTAGCTACGTATAAAATCTATTCATTTAAAATGCTCAGTTGTAGTATGGCATCAATAGAATCGAGTGTCTGCTTAAATTCAAAAAGCCAGAATGTCAGTCAATGAATATAAACATAAAACTCCCAATGCATTCATGCTGCTTTTTAATAGAAAAACAATGTTACATTCCACACACTAATGAGCTTTAGAGCTTTAATGTATATGATCTTTTGTTAACTTTACACTATGTATTCTCCCAACTGATTTAATTCACTGTGACTTGTACATAACTGTTCCAAACACATTAAAAAACAAAAACACGCAAACATACACAAGGCTTGCAATTAGCAAAAAATGCCTTTAATTTCAGTTGTGAAACCAAATACTACTGAATGCAATGTTGAATGGTCTTTTCTGTTCTTCTTCGCGTCACTGCAATAAACTGACATTAAATTAAAGAAACTACAGTCTTGTGCATCTTCCTCAGTGGCCTGCATGTAACAGTCTCTGGCACATTAAAAACGAATGCAAATAGATGACTCTGCGTATGAAACAAACACAGCCAAGTCATCAGTTACAGCAGTGTAGCTCCAAACTGACTTGGCCTTCATAAGATAAGATAAGATAACCTTTATTAGTCCCACACGTGGGAAATTTGTTAAGTTCAATTAAAGAATTAAACAGCTCCAGCAAAGTGAAATCATTAATGATGAAGTGGAAGAAATCTATTTTTAAAAATGGTTACTCTTGTGTATATACAGGAGTTCAGGCACATCAAGTTCTCCACTGGTTGTCTTCCAAAACCTACGAAAGTCTGAATAATTCAATCCTGTCAATAATGAACCTTGACAATGCTCACTCCAGCATACAGAGATACGTTTTCTTTCTTCTTTTTTTGGCTTCTCCCCTTAGTGGTCACCACAGAGGATCACCTGCCTCGATCTATCCCTAACATCACCCTGTGTGACATCAACCCCCTGCATATCCCGTTTAATTACATCGATTAATAGGAGACAGTTTCATTACACTTTGTTCATATTTGGCTATTAATGATACTTCCTTAGCACTAAACCATGTATTATGTAGCAGGAAGTCCAGGTAGAGTATTTCTTTATACTGTATTCACTGAAACTTGAATTATAGAATATGATTCAAGTGATTCAAGTGATCAGTCTTTTCAGCTGTTTTTTTATTCCCGAGGAGTTGGCACAGCAGATGGATCTGCGGTTTGATTTGGCACTGATTTTACACCGCATGCCTCTGCTGATGCAAACCCTCCCATTTATCCGCGAGTGGGATCAAGGAGTACACTAGCCTGTGATCCCCTGAGGGTGGGCTTCTGCCTGCCCCGGTCTCCAGCTGCGGATCTTACACATGTAAGGCATGTTCACCACTACGCCGCATTTACAATCATTTCATGTCACATCATGTGAATGGTAGTTTAAGTTGGTTGTTGTTTAGCTTTGACTTTGCCCCACCTTTACGTATAAAATACTGGGCAGAAATTAAAATGCCTTTTGTTGTTGTTGTTTTGTACCATACTGTCTAAATTATTCAAAGTGAGAAAGTAGAAGCAAAATAATGGATTTATTTTGAAGGGTTTTGTGATGTGGTTTTTGTTTGTTGGTGTACAACAAGAGAAAACAGCAGAGATTACTCACTGCATTTTTTTGTCATTTTTTTAGCAGATGTGCTATTATTCGCCAAGTCACACAGTAAACTGTAATTAGCTGCTGCGTTCCTTTGACATTTGTCTTTATGAACGGTAAACAACAATGACTCTCACCAGTTGAGATGCTGTTAATAATTGATAGGATTTCATCTAATTTCAAATTTAGGCTTTATAAAAACAATAGCACAAAACTATGAATCACTCAGTCTGACAGATATATTGTAAACCAGGAGGATCTCAAACTTTTTGGGCTGAGCAGTAAGTCAATGTCTCTCTATGTGTGGTTGCAATATTTAACACAAATTAGGCTTCTAATAATTTAGACTATTAGATGCTTTGCCTTCTATAACGCTGTCCGCTTGTGGAGGATTTTGTTCATTGAGCATCAGTGTGCAGCTGAGCATTGGTCATGAGTAGTTCCCATTTACTCCCACGTCCAGTTGCTTCAACTGTTCACCTGAAAACTGTAGATGTTTCACTCAGACGTCCCCTATGTTCAGACGCTTACACCTAGTTTATGGTCACCACAGCGCTGTTGCAGGCCAGCTGGATTATCACTGCAGTCATGTTAGCCTTGCTGTAGACTTAAACCTGAACAATAGGTGTTGCTCCTCAGAAAGAACCTATATAGAGATCTAAGAAATTGCAAAAGGGAACCAAAGCAACCACAGACTTCTTCAGCATTTTCTCCAGAACATCTTGCCTTTCCAGGTTTGTTGTAGGATCTCTCTGTAATCTGACCATCTCTGAGCCCTTGTCCTAAATTAAATGGTGGTAAAAACCAACATGATGGTACATTCAAATGTGAGGATGACAAGAGTGAACATCAACAAGATGTCATTGTACCTGTTCTCGCAACACATCACTGGATTTCATTTAGATTCCACAGAATTGCTAATAATCTCTTCCTGGATGATCTTTTAGATTTTATCACAATCATCAGAGTTTCTTTTAGACCGAATCTATCGCAGAAAGGTGTTGTAGAGTTACGCCTGTTTCATTGATACAAATTGTTTCCTTCTGTGTGTATGCACTTTTTCATATTTGATCCTGTTTTACAGCTATGATGACAACAGTTTCACACACTGCTGTACATCCCCCCCGGCGTGTTTACAGTAAGAAAAACATCAGTGTATCAGAAGTGAAATATAATTAAATCTATGAAGGAGACATTTGACATCCTGTAATAACAGTCATTTTCTTTAGAGATGGGAATAGTCTACTGCGGGGCACATTAGCTTGGAGATTTATAATATACTTTTATATTGTGTGAATTTTGCCAAAAGACATTTAATGTTCTTCCTGGCTAATTCTAATCACTGAAGTCAGTGATGCGCAAAAAGAGAGCAATGACTGATTTTATTAGACAAACAAAGGCCTGGAGAGGATTAAATGAAATGCATTCATCTGGATTAGAGCGCTATAGTGGATAAATCTAAGCTCAAACCACCTATAGTACGTGAAGGACACAGGACAATAAAGCTAATTCTATTAATCACCTTTTGCTTTGAATTTTCCGCACACATTTAAATGCAATTTTTTTGTTCATTTACATGGTGGACACTAAAGCCTTTGTCAGTCCCCAGCAGTCAAATCTCCAATCTCAACACAATTAGACACAGCTGACTACATTCCTAGGCACATTACACTCCGGGCTGTGGATAAGACTCCAGCCATTTCCTCCCAATTCAGAAACAAAATCTCATTTATCGGGAGAAATAAAAATTGAAAGGAGAGCCTGAATTAAGCAGCAATAGGAAGAGAAGCTCGTCGACAAGGAGCTGAATGCGTCTGGAGCAGGCAGGAAATTGTCTCTTCGTGTGGTTGAAAAGTGGCACTGTGTGGTTTTTATACCTATAGGGTCACATTGGAGGATTCAGCAGGCACTGAGCTATAAAATTGCTAGTTGAGAGGGAATTAGTGGGGATGGAGGGGTGGAGAGGTGGAGAGGGAAGGACAGCACAGTTGGGAGTTGGATGAAGAGGTGTGCAGCGGCAACTGATTTGATGATCTCACCCTCAGTGATGTTTACAGTGGCTCTCGGCTTGGCGATTACGATGGCCAATGTCTTGACAACAGAATAAAAAGGGCAACGGCCCGCTTTGCCACACAAAGACAAAAATATCCCGTCACAATAAAAATAAAGACAATGCCTACAGTGGAATATAGCAATTACCCTTTTAGGGTATTTTTAATTAGCTTAAACGGTTATCATCATCCTTCCAGACCCTGGAACCATGTCTCTCTGCTGCCGTAAATGAAACCATTAACTACCTGTTGTCCTAAATGTAGAAAATCTTGAATATATATTTTAACATAATGCACAGCTGACTTAAAAAGTATAAAATACATTTTAATGTTTTCCATTGTGTGAAAATAGAACAGAGCCTAGAAAAGCCCAGACATTTTTCTGGCCCTTCCTGCCTAGGGTGTCTCTATGAACAGACTGGTCAGGTCACTGTTAGGACGACCCTCTGTGATCCTGTGGTTCAACAAACTCCAGCTTTATTGTCTCGGACTGCAGCTGTCAATGTTAGTCCGTGTTCTGGAAGGTGGAGGTTCATTTTGAACTGGAGCTCACTGAGACTGCAGAACAGAAGACAGAGCAGACAATGAAAGTGGTGTTTGTCTACAGGAGGAAAGCAGAGGCCACAAGTATACATGGTATTTGTTAATTAATTTAACCTCCTAAGACCCGAACTCTTCCACGACATGCATTTTTAATTTCTCTTTGATATTTGAGCATATTGGGGCCCGATGAATGTAAAAACAAAGAATTACCAGATTTCTTTTTTACCTTATTTTTGTTTTTAAGAAGAATGAGAGCCACATATGAGGATACTCATTTAAAATTTTGATAGAACAGTAGCAGTATGATGTCCTCGTAAGTGGATATCAGGCCCATGTAGGGCAAAATTGAGTATTTTCATCTAAATAACCCAAAATGTGATGTCCACATATGTGGACGCAGGTCCTAGGAGGTTAAAGAATCCTGGGCACACATCCTTTCACGCTCACACATATGTGCTGTGTATACACAATCCTCTACAGCTACAGATGCAATTCTATGGGAAGCACTGTGACCTGTTTAGGGTGTGGAACAACTATCAAGCATCCTACACAGCAAACAACATTGTCCTTCATTGTCTTGTCAAACAGCTCACGCAACCATATTTACCTATCAGGCATTGTTTGTCAGATTTCATAAAGGCTCCCTAAACTGAGTCGGTCCCCATAGACTGCAGCATTAAAATGTCCAACTTCAGAGCAGGAATAAGCATGTTTATAGTTAGCTTAGCTGTGGATCTCATCAGCTAATTGGAGTAATTGAAAGGGACCTTTTGATTGTTGGTGTTTTTTGGAGCATTTTTTATTAACATTATCTACCCACTCAATTCATGTATGCACCTTGCTACTATTAGTCAGCATTTTAGCAACCTCTCATCCAGATATGGACACTTTTAAAGTAAAAGCCAAATGTGATGACACAACGCTAAAATCGATACTTCTAGATACGTCTGGTGGCAACACACGGTACCAGGGTAAGCTGCATTTTGGCAGTGTTATGACCCCAAAACACATAGCAAGAAAAAATAAAAGAATACAAATAATACACTTTGGGTTGCTGCTACACATTTATGGTGTGGGATAAGATTTAAAAAGATGTAAAACTTCCTGTGTTCGCAGTCCTTTATGAGGAGACCATGCTTTCAAAAGAACACCTACTAATAGCTAGTGTTACGAGTGAGTATCACTGTCTGATGGCCTGACTCTTTCTTCAGAGGTTCTGTTTTCTCACTTCCACTGTACATTATTTCTATCTGCACTGCAGAAAGAAAGCAGTCACAATTCATTCTCCCACACGAGGTCACTTTTTAAAGAAAAGTCTTTGTAGAATTAAAAAAAAAGCTTTAAAGTCCATCCATCCATCCATCCATTCGCTTCTGCTTATCCTTTTCAGGGTCGCGGGGGGCGTTGGAGCCTATCCCAGCTGTCATAGGGCGAGAGGCGGGGTACACCCTGGACAGGTCGCCAGTCTGTCGCAGGGCCAACACACAGGGACATACAACCATTCGCACTCACATTCATACCTAGTGACAATTTGGATTATCCAATTAACCTATCCCCACAAGCTGCATGTCTTTGGACGGTGGGAGGAAGCCGGAGTACCCGGAGGGAACCCACGCAAACACGGGGAGAACATGCAAACTCCACACAGAAAGACCCCGGCCTGATGGTGGAATTGAACTCAGGACCTTCTTGCTGTGCGGCAACAGTGCTAACCACCGTGCCACCGTGCTGCCCATTGAAACAGCAGCTTTTGTTATTTAATTTAATGATGACACAGGGGTGCAGTGTCACTTCATAGCACAAAGGTCTTTGGTTTGAATGGATGGGCCAGCTGAGTCCCTTGCATGAAGCTCCCTCTGGCTTCCTCTCACAGCCCAAACAGATGCTTGTTAGGTTAACGGGTGATTCTAAATTATCTGTAGGCGTGAATGATCATCTGTCTGTCTGTTGCAGTCCTGTGATTAACTGCCAACTTCTTCAAGGTGAACCCCTTCTCACCATCTAATGCTCCAAATGTCTCCAGCAGTGTTTGTGCTAAGTTTCACTTTATTTCCATCCATCCACTTTCTTAACCCCTTATTCAATCCAGAATCATGAGGGTTTTGGAGCTTATCCCAGCTGTCACAGGGCATCTGTGCATCCTCCACCAATGGACATCTTAATTTTAGAAACTACAGATTTCATAAAATAGCTTCTGAAGCAGAAAAATGCATTGCATCGGCAATCATTGTAGCTAATACTGGTTATACTGGTAATGCTGGTTGTTAATAAACACTATCCCCCCCCACACCCCACCCCTGCCCACTCACCTTGCCAATCTGAGCCATGGTCTGAGTAACCCTCATCACCCAGGCCACTCACACACAGACTCTATACCCAGACCAAGTTCTTTGCACTACTTCCAATCACTTTGTTCTCCAGTGCGTGCATTTCTCTTGTTTTGTATACATTTCTCCTGTTGTTTTACTATTTATATTTTATTCCTGCACAGTTGGCGTGGAGCACCCATAACTTCTTTGTACACGTACAATGACAATAAACAGATATTCTATTCTATTACTTTCTAGCACAGTGGTTTAACACAAAGACCCGGTGTCTGTAATTGTCAACAAATCACAAGATCATCATCAGTCCCACAGAGTGTGAGCTCAGGCTCAGCTGTTTCCTAGAACAGCTGTAGTTTTTAGCTAATTTTGCCCAAACTGGTGTGAGTAGTGCACTGTGGGGGGCTATGTTTCGCTACAGATTAATCCTGATTTAATGGTCTCATATTTACAGCAGCAGCACGGTGAGCTATAGTGCCCATGTTAATTATAATGAATAAACACATCACCCAGTACAACAGTGAGGCACGCTGATGTGGTTTTAATAGGAAAAAGATGTATCAGACTCTGGAGACTCACATATGCACACACACTTGCTATTGTATTACAGTCACTGTTGTTTTCGATGTTCCATATAGGGTTTATGAACAGCAAGCGAGTTCCCCGCCTCGAATAACACCATTTAACTTCAAAGACAACTACGTGATATGACTGCAGTTAATTGCATCTTTGGATGTCGGTGACATCTTGAATCATGAAATGGCAGCTTGAAAAACAAGCCAAAAAAAAGAGTGTGACAGATGTCTGTCTGAGTAAGTGAGCTGTGAAAACTCCAAGGTTGACAGAAAAAAATGTTTGTGACTTACTGTAGCTCGCTATCAAGGTTAGTACAAGATTTCTCGACAGGAATCTATGGCAGAGAATGGATTTACAGTACTGCTGTGTATTTTAGCAGACTTCACAAACTGAGATTTACTCTTTAAGTCTGTGGATGGTTCGATGAATTAACACAGCATGCTCAGTGTTTAAGGGTTCGGTATGGTTACAGTTTGTGGTGGCGTCTAAATCCGTGCAGAAAGGAAGAACTGATGTGCATTTTAGGTAAGCCAAGCAAAGCCCTAACCAGTGATTTTTTAATCTAGTGCGTGTGTGTGTGTGTGTGTGTGTGTGTGTGTGTGTGTGTGTGTGTGTGAGTGAGTGAGTGAGAGAGAGAGAGAGAGAGAGAGAGAGAGAGAGAGAGAGAGAGAGAGAGAGAGAGAGAGAGACCGTGTATGTGTGTGTGGCTTTAATTGTGTTGTTTTTCTTCTCTCGAGTTAATTACTGTGACAAAGGTGAAAGTCACTCTCCATAAAATTCTGTGTTTCAGCTACGGGTGTCACGATTATTATGTATTGACGGTAACTGTGATATTTAGAAATGAAATATTGATAATGTGTCAGTACTGCTCATATGATAATATTGAGTGAGCTTTTTTGTTTTTTGATACTTTTTTAGGGAGGTGCAAGCTGGCATGAAAGAAAACAGGTGCACTTGATTTATAATAACAAGACAAAAGGTCAGAAAAAAAAAAGAAGCAATCATTTCATCCTGATAATAAAATGTCATGAATTACCCATCACTATAAACTTAATGGACTCCTCTCTATTAAAACATGAACAACAAAAAAAGAACAATAAATTTACAGTGAGTCAGAAGACAGAGGAATCGGCACAGTTGCAGGACTGGGAGCATTTATCAGGTTTTTTTCGACTGCTGCTTGGAGTTTGAACTTCTTGTCCTGAAATCTGTTGTTTTCTAAAACAGCTGCAGAGATCGGTTTTTCACAACAATGTTAGCATGACTCAATAGCCACAAAATACAGCGGGTTGAAATAAACTGAAAATCTTTCTTTTAGTCGTTTAGAGTTCTGCTTCTGTTACAAAATGTCACATCAACCACATGTGACACCCTTTACCTGGTCTTAGTGTTCACTGCACTTCACACTGTACAGGTCTGTACACTTTCCTCTCATCCATGTTCAGTGAACATACAACGGAGAGTTGATAAATAGATGCAGTGGTCTATCTATGTATCAGTAGAGTGCTATCAATATCACCGGCCTTTCAGATGAGGCTTTGATTATCTTGCCCAGAGAGTGAAATCGATCTGCGACTGCCCTCAGTGCTTACTATAAGTCCTGGAAGTGCAGAAAACCTTGTTTGCCAGAAAATACTCCTGCACTTCATCTGAGCTGGGCTGATGAACTATTGCTGAGGAAAAAGCCCGACAGGAGCCAGCCAGTCAATATTAATGAGAACAAAATTAAGGAAGGAATCTAAAATTAATTTCTGTAGTTTGGTGTTAAAAAGAAATGAGACTGCTGGAATGTTTGACAGCGTTCGACAACGGATGATCTGATATCCTCGTGTTGGTGTTGTTCCCAGACCATCATGAAAATGTTGTTCCAGGTTCAACATTGCAAGTGACCAATCACATTGTTGTGACGTTATTCCTTTGCGCCCCAAGCCATTCGTGCATTTATGAAATTCCAATGTTGCAAGGACAATATCAATTCTGCTTACTGTTTATTAAAGGGTTACGGTTAGGCTTAGGGTCAGGGTCCGTTGATCGGCGGACAGAGGCGGTTTCACGCAGCTTAAGTACAGTTTTTTGTTTTACGCCGGTTTTTCCCGAAGTCGCAAAGGTATGACGTCACAACATTCTGATTGGTCACTTGCAATGTTGATCCTGGAACAACATTTAGTATGATGATCTGGGAACAACACCAACACGAGGATATCAGATCAACCTTCGACAACATCCGCAGATAGCCAAGTCCAGGTTGACACAAAGGCTTCCTGCACTGGTGACAACTGCTCTCAGACATGACAACACAAAGTAGAAAGATAAGGTTCTGCTAACAGCCCAGCTTCACTTTCTCATGCAAATATTTCAACATCAGGCACTGGCTGATCATCTCTTCTTGATGTGTACCCTTCGTATTGTGGCTTTGCAATATGTCACTCATGTTGCACACAGGAAAATTTCTAAACAATGACGTATCAACTATGTGGCCTAAAGCCTCAGTCACATAGGTCTAGAGACTGTTTGGTGACCCCTAGCAACTTCTGATCACTTGAGATAAATATATATTCCACAAGCAGGTTGCTGTATTTTGTCAAATGAAATCAGTTGCACAGGTGTTGCTAGTTTATACAGAAGATGGCAACTTATCAGCAGATACTTGCAGGTGTCGTGAAACTGTGAAATGTGCAATGCGTTCAAGTAACAAATTTCAAAAGGTACTAGTTTTACTTTACTTACATTTTGGTGTTGCACTATCATTTGGCAAGTATTTTGCATGGAAGATGTCTGCAAAAACTCACAAAAAGATCGCGGCCGTTGCAACCGTCTAGCTACCAAAGCAATCGCAAGAAAGTTTTCTCTGCAATATATACCTCTTTACAATCAGTCGCTCTTTATCAATCATTCAGTCTGGGATTGCAAATCTTTCCCAGCAAGTGATTGTTACCAGGTGGCTGCTGACTGGTCTCGAGACCTGTGTGACTAGAGCCAGAGTAAAACAAGTTCAAGTATCTCCCTTATGTATGTTGCTTCATTTATTACTAACACATTAAATTGGAGGTATCTCCAGTTTCAGTTATGTAGCCTAACTTGACATATATAAAACATTCCAGCTTATGAGAGAGGAAAAGGGACTCAGATGTGTGACCTGTGCTCTGGAGTCCACTTCTTATCACACTGAGCCAGCTGACTAAAACAGTGAAAAAGGGGATATAGCGCTTGACTCCAGACAAGAAATGTAACCAGGCAAAAGACAAAGAGATACAATTTCCACAATGTAGACTCTTGAGTTTGTCTTCTTTATGGCAACAATTTAAACAACAATCCTTGCTTTGTAAGAAACAGTCTGACGTGACCACTGTTGTCTGTGGAAATGCCAAAATCAGCTAACATCTGCTCACCTACAGTGCAGTTTTTGCCATCATTCCATGATATTTAAACCATGTTTGCTGGGAGAGAATACGCAAGAAAGAAAGAGTTTGCATGAGAGAGTGTGCGTCTCCCAGGACATTTGTTGTTGTAATTACTTCTTTTGGTGCCTCTGTTGTTCAGAAGACAATCCTCTGGTTCACTCTCAAGTGAGATTGGTCCACATGCCCAGCACCACAATTATGGTTTGAGCAGCTCAGGCAAATTTACTGCATCTCAATTAGAGCGGAGAAAAAGTTGCCTGGGGTGATTTTAAAATTTTAGGGCTTTTTTAAGCCAGTGAAGAAAAAACACACATCTACATCCAACACTGCATTCAATAAAATATCAGGTATTAGTGGTGACTGAGATGTGTGCTTTACCTGCAACTACCCATTCACTCACAAGCTACCCTGTTATCACACACACAAGTAGAAGGTCTGACTGTTTCCTCTTCCTAATTCCTGCTATCTCGGGTTCGACTGCAGCCTGTCCCCTTGTCTGTGTCACAACTGATGACTCAAACTCTGTAATTGCCTTTTAATCCTTTCGAGGATGGAACATGTGTCAGCTTCAGCTAATTCAGGGCACCGGTCGCCTCGGGATACAGAGACAAGCTTATGACAGGAAGGTGGTGAGTGTAAGTCAGCACACAGGCTGGGACACTTTGCAGTGCTTCTGATTATGCAATGTTCAAAAAATAGCAGCTCTTCCTCTCTGTCCATTCGATTTGAGATTGAACAGCATGTGCTGAATGCAAATTCAGCCCAAAAGATGGAAAAATGTGATGCAAAACTCAAGCACTGCCAGCCAACCTGACACCAACCCAATGCAGAAATGGGCTGAACATTTATTTACCCATTTATATAATTGATATTTATATACCCATTTATACAAAATGATATCTTGCATTCAAATCATATTAACAATAAACCTAATTTAGCAGCATCTTTCAGTCTCTTCTCCCAATATTCTGTTTTGTTATGCCTTTTTTCCCTTTTGTTGAATCCATTTAATTTACCCACAAAGACAAAAATAAGATAATCCAAAGTCAACATTTAACAGTAACTAAATATTTGGTTTTCCTTATATTTTCACATATTTTATTTTATATATCTGATACAAACATTATTTCTCTCAACATAAGGCCGCACCTTGGAAGCCCAAAGGTTAACACGCATACTTTATAACCCCACAGGAAGCAGACCTTTGCTTGTCTGTGTAGGTTCTCAGTCATCCAGTCATGGCAGTCTAAGGAGCTTAGAAAGAAAACGACTGGACTTCTTTAAATTTTGTGAAGATGTTTCACCTCGCATCCAAGAGACTTCTTCCTTTCTGGGCACCGGTGACCTCAGGAACTGATGAAGCCTCTCTCCAAGCTCCTTAGATCACCTTTGTTTTATTTTTTTCTCTGCAGTTATCATCACATAAGAGGCAAATAAAAAAGTGAATTTTCACTAATGTTGGTGCTACATGTGACACTTGATGAGTCAGATAGGAATGTCATTCCAAGGAAAAACACCATTAGTTGCATTGGTTCATAGGTTATCCAAACATGATGCACAAGTTTTATGGTAAAAGTGAGACGAATGTCACTCCTTGGTTGTCACGTATGAGCGCTTGTGAAGAATTCCTTCTTATTACAGTTTTTCAGGGTGAAAGGGCAAATTATAAGTAGCACAAAGAAAAAAAGCAAAGTCGCTGATGCAAAAGCATTCCTTCTGCAAATCTCTGTAACAAAATTATCTTTATGGGAGGCTAAAAATTAGCTGGACACTAAGCAGTAAATGAAAAACTTCTGTTTGCAGACAAAGTTTTTTTCTGTGAGTTCATCATTATTCAAAACTAACAGTGTTTTCACATTATCGCTGCTATAAGTCATAGCAATTGATAAAAAACTGTCCCTTTCCTCACACTCCTGAACATACTAACACATCTTCTTTTCACTTCATTTCATCTCACACATCATCATCTTCCACGTGATCCTCTTTAAATCCATTTGTCATTTACACAACCGGCCCTGTCTTCTCACCTTCCCCCTCTTCTTTGCCTCCTTCACATTTCCTTTTCTTTGTCCACCTATGCTCACGAGTTCCCTTGCAACCTGTTCTTTTTTGTTCTTCCCTCTCTCAGTAACTGTCTCTGAGGCCACTGAAGCAGCAGCAGCAGTGTCCAGGACATTTTCTCCATTAGTGTGAATTACAGTTTCCCGGGCCACCGGATCACAGCATGTGCAAGCACACCTCTTAATCACAATAGGGTAGGCATCCTTTTCTCCTAACGCTCGCCTCTAGTCCCAGTCACAGACAGCAACGGCTCCATTAACAAAGCCGAGGGGAACACTCTGTCTGGCCAGGTGCTGAGTCTATACACCCCACTGACTGCACAGAGTCTGAGCTGGCTACAGGGTCGCAATGAGAGGTCAACCTCTCAGTCAGCCTGTATTGTGTGTGTGGTTAAAGGAGGCTGCACAGCGTGAGATCAGCCAATGTCAAATGAGTCAGTTTGTTCTAAGATTGCAGTGAAACTAAAGAGGGATTGGCCACACTGTATGGTTTCACTGCCAAGACTGCTCCACTGCTCCCGTTCACAGTTGGCTGACTGCATGTATTCTCTTTAAAGCAAAGCAAAAATAGTTAAGATGTTCTGCCTATAACGCTTTTTATGACTATCAAGGTCAATCACTAAAAACATTTATTTATACAGTCATTATAGTCAGTGTATCATGTGCACCTGAACAAATCATCAGTCCAGAACATAAAATGATCACCATAGGACAAACGATTTCCAGTGTATAAGCTGCCAGTCTTTGAAACAGCACACAGAGGAAAAACACATAAAAATGAAGAAAAACAGAGTTGTCTCAAATCCCAGTGAACTGCTTTGTTTTCGGTCTTAACAGTCAGCATAAGAACGGCTCGTCACAACAGCACATAATGGCTTAGAGAGCCAGCATATCAGTCAGCATCTTAAAACACTTTAGTCCAGACCAAAGAATTTTGGTGGGCACAAATACCCATAAGGGGGGTCCTTCAGGAGTTGAATACCTTCTTTTTTTTTCTTTTTTGCATTTGAGCTGCTAATAGGAACTCTGATCAGATATAACAGCCAGCCAGTCGCTAATAATTCAATGTCACCTCATGTTTTACTTTCTTCCAATCCTGCTTTCATTTTCTGTCTGTGTTGCTTCACTGTGGCTTTGCAAGCTGAAAGGAATTGCAAGCTAATACTTTTCTGATGAGTGAAAAATCACATGCATAGTGCTTCTCTCATTGGCTACGGGCTCAGTAAAGCCTTCCCTTGATTCATTTCCCTGTGTTTTGTTCCAGTGTTAATGAAAATGCTAAAAGCTGCAGTGTACATTGCTAATTTTGGACTGGTCACAGTACACCTATGTCATGCTTATGACGGGAAAGTAATTACTCTAAGGGAATAATAAAAATGGAGTTCTAAGAACTAAAAAAATGTCTCTTGTTTCAGCTGTGTTGACACAGAAGTAGGAGGGGGCAAACTCTAACAGTTACCAGGAATAGCAGAAGGTCCTGCAGTCTGAAATTTAGTTGTAGCCCATTCTCCTTAAAATGGGGAAGAACAGAATGAGTTATATTGTTTCATTTTGGGGGTTTTGTTTGTTTGTTTCTTCATGCACACATTCTCCTTTTTGAAAACCTGATTCCTACATTAATGTTAACAGCATTGGAAAGCATTTGAGAAAATTCATAGAATTTAAGCCAAAGCCAAAACCACTCTAAAGTCAGCTTTATTATTTGCATTTTATCACATACACTAAGTTGCAGTCTGTAACAGGGACAATAGTTGCTACTACCTACACACACCAATAACCATACATCAGAATGACTAGCTGGATTATTAACATGCCAAGAACTATAATATATATCCACTTTATTGTAGGAGAAACCGAAATCTGTCAGAATCCTTTAAAAGCGACTATGTGTCCTTGGAAACAACAAAAAATCAACACATCAGTCATGTCTGTGAAAACACACATGAAGAATGAGATGATGTCTTTTCCTAGGTATTTTTTTTCTTCATGTATCTGAATTTTGAAAACTTTTATTTGGCTTTTTGCACAGATGGATATTTAAGAGAAGGGTCAGATTTTTGGTTATAGAGGTATTTTTGTGGTTCTTGCAAATTGCTGCAAATTGTTGGATGATGGAGGAAAAAAAAAACAAGCTGGCTGCCATCCTTCTGGACAAAATAATAGATATCTTAAAAAAGCAAGTGAAAAGCTGGAGAGTTTTATGGATTTGCGTCACACAGTTCCCACCAGTGTTATTTGTGTGGCTAGTTGTGGGGTTTTTTTCTTTTACTTTTTTCTCTTTTTTTGTCAGAATGACAAAACCACAAAAAAGAAAGAGAAAAAAAGGCTTTTAATGCAACAACAATGGACTCAACTGTGGTAAAGAGAGGCAGAGTATGAAAAGAGAATTGCCGGTCCTCCACTTTGCATTTAAAAAACAGCTTAGGGCCCACTTTTCTCCTTCACCCATTATTTAGAGACACCTTCGTCTTTTCCCCTTTTGTAATTCTCTCAGCATCTTCATGCAACTTTGATGAAGAGTTACCCTGTTAAGAGCCTGCCAAAGAGCTATACATACTCACTGTGGGTTGACAGTGCCTGGGACAGTAATAGCTTTGGCTCAGCTAAGGCACTACTCTCACCCCCAATGCTTGCAAACATGACGCCGGCCTGCTGCACAAATCTTATGCAATAGCTCCCAACACAAAGTGCTCGAAAAACTCACAGAGTGTTTTCAAACTGTCTTCACTTCACTGACATTTTTGCTCACAATACCATCACCTGACTTTGTGATTCTTACACACTTATATATCTTCATGCTGTTGCTGCTTTGAAGTCACCACTATGTTACTGAATGCTTTTAAACACGCCAGAAATGCCTTCATAAAAGCACCAACACAGTCAGCTTGCCTGCAGGCTTAACAACTTCTGGCATTTATGAACATATGGTACACAATATCATCCCTAATCAAATGAGTAGTCAGTGCTCACACATGAAATCAACAACATGACTTTGAATTAGCCTGAGAGCCCTACTGAGTAGTATCCACTGCGCTTTAAGTATAGAGGATGGAGCAAAGAAAACTGTGAGCTGTCATACTTCACCAACATCTCATGAGGCCTTCTAATATTTCAGGCACAGAAACTCAATTATGAGGCCGAGGTTTTGATTTCTTAGAATAATAGGACTACATGACTGAATTCAATTAAGAGCACCCAGAATATATTTGGACCTCTCAGAGGAAAGCCCGGGGTGAAACAGATGGAATTTGCATCATTCATAGAACTGTTCATTTGTTTTAATTGAAAAGCAAACTGATGGATGAATAGAAAACTGATGGTGATCATTAATTGCAGCTGATTTAGCCTCAGCGGTTTGGCGCAAACCCACGTGCGTGGTTGTCAAGTTGCAGTCTTGATCTTATTGCCCTGAAAAAAAAAGCATTGCAGTGCGCAACGCCACCTGTGTGAAGGTGCCAAACCGAGAACGTTTAACCCCTGCAGGCTAATGAGCTGATGAGAACATCAGGTAGAGCTGATGTGCGTCTTGCAGATAGAAAAATAAGCACATTGCGCTCTTTTCCCCACCCTTATAAAGTGATTTTTCCAGGACTGTTCTCTTTCAAGGTGTCGGGGGCAGCTGACAGGAGGCAACGGCTGAATTACAATGCGCCCAAGCTGCAGTGCTCCTCTCTCAATCTCTCCCCCTTCACTGACAGCGCGTGTGCCCACGGCGTTCAAGCTTTCTGTGACCCAGTCCTGACAGTTGACAATAAGCTCCGCGCACAGCTGGCGACGACACGATTAATTCGACGCTGCTACGTGCAGCACCCAACTTGAATGAGCCCCTTCGCACTGGAGCCACAGCCTCATTATCTGCACAGAAAGCTGATGCTGCTTGATAGGGGGAGCCGATCGGCCACTGAATTTTTACACATTTCACTTAGTGGATGTGGCCACAGCGGTGGCCTCTCAGCAGACCTTAAACCCTAAAGCTAGAACGGGCTGCGGAACAGGTTATCCCGCAGAGTTTAACATAAAGCACAAGGGTAAAGTGGAAGTCAAAAGAAAAAGCCAGTTGCCCACCTCATCCTGCTGCGGTTGATTCTGTCTCTGATTCGGCTGCTCCTTGGTAGCTGTCATTGTAAAACTCCTCGGAAGGGAAAACTTGGTCGAATCCCAAAGAAAAGCGGACAGAATCCCGTTTTCGGCGCAAAATAAGTCTGATGAGAGAGGCGGGGAGGGCAAGGCGCCGTCTTGTCAACTGCGGAATCTTAAACAGGAGTGGTGGAGCGAAGGGACGAATCCGTCACGATTGAATATGTGCGAGGTCTTGGCTTCTCGTCACACGCTCGCCAACGCAGCCCTGTGCGTTCACATCAACCCCCCTCCGGGAAAAGGGAGGAGAGTTTCGGACACGCTCGTTTGCTGAAGCGAGAAAGACGGAGTGTTCTCACATTTTACCAGCCTGACACTTCTCCGGGGTGTCTGGCCTCTCTCCCTGTCTACTCTCAGTGATGTTGGTATTTTGGAGGATATAGCCCAAGACGGAATGGAGGAGGGGAAGGAGGAGGGGAGTGTTCAAGTGGTCTTGTGATGGTTTCCGGGGAGGGATGCTTTTGCAGGACCCAAGTTTCCAAAAAAAAAAAAAAAAAAAAAAAAAAGACAAAAAGACAGTGCGAGCTGTCTCGGCTGACGTGTTAGCATCATGTGCTGAAAGGTGCACACAGGAGCTGTCCGCGGTGCTGAAAGCCTTCCTCTTCTTTACTGTTGTGGGCGCGCGTAACACCGACCCACCTCTGCATGTTATCGTGCGTTAAACACCGGCCATGGGCTCAGGGAGACGGCCGCTTTCCAGCCGCAGAAACCCGCTGCTTTTGTTATACGGGAGCCTTTCAGATGGCGGCGAGCGAGGAGCTTAAATGGTCAATAAAGGGAGGATTGAGCGTGGCTCACAAAAGCCTCGCCGCCGGTTGTTAAAATACGCGCAGGGCACGGAAACGATCGCGTCGGTGTTTGGAGTACTTAGCGGAGAAATGACACCTGTGAACCCGCCGCTATATCAAGCTCACCGCGGGGCTTATGAGAGAGCGAGGTCTGCTTCTGTGGTTAGACGCTCAACTTTATGGAAGCCGGGCAGGCAGAATGAGAGGCGGTGATATTAAGGCTCATATCGCTAACGCCTGCGCCAGACAAAGATCAATAGTTTATATCTGCGTTTCACTGTTGCTGAATTACTAAGCTTGTTAGGGATTGTGAGGTGAAATAACTCTCACGCACTCTGACATCTACCAGACTGCGGGCAATGGGTGGGAGGGAAGATGTCATGTGCTTCAGTACTGAAAGAAGTCTTTAATCAAACAAGTAATTTAAACAGGAATGTCAATCAAATATATCGACTAAAGCTATTAAGCATCAAGGCACAGGCTAAGAAAAGACGAGTAAGCTGTAAATCACTCCATTTCATCTTTAAAAGTGTTTAGATATTTTCCTGTTTTTTCTTGGTTTCAATCACAGTTAATAAGCTCGTGTGTGTGTGTGTGTGTGTGTGTGTGTGTGTGTGTGGCTGACTATTCCCCTTCCACCTACCACCATATGTTGTAGTTTGTGGCGATCTGAATAGTTTAGATCCCAAAACAATAACGGTGCTAAAAGTAGATATTTACCATAGGACCCTGGCTTCAGTCCATCTTCAGTGTTTTTTATCAGCTGCTTTGAGGGGTTGATTTTTTTTTTAACCACACATACTTCTTCAAAGGCAATCAAACTTCACCTTTTTCTAGCATTTTGTGAATTTTTTTGTTTGTTGTTTCCATTTTTCACAGCTTTGATGTAAACTCAAAATTAAGCTCCAACAATGACGGAGACATGTGTGCATGGTGCTCTAATCATATCCCTGCTTTCACTCATTGACAGCTCGACATTCTCCAGGGACACGCCTCCAGATGTACAAGCATTCCTCTCAGACCTGCAGCAGTTTGAAACTGGCCCTGCATTACTCATTACCCTTCAAACTGTTTTCTATTCCACAGTTTCAAAAGAAAACTCACGGGAGACTAAAATGAATCACCAAAATGAATCAAAATATACTGATATATACTAAATACACTGCACTATACACTCCCCATTCTTTTTCCAAAAGAGATTCCTGCATTTGGTGTTTAAATGTTGTTGTTTTTTTAAGTCTTATTCCATCATCATTTTCATAAAATCATTTGGTGACCCGCCGTGGAAGAGTCTGTACTCAGATGTCTTTCATCTTTCATTTGTTATCCGTCTGTAGAACCGCAGAGATGATATCTCATTGGACAGGAGTGGAGTGGAATATAGCAGTGTTGAAAAAGTGGTCTGTTTGTATTATAATAAAGACACAAATCGATCTGCGTGCTCTATTTTGTGGACAGGAGTAATCAATCCACTTTGAAGTGGAAGTCAGTCCAAGTCAGCCTTCAGTTCCACATAGTGCAGCTACTGCAGCAATAGTATTAAGAGAAGCAAAATTGATCATTTACTTATCTTTTTTTCCTAAGAAAACAACAAAAACGTTCTGATATGTTTTTGTCTTATATAATGTAAACCCTATAGAGTGTAAATACATAAATAAAATTTCCACATTTAGATTTCTTTGTAAATTCTCTTGTTATCTCAAAAAGGTCTGGATTAACCTGTTGTTTTCCAGCTTTAAGCACGGCAGATCTGAACAGCACATCAATCAGTTTTCCTGTAGACTCCTGGTGGAGCATAGGTCCGCAACACCACGCCAGCGGACTCTGTTCTGGGAAGCAGGTAGCAGCACATATATGACCTCAAATTTTAAAAAATTAAATACATTTCTGGACAACAGAAATGTATTTAATTTAATGTCCTCTTGCCCCTGACTATTCCCCTTCCACCTACCACCATATGTTTTAGTTTGTGGCAATCTGAATAGTTTAGATCCCCAAACAATAACAGTGCTAAAAGTAGATTTAACATAGGACCCTGGCTTCAGTCCATCTTCACCGATAGTGATTTTTATCAGCTGCTTTGAGGGGATGATTTTTTTTTTACCACACACACTTCTTCAAAATGTCTTTACAATTTTAAACAGTTTGTTTTGAATTTAATTGTTTCCACATTCCAGGATAGTTCCACGTTTAGTGAAGACCCCAGAATTTTGAAAATGTTGGAAATGTTACATCCACTTATTCATAAGAATTGCCAGGAAGTTGGGTGAAAAATCACAGTCCAACACTAATTGTGAACTTGTGTCTTGAGCTTCAGTCCGTTCAGCTCTGCACTCTACACCAGCTGAAGCGGACTTTGTGGAAACACAGATTTCAACATTCACTTGAGGAACCATTCATAAAACACTGACAGTGTTGTTAATTGGCATTCCATTAGTACTGTTCTTATATTACAATCACATTTCTGACTGACAGACTGCTGATGAATCTGCTTATCTCAGTCAAAACATCAGCATCTTCTCCGGCTGATAAAGAGTTCAGGAAACAAGCCTGATACTTATGTGTACTGCTGGCTAACAAAGCCTAGGGGAGCAAACTTTACTCCCACCTCTAGTACCACAGACCTCCAAAAACAAATGGATGTGGAAACTGAAATCAGCTTGGTTACTAACGTAGGTTGTAAGCTAGCAACACTTGCAAAAGCTTACAATCCTGTACCACCCTCAAAAATACTAAAACTCCTAAAATGCTGTGTATAGTTCTTAATACAGACACATGAAGCCCACAATTAGGAAAAAGCAAAAGCCTGACGGGGTGAATATTCCTAATTCAGGTTGATATGCTATGATTAGCAAATCCCTGCTCGGGGAGACGTTTAGCAATACTCATTTTCTTCCCTGTCACCACACATCTGTCCACTCAGGTTATTAGCTGGCAGGGAAAACCCCAAATGTCCTGGGGCCAGCCGTGGACTATTTTGGCCCCTGACATTCTGGAAGAGTTGCTTTCTAAGTGTAAAAGTCCAAACAGGGCATAGAATGTGGAATTTGCTTTTCAGAAAGAAGAACTTGGATTCACTTCCATCTCCAGCACAGTGACAACGCAGAGTAAATCCCCTGTCAAATATCTCAAGGAACTGGGAGAAATGCCAGCAGAAGACCTTCACACTCGCATCGAGGGCAGACTAAACATATCTCTCGCCCAAAACAGCGACGCTCAAATATTGACATGTTCTGTTTGAGCAGCTCTACCTTCAGAATGTCAGAGACGTGAAATTAATATAAAGTAAACATGCAGCGTAACAAACGTACAAACAGCGTCGGGCGGTCATCTGTGATGGTAGACAAAGGTTTCTGGGTCTGAAAAGAATTTGACATGATAATCATAAAATTAAAAAAAATCTGTTTCATGTTTTTTGTGGGTGTGTTGAGTGCATTAGTGGAGCTCACATTTGCATAAATTCCTCTTAACCTTTGCTTGCGTGTACCACTTTCTGAGGGAGACTAATGGAGTTTGCCTGTTTGGGAAGAGGGAGTGATGCACACATTGGATCTGCTTGGATGATGAATATATGCGATAACCTTTAGAAAATTGTTTAATTTAAAGGTAAAGGTTGGATCTAAGTTGGTTAGCCTCCATAAGCATCTTCAAAGTTTCTTTCAGCCTTAATACTATGAGTTTCTGACTTGGTTGGATGAGAGGATGAGATTGCATACCGCTGACTTCGAAACAGTAAATGAACACAGGATGGACACACTGCTTTTAAGGACAGGTTGCTGAGAAAGAATGAATTTTAAACCTGATGTGTTTGCATTTAGAAACCAATGGAAAGATGCAAGCAGGGGCAATGTTTCCCAGAAACGACAGAGTGAGATTTCCTGTTTAGTTGTAAATAGCTTTTGGCTAATATTTATACAGTTTGAACTGGCTGTCGGCAGATCGAACTTCCTTAGACTTTACAATGCAGCATTTATCGATAAGTGAATTATTTTGTTTTTAGGGAAAATTAAAGTTTTAAGTTCAGTATAGCAACTCAGCAAACTGTTAAACTTTTGAGTGGTTTAATGCCTCACTTTACTGGAGTTATGTAGAGCTACAGTTTAGTGGAAACAGGTACATTGTGATATCACTAATCTGTGCAGTAATCTGAGAGACACCAGGGAGCTTATCTCCCACTTTTCAGAATATACCATATGTTGTTCACAAAGAAAAATATTATTTGTAATTAGTGCACATAAGCACCCTGTGAAAAGACAACAGTGTTACGTTTTACTACTTCATTATTCATTATTCTTTCTTTTTTTAAAAAAAATCTTAATATAAACACAGAACAGCCGTCACTGTATGTGACTGAATGACCACGGTTGCCTCAAATTAAAAGAATATTTAGGGAGGACTTTTGCCGTTTCAGCCTCACAACACTGCTGTTCACTCTGTATCAACAAGCAAACTGACAGCTGGCTTGTAAATGGCAGTAGTGAAGCCACCAATAAATATACCGTGCACAAACTGGTGCAGAATAGGTGTTCAAATATGTTGAGATCTTATGACCTCATAACAGCGTATAAATCATTTTACAGCCTCCCTTTTATCCATTTTCTCACACTTGTCAGGGTCCAGGTCATGGAAGAGAAGTGTAAGCAGAGGTGCCTGGACCTCCCTCTTCAAAGACAGCTAAGAAACATAATCTCTCCTGGATGGTCTAGGTCTGCACGGTCTGCCCAGGGATCTCCACCCAGTTGGAGAAGCCTAAAACATCCCCACTGGTTTCCTTTAGATCTGGAGACACAGCAGCGCTACTGTGAGCTCTACCAGAATCACTGAGCTCCTAACCCTTTCTTTTCCACCTGAGAACTATGGCTTCAGACTTGGAGGAGCTAATTCTCATTACAGCTGTTTCATTTTCACTCTCATCAAACCATTTCAGTATTGTCATCCTGGAAGTGACCACTCAGGAGAGAAGTGCTTGATCGCAGATAAAGATGATCACACAGCAGACTGTTGTATTGATTTGCAGGGACATCTTTCCAAAGTATAACGAAGCCACCAGATTCTCTCACTGTGGATCTGGAATCTGTTGTCAGGAGTTCAGGTTTTTCTCCACTACAACATCAAATGTTTTTACGTTCAAAGTGATTTGCAAATAATCAATATAATAACATCACTGGTGACCCATCTAGGACTGGGGTTTCAGTTTGCTTAACATTTTTTAATTTACATAGAATTTCTGCTTGTTTGAAACATGCACATGTAAATGCTCTTAACAGAAAACAATTGTCTGTATTGTAATTGTAACACTAATTCACAAACAAGTAGCAGCCACAGTTCACCTTTTGGGCCGTCTGTGGCTATAAAATAATACTTCAACGAACTGATTATAACATGGCATAACCAAAATAGATTTAACTGCACAGTATACATTAACACTGACACCTTAACTTCCCGAATGTTATCTAGAGTTATCAAAACTTTAAACATTTAAACCTTTAACATGCACAGACAAATATAAAGAAACTGCACGAAACTGAACTGAGCCGATCTGCATTGTGTCACTGATGACTTCCAGCACATTCTCAGCTGGATTCATGACACAGCTGAGTTACAGTTGCACTGATTGCAGTCAGATTGATGAGGGGATTTGAGTGTAATCTGTGCACGTCACAACAAGCGCTCACTTTTTTTTCCTTCCCCCATAAATGTGCTCATGCAGAAGCTTGGTCTGCAGAGGTTCTTTGGATGAATACCTCTCTTGGTGTCTTGCTTCTAACAACATGATGCACAGCACTGGGAGAATAAAGGCGGTGGCATTAAAGCTAAGCAGGCTAGGCTGAACTGCTAGCATGAAGATCAAAGTCTGTGCCTTAAAAGATCTAAGTTTGGAGTTTTGCTTGGGTATGTTTGATGTTTGTGTGTGTGTGTGTGTGTGTGTGTGTGTGTGTGTGTGTGTGTGTGTGTGTGTGTGTGTGTGTGTGTGTGTTTTTGGGGGGGTGGGGGTGGGGGGGTTGCAGTGAATTGTAATGAAAAAAAAGTGACAAGATCAGTTTGTGAGAGATGGGCGAACATGTCACTCCAACAATGAAGAGTGAAAAACATCTCTGGATGTGCTGTAATTCTGTGTGGGAGTATATTATAATTGGAAACGTGACAACTGAATTTTAAGGTACCCAGAGTGTGAGAATGAAATACTTTATTTTAAACAACCCAGTACAGTTGTGGAGTGCCAGAGACAGAGTGTGTGGGTGTGAAGAGCAGAGGAAAGTGTGGAGGCGATGGAGAGGTGGGGACACAGAGAGGGAGGGAAAGAGAGCCCCTGGGGAGGTGTTTTGCCGAGGTGTCTGCTGTTGATAAAGTATTTATGACCCTGGGGCAATTTAGTGCAGACACTCAGGAACTCCACGCCACCTCACCACTGATGAAAGTTTCATGACCAAACTCCAGTGTCTGCTTCTGTGGCTTAGCCCCAGCAGCTCACATTCAGCACATCACATTATTACAGCAACAGCTGGCACTTCTGATGGGGAGCAATATCACCACTCTGACTCTCTAATAAATAGCAGTCAAACTCTTCCTTGGTTGGTACTCTTCATGTACAATTCTTTAGTTTCTGCAATAAGCAGACATTTCCTTGTAATGCAAAGTCACTCAAAATGACAGATGCTAAAGAGTGATTTGTTTCTTCCTGAGGGTTTTTCCCTGTAATCTTGAGTGTAGGATTTGAGTTCTGCATTCAAAAGCAGAGGGAAGCTGTCGCTGCTGATAAAAGTGGGCAGTGTTGATAGAAAACAGGGATTTTATTTCCAAGCCATACTGCACACGTATTTCTTTGATCAGCTTTGGAAGCGGTGCAAGAAAATCCTGTATAATGACTATTATTACGAAGTAAATCAAGCTCAAAAACAAAGATATGTTTGAAATGTTGAGAGCAACCAAAGTGTAGGTTTGGTTTCAACCAGTAAAAACACAGATGCCATCGCACAAGGAAGAACTGGAACATACAGCCAGAGTCATGTAGCACCATGTTTAGCCACAATCCTGCAACAGATGCACTCAGAGGCCTGATCTTGGCGCCATAGGATTCAGTCTGGGATAACAAGCAAGTGAAGACAGAGTTTTCCAAACATTTTAGTCATATGTATTTCTGGCATTCTTTTTAATGACATTTTTTGACCTTGGATTTCACTGCGTATTTCTTATTGGTGTTTTCTGTCAAGTGCCTTGATGCAAGGCATCCTGTTTTGTAGCTGCACCAAGCCAAACTGACTGATATCAGTAATCATGGAATTGATATTTTGCACACCCCATACCATCAGAGATCCAGGCTTATAGCTTGTAATGTAAAAAAAGATGATCGTGTGTATTTATGGATTAGTCATTCTTGAGATCTACACAGTCACTAAGCCAAACAGCAGCCTTTTCTCCATGTTTTCTTTCATATTTGAACAGCAATTTCAGTTTTTCAGACAATCTAAGATCAGAGCTACCAAATGACCACCAGTAGTCCCTTTGAAGTGACCATAAGAATAATACTGAAAAATACTTCCCAATAACTGCCCATGTGGAAGACATGGTGCATAATTTTTGCAATTAAAAAATGAATATCAGGGTTATTTAGTTTATTGTGTAGCAACAGATATACTAAATGGTAATGAATAGTAGGAGAAATTATGGCTTTGTCATCTTTAGCTATAGATCAAAGTAACTAACTGTAATTATATTTAGAAAGGATAAATGCAGAGGGTGGACTGATTAAGGGCCAAATGCCATCACACTGAGCTGCAGCAAGCTTCAGTCTCTACAAGGAAACACGATGTGCTCCATCCAGCAAACATTAATTCATTAAGTCAATTTTATGCAACAGGGCTCAGATTATACAGCTCCGAGGCACCCTGCTGTTGACATTGCAACGTCATTCATTTTTGCAGCTAGTGTAATCCTTTTATTACTGTTGTCTTATCCCGCTGTGCTTGTTGATACCATCGAGGGGTGTGTCAAATGAGCTGAATGAAATCCTAATGAGGGGGTCACTCAGTATAAGAGGATGTATTTTAACTACACTCACCAACCTTGTTATTAGATACACCTATACAACTCCTTGTTAGCATTTCAGCATGTAGACCTCTCCAAGACATTCTGCTGAACTTGAAACAGGAAGCTATTTTCTTGGCACACTTTGGGCCAGCTGCTCATCATTTAAACAACATAGCTTGTTTGTGACCATGTCCATCCCTTTATGAAGATAGTGTACTTCTGATGGCTGCTTCCGGCCACCACCATGGCACAAAACTCAAATCACCTCAAACTGGCTTCCTTCACATGACAATGAGTTCACTGTACTCAAACAGTCTTGTCACAAGACCCCAGTCCAAAAGAGCACCTTTGGGATCTGTTGGAAAGGAAAATTCACATCATGGACAGGCAGCCATCAAATCTGCAGCAACTCTGTGAAGCTATCGTGTCAACATGGACCAAAATTTCTGAGGAATTTTTGCAGCAACTCGGTGAATCTGTGGCATGAAGAATTAAGGGAATTCTGGAGGCAAAATGGGGTCAAATCCAGTATTTGAGCAGTATTTGAACGGTGATTGTATTTCTATTTATATACTTTTGCTGGGACAACGGGAAATAAAGGCAATGATTTATTGAAACATTTGCAAACATATGTGGATAGACAGTATATAAGACATAAAAGAAGAGTCTGTACACTTCTAATGAGCTTTAAAGTCAATATTTGGTATGATCACCTTTATTCTTCAACACAGTCTCAACTCTCTTAGGGAGCTTCCTTGAATTTTCCTTTGGAATATTTCTCCAAGCTTTTTGAAGGACCATCTTTGGATCTTGGCTGTCATTCTGTTCTTTGTCAAGATGATCCCACACTGCTTCAACAAAGCTGAGGTTCTGGGGAGGCCAATCCCTTATTGATATTGTTCAGCTGTGTATGTCGCATTGCAAAGCTTTTACTGCATGGAAGTGTTGTGGAAGCAGATTTCTTTTCTGTTGTATTAATCACATATTTAATCATATCACATTAGTAATAGTAATGTCACTTTCTCACTTAGTTGTATGTATGTTCACTACAGAGGGGCCTTGTGCTCTACACACACAGTGAGGCCATTGTAATGGGAGATGTTAAACAGATAGTGAGACTCCTCCTGCCTATCATAGATGTAAATCCTTAGGTGACGGCCAAGGAGAAAACAAGGTCATAATTCTCTCTGTGAGGGAGGAGGTATAGCCCCCTCCCCGAGATGGGGCAACATGTAAGAGTTTGTGAAATGTTGTCTGCGTCTCTATATGTAAGATGTAAAGGTCGTGGCCACAATTCAGAGATCACCCTAGTGTTTGACTGGAGTGGTTCTCTCCACATTGCAATGTGTTTATTAAACCCACTTCAAATCAAGATCAACTTTTGCTCAAAATCCCATTTGCTCCTTTGTGTTGCAGGTTATTGTTAAATTTTCCATAACAACCCCCAAACACTGTCTAATAGTGCTACTCTGCGTTCATAAGTATATTAATTTTGGCAAGATACTGAAAAAACTAACACTCCTCTGAAGATGACCAGGTATAATGACTGGACTGAAAATAAGTGAAAAAGCAGCAAACATCCAAAAAAGAACTTTGGAAGTCGTTCAGAAAGACCTGAAGAACTTTCGCTCAACATCACATTTGCTTTTTTGAAGCAAAATATAAAGAAATGAGGGGCAACGCAAGGCTTTCAAAAAGTATTCTATATCACAGGCTCCTATAATTTTTTTGACAAGATAGAACATTTTCATTTCTTTGCCTAATACTCAACACCTTGTTACCAGTGACATTCAAGTCTGGTTGATATCGCATTGATATCTGCTGTAAATTTGGACATTTTAACATCAAATTTTTCAGGGACTGGCTGGCTTTTGAGTGGCCGTTTGAGGAACTGTTTTTCATTTTTCATCACTCTGAATTTGTTTCTTGGCCTTGGTTGACAAGGAATCTAAAACTGCAAGGGGTAAGAATGATTCTTTTTAGTATGCATGAGTATATTTTACCTTTTTCTGAAACCAAGTTGTTAAAAAAAAAACAAACAAAAGGAAATATGGAGTAAAAATGAAACAAATCAGCAAGTGGGGAAAAAAGCAAAATATGTGCAAAAAACAATTTGAGACAGAACAGAAGCTGCAGCCTTCTGCCCGACAAACTTATGAGTTACTTCACAACAGCCACAAATTCAGTCTCTTAATGTGGACATATTGCTCTTTTCTACAGCACTCCCATAGCTACACTACAGAGGTCATTTGGAAGATGTGCATTGTGTTACTTTTTTCCCAAAAACTTTAACCAAGTCGAAATTGCAGGTATATTTCACAGTAAATAATAAATATTGAATTCTGTAATGACATGAATGCCTCAAAATGTAAAACACACCTGAATCAGGTAGATTTTTAGTTCCATTTTTTATTGCATATACTATGTTTAAAACAAAAGCAGCAAACACTAGTCGAAAAGCCTTTTTTTTCACCATCACAAATAAATTCATCCGATCAATGTTAGAAAAGCTGGATGTTTTATTGGATATAGGCCCAAGCAAAGCACCCACAGGCAATCACTCTGCCCAAGTGTCCTCAGCCGAAACACTGAATTCCTAACAACTAACCACTAACTGTGGAAGGCAGAGAGTGAAAAGCTAGAATTTCCCACAGGGATCAATAAAGTCCAGCATTTCACACTCCATTATAACAATATACTGCTCTCCACATTTCAGAAGTGCAGCACACTCACACTCATATTTTTTAAGCAGCTGGTTAGAGCCTTGAGCAGGTTGATATAGATGCTTTAGGACTTATTTGTAAGAGCCATTAGATGAGTCTCACCTGATGTTGAGTACACAAATAAGCCCTATTTGTTAGGTTGTAAAACAGAAGGCTATCAATACTGTGTTTCTTATTGTCCCGTGTAAACTATTGTGTGTTTCCAAAGCTTTATATGGCTTAGATTCTCTATGCTGTATACCACAGAGCTCCACACCTGTGTAAAAATATTTTAGCCACAAAACAAAGTGGAACATTTACTTTCATTAGCATGGAAACACATAGTGCATGTATTCTAAGTTGCAAGCTCTATCATCGTGCTACAGCTGTGCTAGAGCTCAATCCTGAAAAATCATCAACAAATGAACTAATTTGTCTTGTTTGAGTACAGCTTTCTAAAAAACGAGACTCCAACTACTTTAGTTAAATAATATGCTTTTTAGGCAATCTATTGTACTCATTTCTAGCACTATATTTATATTCTTAGACGTTATTAGAGTAGCTGTGCACGGCTCACAGTTCAAAATAAACCTTGTTCATTCAATGCTGGGCCTTGTTGAAGCTCTTTGGGTCATCATCTGCTGAAAACCAGAAAAAATCAGAAGAAAAGCCAGAATATGGGTGGACCTTCTGCTGTGTCATGGCCATATTACTGATATGCACAATCAGTAACGTCATACAGAATCAAAACTAGAACATCTAGGGTACATCAGTCTCAAGCTTTTTTTTTTTTTTTTTTTTTGCCTGTCACTCAAGCTTTAACAACGGACACAAATAAACGCTGCGTGTCGAAGAGTTACGCAGGTACGAAGAATTGTAAGAAAGCAATAAAAACATAGAAAATTGTCAGTTTTGCACTTTTAAATAGTTGTGACCACACATTATGGAGCCAACTCTACAGTAAACATGTGCCACCTCTCATACATCGGCACAGTATATATTAAAGCACCGGTCAGTGAAAGTACACAAAACTACAACTTAAAACAAAGCCATCCGTCTGCAATTTAAAATGTTTGTTTCCCCACTTGCCCTCACTTCTCTCCCTAATTCCATCCTCTGCCACTAAAAACAAACCTGCCTTGGAAATATAGGCAAAGAGCCCCCTGCACTAAACATAATGAAGGCAAATTATGCATGTATGCAGCTAGAAGACACACAAAGCCTTATTCTAAATCAATATAGCCTCGGGGTCGTTACGGGAAGCTCCAGCCCTTCCTCTATGATCAAACACTCTGCCTCATTTGCTCTTGTGACGAAGTCGAAGCGCTCAGCATTCTCACTTCTCAAAAGCTTGTTCCTGAATTCTGTGCATCATGGATCAACAGAAGTAGGCGAGAATTTGGCTACAGTGTAAAGGGTACGGAAAGCCCTCAGGCATTCTTCGACATTGGGTGCAATGTTTCAGAAGCTAAGGCAGCTTGCACTGTGTAAAGTCATCCCAATTACTGACACGAGTTTTGCACATAAGGATGTTTCATTATATTCACGCCTACAGGCTCTGAGGTGATTGGGCAAAACCTGATTTGTTCTAATGTAATAGCACGGTATGGTCCCTACTGGTTTACATGTCCTTCCTTTCTGACTCGTGCATCATATGCTATTTCAATAAAATATGCGCTAGATTGATATGTGTATTTCATAGACATTAAGACTTAAAGATGTACTTTCAGGGAAGACAGGAACGCCTGTAGGCAATGCATAGATTGCTTATACCAGGCACGTACGACATAAGAATATCTATTTTGAGTCATATAAAATAAGTTCTTTAGACCAAAGTTTAACAACGAGAGACTGTCACTGTGAAACTGGGAGGTATTTAAGGTCTCCCTCAGGGACTGTGAAAGCCCTTAATACTTCTTTTCCTCAAGGCTGCAATGCTGCTGACTCGACTAAGGGATTAGCCATCCAATCAGAATATTCTAATCTTTAAAAAATAAAGGAAGGGGTTTTTCTGAAAGATGGAAGAATCAATTATAAAAGCTGTTATGAAGGAGTTTGCATGTGCAAGCAGATGCAAATGGACATATTTGCATTTGTTTGAACCTAATAATACAACTAATATATAGGCTTTTATTCAAAACCTAACGAGAAAACAACTCTTTAATTGAACTCCATATGAAATACAAATTTATACTTTTCCAGAGGCTTTCTGAATGCTTTTGATAAAGTGTTTTAAAGCTTTTGTAATATTTGAAACTCAGGCACTTGGGGTAGTTTAGCACAACCCTCTCTGACTGGCGGGTGGTGGAGATGGACGAATCAATAAGAAGCAGGTAAAACACAACTCACAATCCTCAAGCTTTAGTTTCATGTCGTGTAAGTGAAACATTAACACAATAAATATGGATGCATATTTATAATGTACAATGAAAATACTGGCTAGTGAATTTGCTTTGTAGTGGAGACATGGGGATGCTCCTGCTCCCTTTATTTCTTGCTGTTCGTTCCACATAAATAACACTAGTAGTAGTTGCTGGCTCTTCCATGAATTTCTCATCCTGTGGACAAGCTCTAACTCAACTTTTGTAACTGGCAATGACACTTGTTATGTTTTTCCTCCAGCCTCTGCGATCTCAGTGCACTGTCATATGACCACTTCCCCACTGCTGAAGGTCCTGGTTAGCATGACCATCTAGCTCAAAGCAGATCTCGAGAGCAAGAAAACACCAACATTGTATGTTTCAGTCTACAGTCATGGACTTGGCGCCTGTCAGGTCCAGGTCGAAGACTCTGGTAACACTGGCATAACTATACAGAGCTGGCCTTCTTACCAACAGAGAAACCACAAGACAAGGGACAGGTTAGCTGGTCATCAGTGACTAAACTGTTGTGATTTCCTTTTAGCAAAAAACAAGAAAAAAAAAAAGGAAATAAAACAAAAATTCGAGACCAACTACCAAAGTAAGGTCTCTTAGTGGGAAAGTTGGTATATTCAAATCAAAAATATGGCAGCTCTTTCTGTTCTGCATTTGTAGCTGGCCATGATCCAACTGTAGTATCAGACAGAGCCTTGAAATTCAGGATGCACTTACACAAAATAAACTGCTGAGTCAATCTTAATTCTTACCATGCAAATATTTGTAATTATTAATATTTCTCATACTTTGCTTTCAGTGAATCACTGAATTTGAGAGCCATTATTGTGGTGACATGCAATCAGCACAACCACTTTATAATAGCATCACTCGCATTCACTGCTCAAAATATGACATTTTCCTGCTCAGTATTTTTGTATGATGTATAGTATATTTATGTTTGTGGTAGTTCCACTGAAAGCAAATTAATGCAAACATACCAAAACAGTAAGAAAAAACAAAAAGGAGCTAAAACTTGTATCATTTGAGGAAACACAACAATTTAAATCATAAGTAAATGCTGATTGGCTAAAATTACCTTTCCAGTTGCGTGTGAACATATTTAGAAGGGAATGCAGCACAGCAAAATACTCACATCTTACATAAAATTCAAAACAACATCACTGGCTCCTTACCTGCAAGAAATATTCTGGTCTCTTACAACTAGAGTCATATCCACAGTCCTCCATGCTCAGTCCCCAAAGGAGTAAAGAGCTTGAGCTAACAGAAGTGTGCATGTTCTTCTCAGACATGGAAGGAATTAGAGTAGCAAACTTTTCCCCCATGGGTACAAAAATAGACGGGAGAGGCAGACTGCAGATGAGATCAGTGAGGATCAGTGTTGCTCGTGACAGCTAGCCCTAGGTAGCTTAAACATTAACTGGGAGCTGCCTTGGGATCAATGATAGCCCAGATAGAAACTCACCAGTGGCCCTTAAGTGGGCCAGTGTCTGCAACAGCAGCAATAGCCCTCCACCAGGCTCTTCAGAGGGAATACCAGTCCACTCAGTCTGAGTGGATGTGGAACTTAGGTTTGTTTAGTCTCAGGTTTCAGTTTAATTCATTTATGCCTTCATTGTCACCTTATCCATCAAACCTCACATTCAGGAAGCTTACAGATACAAAGGGACTTTTCTCACTTTGATAAAGCATGTGCAGAAAATATAGACAGCAATAACACAAATAGTTACATTAAAGAAACAGGTGACTCTTTATTACCAGATGATACTGTTATTTAAGCTAAAAAACAAAGAGTTTAAATTATTTTAATTATGTGTACCAATTTATAGAATGTCTGCAGCAATGGCCTACTGAGCAACTCTAACTGGAGGACCCCAGCAGTCCGGGAAGAACTGGAAAACACTGGATATATGGATGGATGGACACATTAGGTTTACCAGCTGGTCTTGGTGTTTGCTGTTTGTACACTACTTGCCCAAACCAATGAGTTTTTAAAGATTTTTCACAGATGCCTGCTGTGGTTAAACAAACAAAAAAAAAGAACAAAAGAAAGAAAGAAAGCCTCTATAACAGTGGTGAGAGTGATGATATTAAAAAATTGCACATTTGTTGTACACATACTACAACAAACAAAAATACAAATAAAAAAAAGACACATTGAAGTGTTAATTGGATCAGAAGAAACACCACAGTGCTGTGTCACATTATTTTCTATAGTACCTTTTGATGCATTTTATTATTGTTCATATTGTTGGTTCACATATTAAATGAGCAAAAGCACAGATTAAATACTATTTTTACAAATACTCCATTGCAAGTAAAAATCCAGCATTCGAGGTCCTCAGCAGCATGAGTGCAGACAGAGTGAGGGGATCATATTTCTCCGTTACCAGCTCCTCTTCAGCTTAAAATCCTTCTCCTCCTACAAAGCCTGAATGATATCTTAAAGACCTCGTAGTAGCATATTATCCCAACTGAGCACTTTGCTCTCGGATTGCAGGCTTACTTGTGGTTCCTGGAGTTTTCAAAAGCACAATGGGAGGCAGAGCCTTCAGCTATCGGGCCCCTCTTCTATGAATCCAGCTCCCAGTTTGGATTCAGGAGACAGACACCATCTGTGCTTTTAAGATCAGGCTTTAAACTTTTCTTTTTTGATAAAGAGTATAGTTAGGATCAGGTAGCCCTGAACCATCCCTTAGTTGTGCTGCTATAGGGCCAGGCTGCTGGAAATCCTTTCTCTTTCTCCTCTCCATTCATTTAAATTCCACTGCTGCGAGGCATAAACTCTGTCTTCTCTCTCCCTTAGTTTGCACTGTGTTCTGCCTTTTCTTTCACTCTCATAGTGTACTTTTCTGTGCATATCTCTGGCTTCAGCGCTCCATGTTCACGACCTGTCCTCAACCTTCTCAGTGCTTAATGTCTGATTGTTGTCTTTCTGGTGGAGTCCTCCAGGTGGAGTTGCTCAGTAGGCCATCCTGGCCACTGCAGACTTCTATACATTAGTACACATAATAAAAAGATATATTTTATTTCATCCTAACCAATGAAGGCTTGTGGTGACCCATCCTGAGTTTTTTTTCGTCACCAATGTTACGTAGCTCAAATAAATAATTCTTGCTTTTTTTCTCACTCTTTTTTTGCAGTTTTGTGGGAAATCAGAAAACAACTTTCTTTGCTTTTATTTTGAAGAACTTTAAACTTTAAATAAATAAATATATATATATATATATATATATATATATATATATATATATATATATATATATATATATATATATATATATATATATATGTGTGTGTGTGTGTGTGTGTGTGTGTGTGTGTGTGTGTGTGTGTGTGTGTGTGTGTGTGTGTGTGTGTCAATGCAAGGCTGCTTTTACTGTAAACGTGTGCGCACAGATGTTTATGAGAGCTGTTATATATATATTGCTTTTTCCTCGTTGTATATTGTTTTCTTTACTTTTGCACCTTTGTGGTCCAGCTACCCAGTTTCGCTGTGCAAGAAACCACACAATGACAATAAAAGCTCTAAAGTCTGTTAGTTTGCTAGTCCTGAAAGATGTCAACTCACATTAAAAAAAAAAAAATAGGTTGACGCAGAATGTAGGATTTTGAACAACAAGTGGACTTTTTCAGAGGTAAAGCCATGGGCGTAGTTTTTGGAGAACAGATTAGTGCGTTTGAGTTTAGATTGCCATTACAAGATTAAATATGTTGAGAAATATAAGACTGATGCATAGCAGAAACAGACATCTTCAAAAGCAACAAGGGCTTTTTTAAAACCGAGATTAGCACATCCATTAATAGAGCAGCAATTATGGATTATTTGGCAGCGACGCACTCAGTGAAAGGGACTATGACAGGGAGTGACTTCAAGGAGATGACCGCATGCTTGGTTAGACTGGGGCTGAAATGGGACAAACTGGCAGGTGTTAAAACCTTGTAATTTTTCTATGGTTTTCAGACATTTGAATAGGATGTAACATAAAATGACTGAAATGAACCCAAGACAGAAATGAGTATCCTTGCATTGTATTACACATCAGGAGCTGCTTAAAATTCAATATTTTAGTTACAACATCAACAACAATGTGGTTAACTTCTTCAGGGTGAGAGCACTGAATCCCAAACAGATTGTTGCGTTTTCCAGGTTCATGAGATTGAGCATGGTGAAATGAGCTACCACACAGCAATCAGGTGGTTCAGCATAGGCATGAAACAGGTGGGGACATTCAGGTGTAGAACAGAAGGCAGGTCTTGCTCCTGCAGTTGATGTGACTGCACTCATGAATTAATTAAACACCAAACTGTAAGGCATTTGCATTTGCATTTGAAACATACAGTCTGCAGAAAGTTGTAGTTTCTTTCAACCCAACTGGAGAGCAACATTCTTGCTCACATGGAAACAGTGAAAGAAGCCAAACCATCAGCTGATCGCCTCAGCTGGCTCTCACCCATGTTTGGAGCCCAGCACGATCGTTTTTTTAAGGCGAACTGAAGACCTCAAAACAGTTGAGAGTGAAATGCACATGATTTCACTTGCGGTGTGGATAATGTATCCAGTGATGTTCAGGTTGAACTCGCTGACCTGCAGTCTGATTCACTGCTGGCAGAGCACTTCAAATAAGTATCACTACTGGATTTCTATTCTTCTCACAAAGAGGAGAATTTTCTACACAAAAGTAGAGCCTTTTATTTGCTTTGCACATATATTCATATGTGAACAAACACTCTTAGTGATGGAATTTAACATTCAGACATAGATCCTATCTCAGTGACCTTTGCTTTTCCACCTCAGGCACTGAACCTGACTTTAATACACTTGTTCAAGCCCAAAACAAACTAAATTTCTCTCGCTGAGCAGGAAAAAGAAAGAAAAACTGCAGATAAACTACAAAGTGCAGTAAATGGTGAGCATTTGTGGAAGTTGCCATCTTCCATGCAAAGTGCAAAAAAACTCCTTTAATTTCCTAGCAGCCAAAGCAAGACGGTTTTTGGTGCAGCAGCATCTTTGTGCCGTTTCACCTGGTGCTTGTACTTAGGCTTATATTTTGGTAAAATGAAATTTTTAATGAATATTCATTTTGGATGGAAATAAGTACTTACTTAGGTACACAGAGATCAAATACTTCGCACCACTCCAAACTGCATTTGTTTATTCACATACAGAAATAAAATTCAAATTTGAAATTGCTTATGGCACACAGAAAGTGACTTGCTGCATTGACTCAGCAGTCTACACTGCTGCCTCAAGGCATTTCTGTCAAAACAAAAAGAAACAAAACCTTAAATGGAGCAGCTGACAGGATTAAGGAACAACTGAGGGGAATCTCTCGCTTTTCAGTGATCTGACAGAGAAAGGTGGGAGAAAAGGGGACAGGAGGAAAAGAGAGGCGAGACAGCAGAACAGCGATGAAGAGGGAGAGCAAAGGACAGAGTGACTGCATGCTGCAAAGCCGAATCTCTCGCAGCTCTGTGTGGGAGGGGAACAACATAGCTGATGTGGAGAAAATAACCCGTCCTGATGGATAGCCTGGATCGCCATTCAGCTAACTGCAGGCCAAGGCTGCATTCCATCCAAGAGTCGAGGTTGTTAGCCACATGTTAGATGCCATCACCTCTACCTCACACAGGAATGTGGAAAAGTGCTGCTGATTCATTTGCCTTCAAACAGGTTGTCGAAAGTATCAAAGGAACAGATGCTTGTGTATATTTGAAATTCCTACAGCTGTCCGGTTTTAAGCATCACTGTGAAACAAGTATTACATTTTACAATACGAGCTTGGATAGAGGCCTCGGATTGCTCATTCACTTCTGATTTAAGAGTTTTGATATTTGTTTGTGGAAAGCCTGACAGGTTGAATTGAATCACTTGTTGGCATACCGTAGGCTGCTTTCCTGAAAGGATGGCAGCCTCGTCAAATGATTTTTAAATCCCCACAATACTCTCCGTGGCTCTAAATTACAGAAGCAAATAGTGGCTTTTTACACTCACACAGCCTGATGGCTCGAAGCCCACATCGCTGGCAGGCTTCTACAATCAGATTGCCTGATGCCATCAAGCCCCAAATTACCTCTTGAGAGGAAAAAGAAAAAAAAAAATCTTAAAATCACACAAACTCAGTTCACAAGGAAGTCAGACTACAGTTCTCAGAATGCATGTTTTTTTTTTACCTGTGAGATTCAGCATTTCAACTGCACTTATTGCCATCCAGGAAGCATTGCATTGATTGTCGGGCTATCAAGGAAAATATAAAGTGTGCACTGTAATTGTAATTCAGCTGGCAGCGATGCTGAAGGTAATTTACATTCTGGAGGATTGTTTGGGAGTTGTGCGGTTGTTCTTCACTGGAGCGGCAGTAAGCACAGCAGTAGAGCTGGTGACTATACGCAACAGGTAAGGAGAGTGCAGGAAAATAGCGTGTCAGTTCAGTGCATGTGAATTTTTTATAGTTTTCCCGTGGTTTTTGTGTGTTTTTTGTTTTTAATTATTTTAATTAAATATTATTTAAGAGTTAGGAGAAGATACAGGCAGCAGTGGGTTAGCCTTATATAACATAAACAGAGATGGGCAGTAACGCGTTACTGTAATCTGATTACTTTTTTCGAGTAACGAGTAAAGTAAGGGATTACTATTGCAAAAACGGTAATTAGATTACCGTTACTTTCCCGTAGGAACGCTGCGTTACTGCGTTACTAAAACCGTGATTTTTTGCGAGAATGTCTCACGACAGTGACGTAAGCGAGTGCGCCGTTAGTGACAACAGCTGTGTGCAGATCAACAATGGATCACATATCGATTGTGGGAGAGAGTATGAGCGTGCAGCGTTTAAAGCGTGGAAGTACTGACCTTACTTTGAGTTTGATTCCATAAAAAGTGACAAAAACATTAGCGTCCGTTGTGCGTGGGAAGAAAACTTCTTTTTACAGCGAAAAAACCCCTAAACTTCCAAGCAAGCACCGAGTGCGCTATGAAGTAATGGGAAACTCACAGAGAAAGTCGCGGATTCTTCAACTGACCGCGGCACACCTGCACCAGGGTAAACCTCCGCCTACCGTAGTCCTGCTTTACAGGTGAAAGTAGAGCAACAGGACCGCTGAGTCTTTGACTTTATTTATGTTCTGCTGTGTTTTACTTGCATCTATTTGAAAGAGTGAGTGTAAACACAAAAAATATTTTATTTTATGTGCTGGAATGTGCAGAAAATAGGTTTAAATGTTAAACTAATTTATTCAAGTCAGAGAATGTTGCATATAATTAAATTTTTGCTTGATGCATAAAGTTAAAAGATTAAAACTGATAAAACAAGTTAAAAAAAGAGACTTTTCCATTTGATTACATTTTGTATGATGGATTATGCAGTAAAAGTAGAATTACTTTTACTGCATAATCTTTACTTATTTGGGGAAGTAATCAGTAATTACTTTTTTGGGGAAGTAATCAGTAATTAGTTATGATTAGTTTTTTCAAGTAACTTGACCAACACTGAACATAAAGAGTGGAGACAACTAGTTCTGATAGCAGAATGTAGCTCACTTATCTGTTTTGGGATGCTATGTCTCATGAATATGAACCTAAGTCCACCCATCCATCTATTTTCTTCCCAACATCCAGTTTACTGCACTCTACATCTAATTTCAGAAACTGTATTTGAGGGTGGATTTGAGGTGTTCCTGTGTGCAATACTAAAAGGTTTTTCAAAAGTGCATAAAACTTGAAAGGCAGCCTCAACAGGCTGCAGTCAACAAATTGGCATTTGACTAAAGTTAATTGGAGTGCAAAGCACAATAACTTCATCAGGTATTTCTAAGAGCAAAATAGTGCCTCTTAAAAAGTTTTTCAAAATCAAAAGTAATTTGAATGAAAATACAACCAGAATTAAACATGAATAGAAAAAGGCAGAAAATGTTCTGGATGTTTTTGAAAATGCTTTTGAAATTGTGACAAGATTTATGATCAGCTCATGATTCAGGACACTGTCTATAGCTGGAGTACAAATTCATCAAAAAAGTCTTTGAAATGTCAAGACTAAATCATTTAGACCGTTGAAGCTCATTAATAAGACAATTAAACTGATAAGGCTGCTGCAGAGTGGACATCTTAACAACATCTAATTAACAAGCGACTGCAGGAGGTGACATTCAGACCTTTGGCATCAGAAAAAAAAAAGGTACAGCTGGGAGCGAGATTAGGGTTTGCAGCTCGACAGATCAGAGGTAAGAGCTGAGATGTGGTAAAGTTTTAATAGGACTGCAATGTATGCAGCTCACTGTTCGCTTGACTTGCTTTGCATAGCTTATTAAATACCCATTTGGAACATTAGCATGCTTTGACCAGTTTCCAGCTTTATCCCAGGGAAATTATGTTATTACGCTAATCCCGCTGCTCTGATTCTTAAGCTGTGTCGCGAGCCAAAGGGACACAGAACAGTTGATGTAAGTCTTGTTGCATCAATTGCTTCACAGGGAGTGTCCTCCCTAATGTCCATCCTCACCACTGCCTTAATTTAGAAGCCACTCCAGACTTCACCTCCCCATCAATTTTCATCAGAGTCCAACTTTTGATCCACAAGTGCCCATTCTGCAACTCAGCAGGCCTCATGCCTTAGAACAAACAAAGTCACCATTCCCAAGCCCTCTTTTAAAAAACCAAATCCATCCTATTAATTACCATGTGCTACAACCATCTTCTCCTCCACCGTGCAACGCTATCCTTTGGTGAGGAAGAAGATGGTGGGGAGCTGTGATGGATCACCAAACTGCCTCTCGTCTTTTACTGTACCTGCACCACTATCATAATGAAATCTAAATTACAGGCTGTGTCCTGGGTGCTCATCCATCCAGGTTAGTGCCGCCTGCCTCGCCGTTGCAACCCTAACATCCCATTCTGAAGAGTCTGTACACCGGGAAAAAAAGAGTAATTTTTGGCTGCTTGACATTTAATAAATACATGAGAGGCAGTGAAGAGAAAGAATTGGAGGGGAGGGCTTCGGCCACATCACTCATTCTTCTTTCATGACTGGGAAAACAGATTTCTGCCAAGAATGTGGAGGAAATAGCAGGTCAGTGTTCTACCTGCATGTAAAGACAAAGCAACAGCACGTGGTGTGTGGTGTGCTTTCTGACCTCCACTGTCTGTGCCTCAGTGTTTACAGAAAACATATCTGCTGATGCTTAATAGCAGGGACTCAATGTGCAACTAACACCTACAGACATCAGCGTTGTGTTGATCAGAGACAAAAAGTAGTTGTCTTTTAGAGGGCATACACATGCAATACACACTGCAATAGAAAGACTAGTTGTCAAGCTTAAAGTGTTCAGAAATAACCAAGTAAGTTACTTAAACATAAACAAGCCTTTAGGCTGAAAATAAGAACAATAGTGTTCACCTTTAGCACACAGAACAGCAGCACATTAATGAATGTTACAGCGTGTAGCTTTTCAGACAGCCTAAATTTCTTTTAGTTATATTGGGGTTTTTTGGCCCATATCTTTGAATCAGAATTATAAAATGAATGCAATTTTGCAACAAATGTTACAATTTGATGTTAATGTGTTGATTCACTGATTTATTGATTGACTGATTTTGAATACTAACTGACATAAAAGGCTTAAAAGAGCACACAGATGTGATTGTAGTTTCTGGCAAATGAACAAATTAAAAAAATAAATTTTTCTGTACTACTCTAGGAAAAAGGGGCTGTACTTCTCACTTGGCTTGGCTAGATTGTGTCCAACAAGTCACTAACATTATTTTGAGATCTGTGGACTTTTCCAGAGTATAGATCCGCCCTTCAATTTTGATGTCTAGTGTTAAAAACCCAAGATGACTACAAACTTATAGCTGATGTCACGGTGCCTATGTCCTTCTTTTATATACAGCTGATGCAACATATACGTTACATATACCTCAACATATGTTGCACACCTGAAATAAGTGCGGCCCCAAATTGTTGTAAAAAGTTTCTTTAAATGTTGTTTTGTTTTCTTTTTTCTTTTCTTTTGTGTTGGTACTTTGCTGGAGTTACAATAAGAGAAGCATTTACATTTACTGTAAGGTTAGCTACGAATTAAAACTTTGAAACAAAAGTCGCATTACAATGGGATGAGGAGCAGTAATAAGTGTGTGCTTATTGTGTCTTTTTTTTTTTTTTTTTTTTTTTTTTTTTTGTTTATTGTGTCTTATTTAGCAGCCTCAGCTCAGCTTCTTTAATTACTGGCACTGAAACCTGCTGTTTAATTGGATTTTTTGTTTGACTGGCAAAGGCTTTCTCTTATTAGTTCTCCAAAGAAGAATTGTAACTACATTGCTAGTGCGGAAAATGTGGCTTGTCAGAGCCTAAGTCCGCAACGTGGGAGCTGCAGGAAAGAGACCTGAAATGGGCTTTAGCTAGACAGTTCTGACACAGAGGAGGAGAACAGGGAGGGACTGTAGGGCAAGTGCATGTTGAAGACACCGCAGCAAGTAACTCACCTAATGGCACTGCCTTCTGGTCCTCTGTGAGCACTTTCAACCCTATTCCGAAAAAGAACAGGAGGAGAAATGAACCAAATATAAAACAACGAGCCTGAAGGGACAAGTGTTACACACCAGAGTGCAACTGGTCTTTTCCTCCTCATTATAGTCACTGGAAAGTCACTAAATCACACCTGATATGTTGTAAGCCACTGCTGGAATATTATAAAACTATTAAGGGAGTACCAGACTTACACTAGGGCTCAAAAAGATAAGCGAACAGCAGCACTCCAGATTTTTTTGTTGATTGGGTTTCCCATATGCACACTGCTTTCATTTAAGGTGATGAAGTTTTCCCTTAAGGATCCTGCGTGCTTAGTTTCATGAAATCACTATTTGTGCTACTTTGTTACTCGCTCACTGAGTGAGGTAGAAAAGCATGCACACCTGTGCATGTAGTCCGGCAGTCAGTGAGCTGTTTATTTAACCTGTTAGATAGCATGGATAGTGTAGTTACTGCTTCGTGCGTGGTCTGTTAGACCTGCTGCAATGATATGCTGATCTGTATCAAAATAACACTGAAACATACAGCCACTTGTGCATCCTCCATCTCACTGTCCTTACTTCAGACATGAGGCAGAGTGTTGCAACGGTTCGCATTCAATGTTTTTTGCACATGATCAGACTCTGTCTCTGCCTCTACACAACAGCTCAGCTTTGAAGCACAAACTGTGGTTATATATCAGCTGGATTAAGAGAAGATTAATAGGAGACTGCATGTGATAACCAGTAACTCATCTCCAGAATCACAGCGTGATGCTCGACCTTCACCAAACAGAGGTTAAAGGGAATCAACAATGACAGCACTGCAGCCAATTGTGTTTTTACTGTAACTGAATAGTGTTGTAAATATAATGTTTTTGTTCCAGGACAGTTACTTTGAGGTAATTTGCTGTTCTTCCCTTGACTCAGGAATTCCTCCAGAGACAAAACGCTCAGCTTTGTACATTAGCTGTGACACTGTTAACTTTATAGCGGTCATGGTTTTGGGGTCTTTGACCCAGCATGTTGAGTTTCATGCCTTTTTGTATTATTATGTTCTATTTGTATAGTTTAAGCTTCAGTTAGGTCTCTTTGAGTTCTCTAGGTTTCCCAGTTTAGGTTCCTCGAATGTCTGTGTCTCCCCCACTATGTTGGTTAGTGTCGTGTCTGCCTCCTCTTCTTTACGTGTTTCCCCTTGTTTCTCATTCCCCAACCGCTATGTGTGTCTTAGGCCCCTGTGGAGTCATGTTCAGTTGTATCCCCATGTGTTTCCACTGCCCTCATCACCCTCATGTGTATCTATGTGGTCTGTTGTCATGCATTCATTGTCAGCTCGTCTGTTGTTTCACGCCATGGTTCCATGTTCCAAGTATTTATGTCTCCATTTTCATGTTTAGGATTTCTTCATGTTTATGTTTAGTTTTCCCAGTTTAGGTTACAGTTTATTCTCGTCTCGGTTTGCCTTGTGCAATTTTTGTGCCTTTAAAAAAAAAAAAAAAATCAGCCTTATGAAACAGCTCACCTTTTGTTAAATTATAGTTTTGTTTCCAACTGTCTATTCACTCTCCACACAGTCTGCTTTTGCTGACTGTGATAATAACAACCAGCACTTACTTTATCATCAACATGTGACTCTACACGCTCAAACAACAAAAACAAAAAAGATACAGCAGCAGTTCAAAATGCAAGCTCACAGCAGGAAAATTAAGCAAACCTTTGATGGAGAGTTGCAAGAACTTGTTTATTTTGAGTGCAGAATAGTTAAAGTGAGAAGTTCAAAGCCAAAAACTTTGCTGTGAATTGTCTCTTAAATTAAAGTGGCAAGTCATAGAACATTCACCCTAAAGAGTCTTTGAGATATCAGCTGTAGAGATGCCTGACTGTTTTTGAGCATAATGGAACTAAATGGTGTTTGCCTCATATAAGAGATTTTTTTCCCCTTTTGTCAAATCAAACGTGTGTGCCTAATGTTACAGCTCTGCTGAGAGGAATGCTGTTAGTATTTACATTCCTAATGCTGTCAGAAACATCAGCAACACTTCCGTAGCTTTGGAGTGTTATGTTTTAGCTGAAATAAGTGTTTTTGTTTACTTTGTAACTGTTGCTGCTGTCAGTTTTACATCCTTTGATACATTTCCATCCTTGTTTCTTCCATATTTGGTCCTTTCTGTTGTATGTTTTCCTGACTTCCAGTTTTCCAGAGCAATGTTTTGGATTTCTTGCAGAGCCTGGATTTCTTGCAAAGGACACAAATGTGGGAACCATGAGGTGTTCTTCTGAGTTGTTAAATTCCAGAAATTGCAGAAATTTCTCTACCAGAATAGTCTAGTACAGTTATTTACAAATAGCTGTTTAAGCCAGAGTAAAAACATCTAAATTTACTTTGTGTCATGAGCTGCCGGGGCAGGCCATGTGGAGAGAGTAGAGAACCCAAGTGCAGACAGAGGCGAGGAAACAAGATTGGACTTAACGAAAAGCAAGCCTTTATTTAGGGCTGAAAACTCACGGAAATACAACAACTGAGACTGAGGAAAAACCTAAACATAACCTTGGAAACCGTGACTCTCACTATGACTTGACTGGGAAACTGTGACAAAGGGCAGGGAAGGTAACGCAGATGATGCGACACAGACTGAGTGAAACACAGAGACTAATACCCACAGGGATGATCAGGGGAAGTGGAAACACATGAGGGAGAACAGCTGACACACATGATCCCAATGACAGGACAGGGGAAGTGAAACTGAATACAATGAACAAAGAACACCAGACTCTTTCAAAATAAAATAGGAAACATGGAGACGTAGACATGACACGACCTTGACAACAAGAACCACACAGACATGAAACATGGCAGATCCAGTACAGGGAAAGATGACAAAATGAACTAAGAAACAAAGGACTAAACAGCAACCTAGAAATTAACTAGATGACCTAAACTGAAACTAGAACACAAATGAATGCAAAAGGTTACATTAAAACTCAAACACTGGGTCACATGACCCAGTACCGTGACACTTTGGGCTTGAACTGTCCCTTTCTCACTGTATGTCATTCAGCTTTACCCAATCTTAAGCGACATCCATTTACAGCCAGTGTTGGGAAGGTTACTTTTAAAATGTATTCCACTACAGATTACAGAATACATGCCCCAATATGTATTTTGTAATTTATTTTGTTAATTTACTCAATGAGTGTAACGTATTCTGAATACTTTGGATTACTTAATATATTACCATGAATGTACTATTGCTGTGTGATTTATTACTATTACTGAAGGCTACTCACCATACAAATATCAACTACATTTTTAAATCTTAATATAAAATGAGTAACAGTAGGGTGGACATTAGGTAAGGCTGCACTTTTTGCAGCGATCTCGTATAGAAAACTATTCCATGCCTATATAAAACAGATCCACGGCTCCGAACGGTAGTAAAGGGACCTCTGGCTAATATGTCGGATTCTGTGTCGGGCTCGTAACTAAAAACTAGCTTTACTTTGTTGTCGGGGTCAACTTTGCTAGCGAGAGACAGAGAGAGGCGTTGAAAGGCTGCTCCAACAGAACTTATTGTTTCGGAGGAAAAGACGAACACAGTGTACAGTCGAGTCTTAATAGCTTACTTACAACTGGGCTACACTGCCCATGAGGCTAAATTCTTTAGAGTGATGATTGTAAAACACTCTGCCTATTGTTGCTATATTGAATAATTTTTGGAACAATAATTTTTAAAAATATTTCATCACGTCATTATGCGGGCCGCAAGTAGAGGATGACATGGGCTGCGAGATTGAGACCCAGGCATTAGAGGCTCTTAATGCGTGTTTTGTTTGGGTTTCCACCGGCGTGGAATTACCAAAAATAGAGAGGGCATAGCCTAACATATGAAACAGGAAAAGACCGCCGTGTAATCCCTTTATTTCAACAAAGTAACTATATTCTGAATACCACCTTTTTAAATGGTAACTGTAATGGAATACAGTTTACAACACTGTTTACAGCAACATTAGTTGCTGAATTGTGTAGAAGAAGAAGCTGCAGGAAATACATGAACAACCAAGCACAAATTCTTTAGTGAAATAACTTATACAAGACTTAAAATTACCTGCTTTTACTGAGTTAACTGAACTTTCCCAGTTAATTCAGTGTCTGGAAAAGGTTCAAGTTAAATGCACCAATTTCACTTGAGTGCTGTGTCACATCGTTTGGGTTCATCACTGAGCACCAACCTCCATTATGCTTCATTATGTCTTTTTAAAATGATCTTTACACTCCCAGGATCACAGGATGTAAAGGTCACCATATTTTCCTACCTCATCAGTGAGCTTCTCTTTCATTTCTTGTATAGTTACAAGAGCAGAGTGGAGTGTCAGGACCTGCGATCACCTGGCCAGCAAAGGAAGTGAAACCATGATGGTCGTGTGAGAAATGAAGGAGGTATATCAGGCGATTCTTTTCTGGGGCATCAAAACTAGGAAATGGCACATTCTGTCCACTGAGGCTCTGCACCTTACTACTGCTGTCTAAACATTCGAGTAGAAAGTAATAGAGGTATGTGTTAATGCAGATTGCGAGGCACCAGTGTGCTTTGAACCCATTGATGTAGAGTTGCATAGTGCAAATTGTGTAGTATGTCTGAGAATAATAGTGGATTTTGGCCATAATGAGTACAGCAGGAATCGTGTGCAGAGAAAGGTCACAGAAGGACAAAACCTATTGGTTTTAGCCGACACTATTACATCACTCCTATCATGGTTTCTCTGCTTTGGCTTCCTGTACATTTTAGAACTGATCTTAATAAGTTAGTAATCACTTTTAAAGCACAACTGGATGAGACACATGGAATTGCTGACACCATCTGAAAACTGAGACTCTGTTTGAGGAGATCTGGTTCATAGAATTAGTGGCTTCCTTTAAATCACGCCTTAAAAATATTTTTAAAGGCTTGCTTTAAAGCGATTCTGTTACATGTGATGTCTTTTATCTTCTGGTTATTATTGCCTGATCTTGCAATCTGATTTTGCAGTAACTCAGTTGGTTTGACAGTGCTAATCACTGCATTGCCACTCTACCCATATAGTAAGAAGTTGCTTGGTTTAAATCTGGCTGGGGATTTCTGTGTTGAAGTTTGCATGTCCTCCTTGTACCAGTGTGGGTTCCTTGCAGGTACACTGGCGTGCTCCCGCAGTTTAAAGACACGGGTGTTAAGTTATGTGGGGTGAATGTGAGTGCTGTCTATCTTTCTGTGTTGGCCTGTAATGGACTACCATCCTGCTAAAGGTATACCTACCTCTCATCTTGTTAACCTGTGGGATAGGCTCTAGGCCCCCCAGACACCCTGGCTTGGGTAAGTGTTTAAGAAAATTGATGGATGCCTAAAAAGCTTCTCATTATTCTAAACAAAAATGCTTTTTCCATTTCTCCCCTTCATTTTAAATTGAGGGAATCAAATCAGACATTACAAATTCAAATGTGAAAACTTTAATTTATATCCTCATTTTAGAGGTTATGTACAGTCAATACCGGTCCCATTTTCACTTAATATTTTAGCTGAATTTGAACATTTTACCAAAGCAGGATTGTTATTTTCTTTCTGGTGACTTATTTTTATTCATTTCCTCTGCCTGGGATGGTGTTGAGATTGAGGACCGTGATGTCATTTGATTGGGTGAATAGCATCGGACGCAGAATACAAATCCAGCCAAAGGTGCCCTTCCCTTATGAAGCACAGCGTGGCTCCTCTGTCTCTGGAGACTGCTCCTCTTGACATTTTAACCAATGAGCCTCTATTATAGAAAGACAAACAAGGGCACAGGGAATCTCAGTCTGCTCTTTCTCACAGGCTTGCACTCATCCATGTACTGACTACACATATAGTGTGCAATCAGACTGCATGATTGTTGCAGAGTGATTGTCAAAGCAGTGCAGGATTTCACACATTTAATGAAGCGTGCACTCCTCTTCTACTGGCAAACAATTCACCGTCACGACGAGAAAATTCATAACGAGCAAGCATCTCCTCTTTGCTCTTGAAAAGATCAATGATTTGTTTCCCTGACGATCTTTTGTCCGAGGACAAGCTGGAGACGCAATTGAATTAATTTTTTTTTTCTAATGCAATTCGCCTCTTAAGCTGGGGATAGTCTCTCTTTGTCCGTGCGCTGCCTGCAAATGCCTCGGCTGTGTGGGAAGATGTATGGGCTAGTTCTCTGACAGCTGCTCTTCACACGCTGACCCACCTGTTCATCATTTCAGTGTGCGGTGGAAATGGGCACATATGCCACGCTGTGCCCACACACAAGGTAGATCACAGATGTTTACAACGCAGCAACACACAAATCCACCCTGTGCCTCTTCGATCTAAAAAAAACACAGCTCAGCTATTCATGAAGATCAGCAAGCACACGTGCACAGTGGTGCAATTCTTCTGACCTTATTACAGTCTCACACTCACGCTTTCCTGTGGCAGCAGTGTCGTTAATACCATCCTTTAACTCATGCCAGCATATGACGAGTACAGGTGAAAATAGAAAGTTCAATTACTGAAGTACTTTAATTAGTAAAGGCAGCCGGAGGTGGAGTGGAAATATTCTGCCAGGCTGCTGATGTGATAGATGAAAAGTGCTGAACAGTCCTACATATAGGTGCTTCTGAAGAAAGGGTGAAGAAAGTTAAAAGTCTTTTGATAACATCAGAATTTTTTGGTCAGTTAGACTTTATTTCTGACATTTCTTTATTTAATAAAATACAACCAAAGGAAACAGTCTCTCTGTGTCATCGTTAGAATTATCTTGACTGAGCACTTTTATGCATATGTGATGCCACCAGATAAACAGCTTTATTTTAAGCATATTTTAATATAATGCTATTTTACTATAACTGACCAAAAAGGCAAGTGGTGGGTATGATTGAGAGGACAATATAGACTTATACTGCAACAGCATCACAAGGTAGAACTCTCCTAAAGCAAAGCCTGTGAACTGAATCTAAACATTTTATTTTATTTTTTAAGGGTGGTGGATTGTAATGATGATTGTAAAATGTTTGGGTTACAAATACATATATAACAATATAATCTTCCCATCCCACTGGAGATATTTAAGGGTTTTATTGTACTAATCACTGGTTTTCTGTGCAATAGACTGGTTCCTGTATATTTCTACTCTACTTGAGCACTCAAAGCGCTTTATACAACATGCCTCATTCACCCATTGAACTGCTTTCTATATAACATTCACACACATTCATACTTTAATGAATGCATTAGAGAGCAACTAGGGGTTCAGTATCTTGCTCAAGGCTATTCAGGCATGCACAAACAAACATTTCACGCTTGGAGCAGTCAAGGATCACAACGCCAACCAGATGACCTGCTCTACCTCCTGAGCTAGAGCCACCCCGAGTTCAAAACGTTTGTTTATGTTTTCTATCTATAAAATCACCAAGCAATATTTGTATATGCACTGAATTTGTAGCTTTCTATTTCCAACTCATTATTTTTTTGGGCATCTGTAAAGCCAGCAGAGATGTCTTGGCAAAACATCGTCCTGAGTTGGAAAGGTCATTAAAAAACAGAAATTCTGGCAAGTACAGGACTGTTTTTAGAGAAAGTAGAGAAAACCATGGCTGGAACCCTCTGCCAAAGATCTTACACGCTGTACAAAAAAACCCAAAAAAAAAAAAAAAAAACATTTTGTGTGTTTCAGGGTATAGTTTAGTGGTGCTAAATTGTTCATTTTGTGTCGTGCACAGAGTGAAGTATGTTCTTGTTGTTTGGAGTTTCTGTATCACGGTTCTATGATTTACAAAATTCGTTTTCAATTTAGTTTAGAGCTTTTCTGGAAGAGAAGTTCAACTTCAATAGTTTGCCATTAGATAAGAGTCTACAGGAAACAGAAATGTTCAAGAAATAAGTGTGCACTTGTGTCCAAAGCTGGACATAAAAATAAGGATTTAATGTTAAACACTTATTGATGTAATGCGTAAGCTCAATGTTTTTAAGTAGGATTGTACAAGGCAATTATTCGTTTATACGATCCTCAATCCTCTGGGTCTTTAAAATGAAGTCAGCAGTTAGAGGCTTAGAGCTGCTACAAGCAGTAATGGACTCAAAAGTTTACTGATGCTTTATAATGACTGTACAGTGGGCAATTGTAGAAATGCACTTTGATGCACTTGGCCACATTTGTTGTCTTCCATTTGCTTCTCTGAATTCTGACCTTTAAAAAAATACTGAAATAAAATAGGTTTTTCCGCCAGGTAAAAGCATGACCCTAAACCCATGTCCATTCTTCTATTAGTTATAATTATTTCTTGAAATACACTTACAACACAACATGATTTCCTCACAGTGGGTGATCAAGCTCCTGAGCAATGATCTTCACCTGCAGGCATGAGTACAAAGAGGGTGAATGTAAGATTAATTGTTCGTCTTGTTGTACTGGCCATTATGCAATCCCCTGTGGAGCAACAAGACTTTAAAAAGACTGGAGGACAAAACTGACCATCCCTGAGGATTCAGCAGCCTGAGTTAGCTAAATCTAGTGTGTACACATTGGTTGGTGTGATCTGTCCACAGGAAAAACACTATGTTTGGAAGATGTTCACTTCATTGGGTTGATTTAGAGTAATACAGCCCACCTTGTTCTTTGTGATACACAAGGACCCTAACGTCTTCCCTATTTCTTTGAAATTGAGTGATAGTGCACCGGATTATTAACAGGAAAGTTATTACACAGACCTGCAGTTCATATGAAGCAAATGTTAGTCTGGGAACATGAGACCTCAAAAGTGCCTCTATGGGTTTTAAGAATCAAGTTCAGTGCATTTCTTTCCTCTTAAAACATTCAAATTTAAAATATTTAAAAGCAGGATTTTGCATATATGCTTGTACTCTTATTCTTTCTGCCTTTAGCAGGTGCGTGGCGAAAACCTTTGAGCTGAATAGTGCAAATCCAATGTGTATCTTGCAGAGCTTGACGAGCCACTCCTGGGGTCACTGCTAGCACTCAAAACCACTACACAGTACTTTTAATGTTTATTTTCATTTGAGTCTAATATCATCTTGAAGGGGTGAATTGCTTTCTTGGCTTCCTTGCCTAAAGCGTCTGCATAAATAAAGAGGCTTTCCTATACTGTGCTTGTAATGTCACACAAAGGGGAAGTGACATATTGATAAGCTACAATATTCCCCTGGTCCACTCCATCAGTGTCAGGTCTTCAGCAGCCATTAGCCTGCTGTCAGCATGACAGTGTTAAATGATAGATTATGGTTTTGGTCTTCATTGCATTTTGATGGCAGAGGGATCCATGCATCTATAAATATTGACAGAGCACTGGCAGATTGGTTGCATGTACACTGCATGCATTAGTATTGATGTGCGCTAAGTCGATGCTGTGTGCTTATGGTTAGCCAGCTGTAATGTGTGCACTCGCGTGCTTTGTGATGTAATCATAAAGCTCTCCCGCTGCTGTGAAACTGTGGACAGTTCAATATATAATAAGAAAAATGAATGGCAATTTCCTGTATCGGTTCTCCAGGAGTGACACTGAGTATAGCGCCTGTGACATCAATTAAAAATGATCGTTGTCGGGGAAATACAGCGAGAAAGACATTCAAGGTGCTTTCAGAAAGGTAAGGTTACTTATATATGAGATAATAGGGGACTATTATATTAGGGGATGAACCAAATATTTCACCTTTTCTAATGACGGAAAACAGATTAAATCAGTTAGCCATGGTGTGTTAGAGGACAGATCTTGCCTTTTTTACTCTAAGGGCTAAAAGTGAGACAAAAGCAGCAACATGAGAATATTTCTTAATGAGACTTGATAGTAAGGGGTACTATGAAGGTGGCAATCAGTAGAGACTCCTAATTTTCAGGCGGCAGTCAGCTCTAAACACTCAGTTTCAGATATTTATTTCTTCTCTTAGATCTTCTAATGTCATAAATGTCCCTAATCTGAACATCTCAGGCACACGTCTGTGACTGTGAGCACAGAAACCCCACACCTGCTGTTCAATCCTTCTGTCTACAATGGGCACCCAACCAGAAGATAGACGCATTCAAGGGTGCTAAAAAGGCTTGTTTTAGAGATTGGAGGGGTTGAATCAAAGCCCCGACAATACAAATAAGGAATAGTTTGCAAATTATGCAAAAAGTACAAGAAGAAGAATGTGAAGCTGGAAATGAGCATAAAAGTGGTTTAATACTAGAGAGTATTCTGAGCACTTGAACCTGATGAAAATAATAATGGACTGCATTTATATAGTGCTTTTCGAGACCCTTAAAGTGCTTTACAATTCCACTATTACAGTTGTAGCCACAGCTGCCCTGGGGCAGACTGACAGAAGCGAGGCTGCCATATCGCGCCATCGGCCCCTCTGGCCATCACCAGTAGGCGGTAGGTAAAGTGTCTTGCCCAAGGACACAACGACCGAGACTGTCCTACAACATGAAATACACGTAGAACATGATATGTCCTCCTCATGTATAAGAAAATATTAGGTACACTTCGAAGTGCAATATGAGCCCATTCACATCTGCTAATTATGACCGGTAAACATGACGTTTAAATTACAGATAGTGTGCATTACTGTAGGTAAAGTACTAGATCTCAGAGGGACAGCTAAACATCAGTGAAGTCTTAAACAGAATAAAAAAAAAAAAAAAAAAAAAAATCACACCTCTGTCCTGCCAACCCACCATTATCCCTGCTCACAAAACAGCAGACAGTAGCATCACAATTAAAGGTGTGGGAAGGTTATATTAGAAATTAGAGCAGATGGTGCCTACTGTCCTTTAAAGACTATGATGCGGCCGAGCTATAAATCCATGCTGCTAAGAAACGTGGCATTAATGTAAATCTATGACTTACTTACATTGATTAAAAATTGCAGCCCTGCCCTTGGATTTCTTTGCAGATGCTATAAATGATATGAAAGTTCCCCCTGCACTTTTCTTAATTGTGCAACAGCAAAATTGCACCTCAGTGGAACATCCATAACGGAAGGTGGAGTTATACTTTGAAGCTGCTTTTCAATCTCCTGCCAGATGCAATTAGGCAAAATTGAAAATATTTTATCAGAGCAAGAATAATGACTAAAACTGGAAGAAAAAAGTGCTCAATGAGAGAATGTATCCATTAAAAGTCCACCTGAATCCGAATGTCATCAAAGGTAGCATAAAAGAAAATTGCTCTTCTAACTCTCTCTGCATTAACCCAACACTGACAACAACTGGGTATGCAATAACCCCCAAAATATTCATATATATTCATACAAGGGGTGTGGGGGCTAAAGAAAAGAAATATTTCTCTGCCTCTGTGTTTTGGCTGATGGAATGGCTTCCAGGGCCCAAGTGAAATATTACAGCTGTCAGTATTTCTGACAGAGCCTTTATTCTGGTTGCTGCTGTTTGATGGAGGACTCCAGTGAGTTTGACACCCTGCTAAATGTCTCCGCCTCACTGCCACTATGGAAGCAGTGATAATGGCACGCCGATGTTTGGCAACACAAGCTTCAGCATCGCCTCGGTGCCCAGACATTATATTTTTAAGCCAAGGGGTGCAGGGACAGAGCTGCTATTAGCCCTGTGGGACCGCTGTCAGTGTCTGGTGGTTATTTTGGTCATTGCATCCTGTCAGTGGATATGTTGTGCTGTGTGGTTACATTTTCATTCCGTACAGCATTACAAGTATATTGGTGCTGTGGTTCATTGCGCTGCTGAAAACTCGCCATCCAATATCTGTATCTACAGCGTTATAGTGCATCATGCAGCCTGGCTGAACATTGTGATGGAACTGTGTACTGTATGTCCTCTCTATATGTGTCCAGTAGCGTTTTTGCCTTTGTGCATCTCTCTCGTGTCTCTGCAACAATGTCACATAGGTGCTTTTCCATACATAGCAGTATCAGGACCAGAACGGGCAGCATAGATTCTGTTTATCATCTTTGCTGAACCATAACTTGGCAGCAAACGGCAATGCTGGGAAACATTTAGCCAAATCACAGTTCAAGATGTGGATGGATGGCGAGCAGTTTGGAGGACAGACAGTCCATCATCATGAGACCATCCACCACTTGAGATCACACTATTAGAGCAGAGGACATGCTTAATATTGTGCCAAGGAGAAGCTATTTATCACAGTGTAATTTCAGTTATACCAAAAGGGACAAACACAAGCAATCTGGGATGCAAGTTATTTGCATTTAGAAAACTGAACGTGATCTTATGTAAAGCACCAAATAAAATAGATTCAGATGAGAACAACATTATTTGACCTACTGGTAGTAGATAGAGTCATATTATTTACTTAGGGAAATGCACAAGTATTGCTATTCATTTTCCTGCTTTAGAAAGCAGCAGTGAAACTCACAGTGGATGTGTAGACTACTTACAGGAAATTTTAGGTAGCACGGAAAACTACTGGGAACTCCTGGGAAGTGACATGAAGTCAGTATATTATTAATTACCCTGTATGTCATTAGCAATTCTCAATGATGCTGCAAAATAATGTAAAAAAAAAACAATAGAGTTTTGTAGATTTTTTTAAGAGTATAATTTAAGCACTTGAATATTACTGTTTTTGTATACTAAGAATATACTGTCCTGTGAAATTGTTTGTGTGACCCTTGAAGTGGCATGTAATTGATCATTTATGATGATGAATTGCCAGTTATCCATGCATATATAAAATGTTGTGCATTTTACATGTTATTCACATGAGTGCACATAAGCATTGGAAGTTATGTAATATGACCCATTTTGGACTTATCTAATTAATCATATTAATGAAAAAACAGCAGTCTATCTATCCATCTGACTGCTAACCAGGGTCCGTGAGGGTCTGGAGTCCACTCCAGCTGTCAAAGGCGGGGTTTACCCTGGACTTGCTGCCTGTCTATGGCAGTGCCATGGACACGAAGGAAAATATCAGTTGATCTCCTATTGTTAACATCAAAACTAAAGTTTAAACTCAATAAAAATTACAATTTGAAAGCAAGAGAAATAGTTTACACTTTCTAGCAATAACAAGAAGTGAATGGGTAAATTAACTACTTAATCTTTTAATGCAAAAACCTGCACGTTGAACTGTCCCGACTGAAATAAGTCACGGGATTAGACTCACTGAACTCCTGGATATAGAAATAAAATTTATCAGGTAAACTGAAAAAACAGTTTAAGGGTGATGCAAATTTTGGGTCCTCTTCATTTTTCATATATCTTTATGTTAAGGTAAATGTCCCAATTTGCCAGTAGAATTTCTTCTAGAAGAATGCAGGACTCCTTTTCACCCTTTTTTCCATTTACAACCTTGCTTACGCAACATAAAAGATTTATGTTGTGCAACTTTTTAATGCCATATATTTCTTCTCCTTTTTCAAAACCTGGTGTTTACAGTACAAGAATGCTGCTGCCTTGCCCATTGAGCTATGACAATCAACAAGTTCCCAAACAGCTGCATTTTTATACATCCTATAGAGTACCTTTCCCTCTCTGTAACCACAGAGGGAAATCTTTTACCGTACTGTGACAGAAGCAGGTCAGATATTTCATTTTTCAAGATGCCACCCCTTCCTTTTCCATCACTGAGATGTCTTTCATTATTAATTCATGAGGCAGAGGGGACAATGACTTCCCCTCACTGCACACTGAAGCATTTATATTACAAATGGATCTCCTAATTACAGCCTCTTTCTGGCTAGTCCAGCAAATAAAGACAGGGTTTAAAGTGCCGCTTCCGTCCACAAAGCCAAAGCGTTATGTGTCGCATTAACTGTCCTCTTCAGTGTGACATTATTCTTCACTCCATCAAACAGACAACAGAAGTCATGACTCTTTCTTGACATTTTCAACAGCACGTATGTGGGTTGTAGCAGTGCGCATGCATTAAGAATTTCATGTGATCACTGGCTTGTATCTCACGCGTACTTGAGAGTGAGCGTGAGACTGTGTAAGAGGAATGAGTACTAGAAGCTGATATGAGCCATCTCTTTTGGCTCCTTCTCACCCATGTTCTAAATGATAAGGGTATTAAAAAGCTTCTACTAATTGTCTTGGATGCAATCAAGTACCCTTTCTTTTCCTAAAACATGAATTGAATGGAAAACTCAGTTGTGGAAAGTCAAGAAGTACATTTTTGAAATACATTAATGCTTGTTTTGTTGTATTTGCACTGAGAGTCTCTAAAGTTCTAATTTTATCCATACTCATATGTACCATATCAATGTTAGATGGTTAAAAGCAATCTGTAAATGCCTCTCCTCAAGACACCATTTGATCTGTGTTGACCTGCTCGAATTAACAAGAAGGAATGCGAGTTATGATTCACCGTGACTCATTTTGATCTTTAAATCCATTCGATTAGAAGTCATCTATAAACACTAAACACTGTTTGTCTTCTTGTCTTATGTCATTACAACAAAACTATCAGATTCGAACCCCAATAAAATAAATGCACCAAGCCTCCTTACCCTTGCTCACCTTCTCTTCACCCGTTTTCTGTATTTTCGACTTTCTTGCTGAATGAATAATACCTACAATTGGGCAAACCAGAAGATCAATATCAATTTCACATCCATTTGGTCACAATGCAGTCGCATGGCCAAATGCTGTGACCTCAGCATGGGTGCAGACAGATTGATCTATGACAATCAAATTGACAAAAAGCAGAACAGTGTATTTCAGCCAATACACTGAACAGAGGCTGACCCATTTCTGCTGATCTGAGACATTGTGTTTGGCTCTGACCAAATAGGAACTGTTACAGTCCCTATTTATTAAAGATCTGGAGGATGAATAATAAATAACTACATAGTATACTGCTGTAGGAATGCCATGCAAGACAAGGCTACACACGGCTGGGCTCAGAAGTCTATTGTTATTTTACATATTGCATTCTTGCCAGTGGATCTTGTTTGTCTATGTGTGTAAGTAGGGTTGTGCTAACCCCTAGCTATTAATGCAAAGTGACTGAATCATATTTCTGCCAAAGAGTTGCAGAAGGCAAGGCAACTTATTTGCGTAGGACCTCTCAACAACAGGGCATACACATAAGGTACTTTACATAAGATATAAAAGGCAGATAAGACAAGTTTTGCTGAAACCTCCAAAGAAACTAACATAGACAGACAAAATGAAGACTGTTTTTATCAACAGAATCCACTCTTTGACAGTCAGAGTGCATTGCACCTTATGGCTGAAAAAATACAATAGACAATAGCCTGAACCACTTTGTATTCTGGTCTTAGCTCCCAGTGCAAATGTCTCGAGAGAACGTATTCATGTTTCTTTTTATCTAAACAATATTTTTTAATGTTTTGATTTGTCCCAAAAAGAAGCTAAAAAGTTGAGATTTTCTTTGTTGGGCTGTAAAGGCAAGTGAAAACTATCATAGATAACTAAAAACTGCTTATTCTCTGGTATGTCTTAGTGGGAATGATTGCCAACAATTCTGTCTGAAATGTAGAATGTATCAAACACTAAATAGTTTTATCTGCTGGCTGTCATCATCACTAGAACCAGAGTGATCTGATAAGAAGTCCCAGCCAAATCACATTCAGTCATTACACATGTTCTGTTTTGTAATTGTACATTACAAAACAAAGATTACAAAGGATTACAACCCGAAAGAAATGCTGTTTTGATATTCTAGGAGCTTGGAGAACCTTCACAGACATGTATTTTGATTTTGTTTTTCCAGAAAAGTAAAATGATTCATTCAACTGAGGAATTATGTCAAGTTTACCTTAAAGCCACACTGAGGGGAAAAATGTGCAGTATGCTTAGTCAACTAAAACTGTTCAGTCCAAAAAGTATCAGCTAATCTTTTACCAGCAATCAGGTTAATGACTTTTTCAAGATTTTTTTTTACCATAGGAGCTAAATGCAGGACTCAAAAAGACAGGGAGAAATAACTGGGCTTTTAAACCAAAGTCAAAGATTTGTCTTATAGTTTAATAGATCCACAATGTAGCCAACTGAAACCCTTAAGTTCAGGGAACTAACCAGGAAGGATACATGGTGATAAAATACAACAAGACTACATATATGCACACGAAGACAACCATGGATGTGGAAACAGGAAGGAAACAAGACACAGCTGAAAATCATCAAGGTAATTACCCACAAGAATGAAACTACAAACTGGACATAAGCAAAATAAAAATAAAAAACTATAGAGACCCAAATAAAAATAACAAACTCCAAAGAGCAAGAATCCTAAAGACTAATCATCCAATTAAAATGCAAAACTGAAAACAAACAATCATGATTAAATCAACCGAAAACATCTTAACAGATAAATAAGAACTGAAAACACTAAAAAGACCTCAAGACCCTGGATGTATCATAAAAACAAAAAGTGTTACAACTAGAAATCAGTTGAAATTGGGAAGAATAAATAACCAGACATAAAACCCAAAGGCATAAGATTCTGACTATGACTCCTGGAGTGAGAACAGAAAAAACAGCAAGATAAACTCCACAAATATAGACCAAGATCTCTAGAACTCCAGAAACAACAAAACTAAATGATAACACACCTGAAAGTTTTATAAGCAGCAAAGCCCCAGCATACCTTTAATCCACAAGAAACATTAGCTGAATCTCTTTTGCTCACATCTAGTCCTGATTGAAAAATAATTTGGGGATGTAACATCATTAGTGGCTGGATGTATTTCTTCCAGCCAAAATTCAAGATTAGAATAGAAAAAGACACACACCAAGTTCACCATGCAACAAACTTCCAAAAGAGTTCAACTTATTGTCACAGTAACATGCTAGCGCACCTAACCTGTAGCACCTTTTCTTTGATAAATAAGAGTTTAAATGAAAACAGCAAGGATCTCCATGAGGCTGATGAGGATAAGAAAAAGACGAGGGAATCTCATTACTTTCTTCAGTTGCCTCTGTCCTGCTGTTATGAATATAAGAGTAGTTTTCCTTTTCAAATTTACTCCACTAGAAAAGATTTTGCCCTTCAGCTGCTTATGGTCACAGCTGGAGAGAATGAATGAAGAGCCGTGACTTCAGAAAACTGATGAAGGTTCTAAAAATGTTTTTCTTTTCCATGAAACAAACATGTGAGAAATTCTCTTAAAACACAAGCGGTGTCGTACATTTGATTCCAGTAACCATGCATGTTAATTATGTTTGGTAACATCGCTCTATTAAAATTCTGTAGATTTTGTGTAGGATAAGATGGCAAAAAACAAGAAATACATACGCTGACACCAAATTAATTATCTGTATATAGCTATAAAATTCTATGCTATAAAATCATATTATGTGTGTGTTTTTATCACAACCTTTGAAAAGAGCACAAAGATTTTAGATTTACTATTTAATCTGTCCTTAAAAGTACAAAAAATACAGAGGCTGCATGAAGCTGCGTGGATGGTCTGCATGCTGTTTCATGTGACTCAGAGTACAAGCACAACTAGGAATGCAAAACCTTGTCTGCTGGATCTACGGTCAGTACAGCTTTGACAGTGTCTTTTTTAGGCTGTTAGACCAAATGAATCCATTATTCAAATCAGCGGCATCTGACCTGTGAATCCGGATTAAAAATTATTGATGACAGAGTGCACAGTTACAGAAAGGTATCAGGTTGCCATTATCTGAGTTGAGACAGAGAGGTCTTATCTCAGCACGGCAGAGTTCTATGAAGATGTATACAGCCACAATTTCTATATAAATGTATAGCCCAAACGTCAATACAGACACATTGATTGTCAACCTCTGCACCCGAGCCGATGTCCTGGCAGATGAGCAACTGGACAACAACTGACTGAAATGTACAGTTTAGGTAGAGCCCTTAAGGTCAGGCTGAGCATTTTGTCTCCATGCCTGCTGTTGTGGTTTTTCTCCTTCGATGAATTCTAATCACCCCCCAGCACCAGAGTAATCAATAAGCTATTTCATGCTATCCACGCTAACATGTGCGCAGCAAGAAACAATTCACTGCTACCAGACTTGGCTCAAATGAATGACCGAGCTTACAGACATGAAGAAATAGCAGAAAATACATCAACAACACTTTTATACTGTGAGCCATAGAAAATGGCTAATGTTCCATTTACATATGGAAGGTCAGTTATAGAGTGTGCTATAGGAAAAGAGCAGTGTAATAAGCAGGGGAAGGACACATAATTTAATTCCATCAGTTCTTGTTATTTTTTATCTCAACGTTCATTTTCACGTGTCTGATTGGTTTTAAATTCTTCATTTAGGCAATACCTGCTAATTGGCAAAATTCTTCATCAGCTTTCATCTCTAATTTGCATTTGCTTAATAATTCCCTAAAAACATTCCCTTGCAGGCAAATTGAAATTTGCAGAAATTAGCATCTGCAAAAATAATTACCATGCAAAGAATTACAAGTAGAATAACTATAAGGACAGAATAAATGAGGTGTTTCATGGTTTTCTGATTCAGGTATGTGTCTGGCAATAATAAGGTGGGGTAAATAATTTTAATAAAGGCAGATGAACACTGCTGTCCATCACCTGACTCAATGAGCCTGTGATACTCAAGGCAGAGCTCATTGTAGAACCCTGAGAGGTTACATATTTCATCTGGAATTACCAACATTAAGGCCATGCAGAAAACCATTCATAGAGGAAATTTCACATAACCTTGAGAAGCTATGCAGAGCTTCTGACTGACGGATACACTTAACAGGTCATAGGACTGGCCCGAAAAACACATCAGGTTTCTTTGTATTGTCAATAAAACGCAGCTATACCTCACAGGAATTCAGAGATCATTTCTCTTGGACTTTTAAACCATGTTTTATTTAAAAGTTTTAGCTTTTTGACATATGTATGTAAGGTTTAAAAGACAGTTTGCAGGTATGAGAGGCTTGAAAAGACTTTACTGCAGGTAGATAGTATGTGTATCAGTGTGCTGTAGGAGAAGCTCTGAAACACTGACTGCTTCAGAGAGATTGATTTGTGGCAAATATCAAATAAGTAGATCTGATAGTGGGAGGCAAAGGTCAGCAAGAGGTGAAAAAGTATAAGAAGCTGCATCCCATCCAAATCGAACCAAGAAAAGCTTATTATATGCATTTCTGTATCTCCAATCTAGAAGGCGAGCATAGTCTATTTTATTCACTGTGTTTTGACAGTTTTCATCCACAAAGATAGCCCCAACATTAAAGTGAGATGTGATGATGTTTCAGAGTAACACTGTAAATGATTTTCTTGCCATCGTCCGCGGGGACTGTCAGCAATCGGCAACCTAATCACTGATCAGCCGAGCCAGACAGCACGAGCGGGAGCAGATGACTGGGTTTGCTATTTCTGCAAGCAGTGGACCATAAACATCTACACTCAGTCCTGACTGACCATCGCCTAGGGAATGTGTCTTTGAAAGGTTGTTTTCTGGCAAGGACCAACATATCTGTAGTTATAATAACCCCATATTGCTTTCTATTCAGCATGAATGAATAAGAATGTGTCTGTACAACAAAACTGTCTGTATCAATGCTTTACAAAAGGATTTATTCAGCCTCTACGGTGGCTATGAAGAGCAAAACACAAAACACAACACCACACATGAACCAATTATTAAAAGCAGCAGTATTTCACGAAAAACTTTAACCCTCCTGCCATCCTTTAAAAAACTCACACCCATCACCCTAGGGACCATTCTCAGCCACGCCATAAAAAGACCATATATCCATATTTTATTCCACTTTAAATTAGCCAACCTTGTAAAACTACTTCTCCCTGAAATATTCATGTAAAGTTTTAATTATATTTTCGTTGTTTTAACCCTTCAAATCCCAGTGTTATTACATGAGCGCCCTGTGTTATAAGCCCCAAAAACCAAAAAACGAAACTAAATATTTCCACAAAAAACCAGTTGAAGTAATATGTGATTGTCATTATAAGTAGGCCTTTAGATGGACCAAAGATTGGCACCAACATACATTTTGACCTGCCATTATTTTTTTTGCATTTTTTTTGCAATTTAAAAATTAAAACTTCAAGGCCCTGAGTCTTCATTGACATCCAAGAAAAGAAGAAAAAATAAAATCATATGATGATAATTTGGGGTTGAAAAATAGCGTTTATAATGGAAGTCAATGGGCAGAAAATGGTCCCCAGGGTGATGGGTGTGGGGATTTCTGCTGCTCAGCCATTTTAGGCTGATTTAAGGAATTCACACTGGAATATTAACATTGACAGGTAAAAACTATCCTGTGGCAAGTTTGGTTATATTCCACTGAACACAGTGGAAATGGCAGCCATTTAACACATAGCAGTGGCACAAAAAGGTCCCAAGAAGGCAGGAGGGTTAAAGAAAGAAGCCCAAGGAAAAAGCCAACATTTGAGAAAACTCGGTGATATCAAACAGTTTTGTTTGTATCTTTCTTTGTCACCTCTACATTGACTTTCGTCCATGAAACATGTCTCCTGGACTTAATTTTTGCTTTTATTTGTCGTTTACTATTGTCATTAACCAACAAAAAAAGCGGTCTCAAAATGATGGATTACCCGTGGTATGAAAGTATGAGAAAACTTTACAGAAAAAGACTTTATTTATAGGAACTCAGAAGAAGAGTGCAAACCTTTCCTGCTCTTTAGCCAAAACTTTTATCTGAAGCTAAAAAGGTTCTCAAATGATCACTTGATCAGTTACCAGCAGTAGGGCTGTTTTCTCATAGACTTTTATGTTTAAGTTCCCAACTTTACAGAAAGAATTCAATTTTATGTGCGGTACTTCACTAAGAAATAAGGTTGTGCAAAAATCAAGACATGGTCACCTTGATTTTCATGTGCTGGATTGACCAAAAAGAGAACCACTGATGTATTATTGCTGTAAGGTCAGGTTTCAATAGCTACAATTAGCATAGCATTAGTATTCCAGTAAATTATGAATAAACAGCTAGCTAACTAGCTAGCCACCTAACCAGCTAGAGTTAGCCAGGATTAGCAAATAGTCAAACTAGATCAAATAATTATAATGTGTGGTTTCCTAAAACATCAGATGGCAGTAGCCGAAATAAATACAAATTGAGTGGTTTTCACCTACTGACAAATTAATACTACCAACTTTTTTTTTTCAGAATGGAAGTGGAGCTTCTGAAAACCATCCGTATGAGCACCGTACAGAAGGGCACTGACTTCAGAAGAACTGCAAAAAATAACAGCAAAGTAAAATCTTGCAGTCTACTGAAATGACAAGTCTTCTTGATCATAAATGAGAAAGGAAGAACAGCTTCAGACATGTAAGCATTTAATCTCTTTTCTTTCGGGACTTTGAAGCAAGCGCTTCACACCTACTCATTCATGGGCTGCATCTTTCTCCAAGATCAAAGCACACGGTCTCAGCTGACCTTCAGCACGCTCAGCACGCCCAAAATAGCTCCTTCATCTGGCTTCAGTGAGAGTGAAATGAAAGACTTTGCTGTCATACCATGCCCCTTTCAATTACATGCTACAGTACAAAGACAGAAATGCAAAAAAAAAAAAAAAGATATTTTAATAGATTTGGTGATTTTTATTTTTTTTTTTAAATCAAATAACTAAACCTTTAAGATGTTTTAACTGGTTTCAGATTTAACTTGACATTTATAATACATGTGGTCAAATCATTAGGTCAGTGTACACACAACAAAGTCCCTGTTATCTAGAAGTTAGCCAAAACTCAAAGATTTTCTCCACTGTTGGCTCTGCATGAGTATCTATTATTGTAGTTATCTCAGAAATACTCTGATAGATGTGAACACAAAGCGCCCAACCACCTGTTGTTCAAACCTTTAGTTTGTAAGACACCGCAAATTATCAGAAAGTTAACTTAAAGAAGCCAGGAGCAGCTACAGAGGCTTGTTGCAGGCAGAAGATGAACTGAGGAGCTTTATAAGATGTAAGATAAACAAGAGCTCTGAGAGCGTTAACCTCTGCCAAAGCAGCTCACCCTCTGGGCAATACTTACTTTTAAGGGAAAAGTAATATATTTTGTATATATTCATTTTATTTTCTTTGTTCTTTTTAAGACATACTTTAAAAAATATGTAGTGCAGTACAAATCAGGTAAGAGTGGCATGACAGATGTTGATTACACAAACATTATGTAGAAGTAGGTAATGGATAATAGGTAATGCTTTGTAAATAACTGGATGAGAATAACCTGAGCTTATAATGTGATATCATACCACAGTATATAACTGGGAAGGCAGCTCATTTTAATTGTTTTGACAACACTTTCTTTAAAGATACATCACATTTTGGGATAAACTTGGGTCAACTTTAATGTGATATTTAGAATCCACATATACCAGTATTATTTCCTAAATGTTGCCAATACAAAAAAGGCAGTGCAGTACAATTTTAAGCACAGTTTTAAAGATAAAAGACGTTTCAAGAAAGTTTGACCTATTTTGACCTTGAAGAAGAGGTCAGGAGTGCAAAGTTACTTTATATTTAGAACCTCATATATTATTCCCTGCACACGTTCTTGTTATCAATATAAACAGCAGAAAGAAACATAGGTTTAATTGGCGCTCTATAGCATTATTATCATTTTGACCTTCACCTTCACCTTTGACCTTAGTGCGCACGCGCCATTAGCGTGCTGCCTGCTGTAACCCTAATTTCCTTCGGGATTAATAAAGTATTCTGATTCTGATTCTGATTCACATCAATCTGTTGACCTTGAAAGTGAGGTCAGAGGTCAACTGTGACAAGATATATTAAATATTTAAACAGTACTTTCTTTATGCTGAGAATACACACCACACATGTAAGAATCATAGTTTCTAAGTTATAAGAATTTCTGTCAATTTCTGACCAATAAATCAAGGAGTTTACCTCAGAGGTAAATATGATGTGACTCTAAACTGCTATAAAGTTTCATCAGAATTTATTCAAAACTTTTTGAGCAGATTGAATGATACACAAACGCTGCCAGAAACGTAACTTCCTTGGTGGAAGTAATAATATGCAAAGCAACGCTTGGTGGAGTTAGAAATGGGTATAATAGACCCCCTTTACGCATAGCCCTATTTATACATCCACTACATCTGCTTCCTTCTCAGTTAGGACAGTTTTCCTTCCTTTCTCTGGTATTAGAGGTGGTAGGGTTGGGCTCTGTAATCATCCAATTGCTTCTGTCCACATCACTTGATTGTAGGCTTTGTAACAGTCAGCCTGGCTTAATCTTTTTGTAAATTTTGCTATACATGTCTCCACATTGGATTGCCTGACTGTTGCCTCCGAACCACTCCCACACCAACTGTTCTGCTATGGTATTTCTTAGAAATGAGCTTTTTCTACGAGTCTACTCTACTTCAACCTCGCCCTCAGCTCAAGCCATGTAAAATCTATCCACACAGACCCGTATCTATTCTTCCAGTGGGTGAGGGCCTGCGTAGGAGGAACAGGGTTCTTTCGAGTCTGTAATTATTCCACTCATTTTTTTAAAATAAACCCTTACCTCATATCTATTGTATTTTGTTTGGGGGTTCTAGTTTCATCCGAGTTAAATTTCTGGCATTCATTGTTCATTGCTTACATAAAGCATGCATCGCTTTATGTGTTGCATCTTAAGAGATCTTGTAGTCTACTGAATGTAAATCAGACATTGGCTGCTAATTATGAAACCATGAAACTTAAAGATTTATTACATTTGCACTTTTATGCAATGCAGTTCTTCTGCTTCTGAGCGCAGAACAAAAGCACATCTGAGAGTGAAGAGATGCACAAATGTCAGCATCATGGAAAAGCAGTGTAATAACCATCCAACTTTACCACTCACAATGCTCATATAATTAGCTGCGCAAGGACAAAAAGTGACCTTCAACATGGTGACGATTAGCATTTTTGGTTCTCGCTCATACGTAAGCTGATTGGTGTTTTAAATTTTGAACATTTGCTCAGGTTTTCGCACATGGATGTGATTACATGAGCCGCCTCACTAATAGCAGAAAATTAACATAACACCTGAGTCTGAAAATAACTTGCTGATATTCCCGATTATCTCTGAACAAGCAAAAACATAATGCGGCCCAACTGATCAATTTTATCCTCAGGAGTGTTGTGATTATGAACACCTGGTGACAGAAGGCCATCTTCAGCTGATTGAGTAAAAAACTTCAAAGACTTGACCTAATCCTTGTGAAACCAAAATGCCATTTAAAATGCCATTAGACTTGGAGGCTCTACAAATGATGGGATGTACAGTCATACGGTGAGCAAGCCTGGGGTTTTGCTTCCCTCCCCAGGCTTTCTGCACATCATTAAAGTCTGGAAGGTACAGCTGATTGTCACTGTTTCAAAATGGCTTTTTGGCCTTAAAAATGTGGCCATGCCTCTTCCAAACCAGCACTAAAAGGTCAAGCTCTCACAATTCCTGTGGCTTAGCACTCAATTAGTTGAAAATTGCCTTTTGTCTGCTGGGAGCAGGTGATAATTGCTGTGGGTCACAAGTGATAATTGCCAGAGAACCCCTCCGAGCCACTGCCTATTAAAAGGAGTTATTTAAATCACATCACCTTCGGGGTGCTTCTCTCTTTTATGCTCGTCTTTAATTGGGGAGCAGATTTATGAAACTTTCCCCATCACCTGATCAGCTCAGACCTGCAGTACAGTAGCAGGGAAAGTCAAATTAGTAGCAGCAAAACATTTCACACAAAACTTGGAGAACATGAACAGAAAGTCTGTTAGATAAACTCTTTGTTATTCACAGCACAGCAAAATGCACTAGTTTGGCAATTTGGTCCACACTACTTGGTTAACAACTCCAGTGAGCTATTTACTTTTGGGCACTCTATAGGATTTTAATTTCAATTAGGATTTTCGATTTCACTGGATTGGAAGCTGGATAAACCCGTTAATTTACCGCATTATTTTTTGTTTTGTTGCTTTACTAATCAAGCACGTCCTTTCCCTTGCAGCACTACATTCCTCCCCTCCCTTAAACCCAAAGTCACTGAGTTTAACTCAAGCCTGAAAGTGGGCCTTTGGTCATCAAGATCTAATTAGAGAAAGTAAAAGTCCTAACAAATTTTCCCCAAGTGAACCCATGGAAGGATCATTAACAGTTGCCTACAGCTGTGTATGTCTCCAGACCTCCATCTCTCAAATGCACACGGTTCCTTAGGCAAACAAGGCATTTCAAAGATGTCACTCTTTTCTTTTAAATGGCCAGCACTGGGCAACTCACGTGGTAGCATGAAGTCTGGCTGCGTAGACGTCCATGAGAAATCCACCCTATTGCTCATTAAAGATCTTCCTCATGAGAGTGTGATTTCAAATTGAATATGACATGATGTTCATTTTATACAAACCCACTTCCAAAAAAATTGCAATGCTATGTAAAATGTACTTTAAAAACAGAATGCAATGCTCTGCAAATCTCATAAACACATATTTTATTCATAGTTGAAGATAGAAAAAAAATATCAAATGTTATGAGCTAATGAATAATAATAGCTCATTTTGAATTTGATGGCAGCAACAAAATGCTGGGAAAGTAAGTGGTGCTAAAAAGAAACAGCTGTAGCAACATTTTGTAAATAATTAGGTTAATTGGCAACAGATCAGTAATATGATTTGGTATCAAAAGAACATCTTAGAGAGGCAGTCTCTAGACATAAAGTTGGGCAGAGGTTCACCAGTCTGTAAAAAACTATATCATGCAAAGAAGTTATATGTAAAGATGATATAGACATTGCCCCGTCTTCTCTAAGTGAAAGCTCATTTAAAATAGAGTCCTCTCCCAAAAATTCCAGCAATGGATCTCCTCACCCATATGGAAAAGAAATAGAAAAAACTTATAAAAGACTTGCATCCGATTTGGCTTGCTTCATATAGTAAATCACATAAGGCTTATATGATTTACTCATGAAAGTGGCCACTTTCTCATTACTTTCATATATTGTTTTAATAAGTATCCAAAACATACAAGTTTCATTTATATAATTTTTCAAAGGATCTTATATCTGTTTTCACTCTTGTATGCTTTTCATACAAGTTTCACACAAGACAGATACAAACTTTATAAGATTTATATACATCTTTTCCATATTCTACACTGAAGAAGAAGAGGAGGATCCTACACAGTAGTGAACATGGTCCTGCCCCAACTTTTCCAGATATGTTACTGATATCAAATTCAAAATGAGCTAATAATTCTTCTTAGAATAGCCCCAATATGCCCATCTTGGGAATGACAAATCTAGCAAATGAGCATCCCTTAGTTTCTCAGTCAGGTCAAAACCTTACTGAGGAAGTCTGGTTTCAAAATATTACCATGAGGCCTTTGCCATGATAACAAACACAAGGCTTAGTTCTAGATTTATATAGTCTATGGCAAAGCTATGTCATCTTATACACAGCATTGTCTTCCTCCCTCTGAATCCTTTATCTAATTCGCTATATTGCCAAAATGGTCAGAATATTCAAGAGGTTTCTTTGTTTTGTTTTGTTTTTTGTTGCACTTAATGGAAAAAATTAGCATTTTAAATTATTTCATCTCTGCTTGTTGGTTTGATCTGACCTTCAGAATGTATTGTTAAAATATGCTATGAAGTGTAAAATCTTTGGGGTTTGTTTATTATTTTATTTTTTCAAAAAAGGACTGATGAACAAAACTGTATCTAGTTAAGAGAAAATGTCTAGCTCTGTGCAAAGAGGGGCTGCATAATTAACAGCAAAAAACGTACCACAGGAAGACCAATGAGGAGAAAGAGACACTCCAGGGTCTTTGAGTCTGATGTGCCCCATCTTAAAATAGGACTCATTTCCTCATGTCATAGTGCCCAAAGAGAGGCTGCAAAGAAGTAGGGAAGAAACAGAGGTTGTTGAGTACAAGAGACAAGGAAAAAAAAAATCGAAGGAGGGGAAAAGAACATAAGTGTGGATGGGTCAATTGTACAACTACTCAACACAGCAATTAACTTTGTGTTTTACAGCGTAAGAGCCACATTCTGGGGACAACACCCGTGAGGACGTGCCCAGTAAGCCTTTTCTAATTATTGCCAGTGCAAAACAGAACATCTAATCTGTAGAGGAGGATCACAAAGCCAGAATTATTGACCCTTATGAAGTTCTTAAGTATGCAGCTTATGACCCCAAAGTAGGTATAAAAATATGGGCTGTAAATATTTAAATGGTACTGAACCAGAGCAGGCGTAAAAATAATTTTCTATTAATGAAGTGCTCATACTGTATGTATGAAGAGCGATTTAATGACCACTGTAATTGTTATTTTCTAGGGTTTCATTTTATTTGTTGTGGGGACAGATTTTTGAAATGCATTTATTTGCGAAAACCATGCAGTGTTCAAAGACTAATTGTGAATTTCAACTTAAAGTTTCTAATGTTTTTGTGCTTTTAAGAAAAAAAACTTGAGGTGGTACAGTGGTCATCACTGTCGTCTCACAGTAAGAGAGTTCTTTGTTTGAATATCATGGCTAGTTGGGGCCTTTCTGTGTGCAGTTTGCAGTTTGTTTTCTCTCTTCCTGATTGGGTACAGGCTTCCTCAAACATTCACAGACATGTTAAGTGATTTTTAAATAAGCCATATGTGTGAATGTGAGCACTAGCATACCCAGTGGGATGAGCTCCAGTCCTTCCATTGCCCTGTGTGGTTAAGTAGTTAATAGCATGGATGGAAGTTAAAAGTAACTCCTGCTCATGTGCAAATACATTTAAAGTTCCATGTTATGTCTGTTCTTCTTTTGGACACACAGGGCTGCATCCAAAATGCAGTATATTAGATCAAATGCTATTTTAACCTCCTAGGACCTGGCGTCCACATATGTGGACATCAAATTTTGGGTTGTTTAGACCAAAATACTAAATTTTGCTCTACAAGGGCCTGATATCCACTTACGAGGACATTATAATGCCACTGTTCTATTGACATTTTAGACGAATGTTCTCATATGTGGCTCTAATTTTCACAGAAACAAAAATCAGGTAAAAAAAAAAAAATCTGGTAATTCTTTGTTTTTGCATTCATCGGATCCCAATCAGCCCAAATTTCAAAGAGAAATTAAAAATGCACGCCATGGAAGAGTTTGGGTCTTAGGAGGTTAAACATGACCTTTAAATAGCACCATTTGTCAAAGTGTGTCACTTATGGCTCAGTCACACTAGAGTAAAAATGAATGGCAACATTTTTGCAATTAGAAAAAGTCAGTGGTTACTGACTGGTTACATTGATCTTGTTTTTTTTTCATTGATCTAGTGCAAGTTAGTTAACTATTTTTAATCATAAGGCAATTGCACAGGTCACCTGTACGGTGGGGCAACCTCACTCCAAACAGCTCCAGTCCGACTGTAGTCACTCAGACTTCTGAAGGGTTACAAATTATTGTGTTGCAATCAATTACTCAGCCTGAGCCAATGACTGCAACTCTTCTTTGCTCACCTAGACTCAATTGGTTACGAACTGGCTGTATTCTGGTTATATTCCAATATAAATGCAAAGATGTTGAGCACCTACATCATTTTTTGTGACATCACTATTCTGCAGCAGATATGTCACTATTTCAGGAGGAATTTCTGAATTTCTGTGATTTCTACTCTCTTCTACATGATGGACAGTAAATGTGAATTTCTCTGCAACTACACTGCAACTTTTTTGCAATTTTCACAGATTATTCCGATTTAATCACCTTACTATCACAGATTGTATGTAATTGCCAGCCTGACTCCATTTAGTTGCAGACTGATAGCAGACTTACTCCATCTTATTGCCATTGTGTTGCCATTTTCAAGCACCAAAGTCTTTTTGAAGATGCCAAGTGGGTGCACACCTGGTCCCCATCTTCAAAGCAACCAAAGGCAACAAGTCATCATTATGTCATGCCACAGTCTCTAACCACAGTTTTCTCTGATGTGACTGCAGCATTAACTTCAAGACTTAATGCAAAATAATCTCACCAGAAAAACATGCTATCAACAAAATAAATTAATAGATAAACAGTCATACCTCTAGTCAAGTTATGCATAGTTTATGCAAAATAACAGTCAAGTTTCTCCTTTCTACTGCGTCACTGGAGAGATCTTAAAGCCCCTTACATAAGCTCAATCTAAAGAGCTACAGACCCTTTCTAGAAACTGCCTTCAGATAAAAGTTTCAGCCACCACCACCAGCTGCTTATTAGACACACGTGGATTCTGTTGTGGTTTAAATACACATCTTACACACAGGTATTATTTAGAAATGTACTCAAGGACACATCAAGGACATATGTCCTGTTGTAAATCCTTAATAGACCAGGAGAACCTCAACTTTAAGGTAAGCTAGTGATATCTCATTTCATTTCAGATACATTATCAATGCAGTATAAAAACTAAAATAAAATGTGGACTTTTAGGTCTAGAAGCCAGTGTATAAAAATATTGAGGATTAGCTTGCAAGCGCCCCCTAGTGCATTTTAGGCTGGTTTGCAGCCAACTTCTGTGTAGCAGGATTAATGGGTAGTGGAATGGCTCTCATCTGAACTCTTCCTACAAGCATATATTTGCATCTCACTGCGACTGCTGAAAATGTCAAGAAAAGCAAGGCGAAGGGGAAAGCCGTACATTTCCATTTAAATGAGGTGTTTGGGGATCCTGTTTTTTCAGTTATTTTAAGAGTCAGCACTGACAGGCCATTAATAACCAGCTGATTAAGTGTGAGATATTCACCTACTTAGTTTCACTGCTACTCTAATTCACTGTGTCAAGAGTCAGTTCTCAGCTGACAGTGTTGTGTAGACAGTGTAGGGCTAACATTAAAACAAAGTGGATTTACTGTTAACAAAAATAAACTTACTATTACACGAAAAGAGTTGTCTGATCTAATAGTGTAAATAACTACACAGAAAGTTATTTCTGTGTTGTTCATGGTCTCCTGCCTTCAGAATTGGAATTGTAGTTCTCAACACCTCTACAGCAGCCCTTAGTTCAGGATCCTGATTAGCAGGTCTTAACTTCAGCACATCAACTTGAAGCTTTACTGCACATCGGTCGATCTGCTGAAAATAGGCTTCAAAAGTGCTTTAGCTTCGAGTAAATCAGAACAAATATTATAAAAGAAGGTTGTTTGCGTCACACTAAAATTGGATGCTTGACTTCTTTGGATGCTTTGCAGGGTTCAGTTGACAAGCAAGCTCTTAAAACGATCTAAAGTGATTGCTAATGGAAAAAAGTGCACTGGTTTTAGAGAGACTTGCATCTATTTTATTTATTTATGTGTTTTTTGTGATGTGTGGCAAGGCAAAGGTAAGGGAAAAACTCGCCCAACATTAATATTATAGCTCTGTTATAGCACATAATCATATAGCACATAATTTCCTTAGGGGTTATTAAAGTATTCTGATTCTGTTGTTTTAAACAAATTTAATACATTTTCTGTGTCCAGTGAGATATTTAGTAGCAATCTGTCCACAGTAAGACTGAATGTTCTGCTATGCCAGCATCTCTGCGAAGTGTTTAGTCTGGAACAAGAAATCAGCAGTGGAGCTTTTGAAAGACGGACTACCATTTCTGTGATGACATGGTTAAAAATTTATGTAGCACAGAACTCTGAAAATGTGTTTTTAAGAAGTTTTACTATGTTTTTATACACCACGTTGTATATAAATGTACCCGAAGCTTAAATAGATTTAGCGGTAGCTTGTTTGTTTTTCTTGAGCCTGGAGAAACACCTCACACCCTTTATCAATGTGCTTGAATGCAATATCAACAAACAGTACTTCATATTCATATAGATGGATGCATGATGGATGATTGTAGTGGTGTGCAAAATAAGGTTTATTGAATGTTTACATGTCAGTCCATTGGGCAATCTTACAGATGAACTTTATGTAAAGATATTGATCAACATCAGACCATCATCATAAACTTTTGTAGGGCAGAGTGAGATTCAGTGTTCAATGAAACAATGCCCCCTTGTGCCCAAACACAGCACATCTCTTCTTCCATCACATTTCTGTGATTCTTATTCCATCCAAAGTCTCACTAAGTAAGACTGTCACCCAATCTCTCCCTCATTCGCCTTCTCTCTCTATCTGTCAGTCAGCCGTGTCCCATTCCCTTATTCAGTCAGTGCCTCACTTTCTCAGTCTGTCAGTCTCCCGCTCATTCAGTCACTGCATCCCTCTCTCCTTATTTGCACACCTCACTTCCCCTTCACTCACTCACCTGTACTTTCCCCCCATCCATCACAGTACACTTCTTGGTTGCCAGGTTTCTAACTGTCAGCAGCCTGCACTGGTCAGGCTTTCTTTCTTTCTACCACGCAAACATTTTATTCTCTGAAAGCCTCTTATGTTTTGTGACTTTTATAGAAGCTTGCCCGAGCTTGCTGTAGTTCAGACCTCTTCAGATTCATTCTTCTGGGCCACATCTAATTCATTTAGTTTCTTATACTTGTTTTTTTTCTCTCCTGCCACCTCATCTTCTCTGGCTGTCTCTATAACCCATCTTTTGTCTCAACAATGTTTGCCATGTTCCATGGTCAGACTACAGTGCACGTCAACACAGTATTCCTAAGAAGTACTAGTACACATGCCAACAATCTTCAGGGCTAATACAGGGAAGTGTGTTCATGTAACAAAGCAAAGAATAACATGTGGCGGTCAGTGTGGTGAATGGATCTATAGTGTGCAAAGTCGAGACATAAGAGAGAGACACGGGGCATTCAGTGATTTCTCCATTGTAACCTATGGGAGTTTGGCAATAATGACAGTGGTAGGAAGTTTTTTTAAAATTATATTGGGGAAAAGTCAAACTATTAGGGGTGTCAGGTTTTTTTTTTTTTCAGTACTATTTTTTTTATGTCTCACTGGGTTCAAATTAATATAGACAATGAATTGTAATAAATTCCTAAATAACTGCAGCCCTTGCTGAATGTCTGAGTGCTTTAAGCTGCGCCCACACTGGAAACAGCTCACTCACCACGTGTCACCCGAAGCTTACAGCTGTTCACTTGTGGACAGTCCCGGTAACCTTCTAATGTAATTGATTGCTTGCCTTGACGCTGACAAAAATGTATTTCAGGTCCTGCTCACATCCCAGGATTCACAGAATATAACACTAAACATTTAAAGTGACTGACTTTGGTTAATTCCAATAATCATGCCTCTAATATAATTAGACTGCCTGATATTAATAATTTAAGCACAATGTTAAAAGCTTGTGGTGTTTATGACATCCAAAGGATGAAATTATTAAATTATTATTATTGTTGCTATTCTCACTATACTTACCATTAATAGTGATGAGACCCTAAATTATTCTTTAGCACCATCTCCTGGTCTTCTGGTTGATTTTAATCAACGGTCATTACAGTGTAGCTTTCCTCCTGCCTGTCAGCTGAGACATTTCCATATTACACATATAACAGAAATAACACTAATAGAAATGAATAAATAAACAGATAAAGGAAAGTGCAAAACAAAACTGCATTCAGACAGGCTACAAAAAGGAGAGAATACATGGATGGATGGATGGATGGATGGATGGATGGATGGATGGATGCTAAGATGACAGCTCGTGAGGATTCATTTTTTGATGATGTAGTGAAATATCTAAATATCTACCAGAGACTTTGGCAAAACGTGTTGGCTTTTGTTGTTGTTGTTGTTGTTGTTGTTAACTCCTTACCCTTTCCTTAAGTGCCACAAGCAGAATTACATTTTTAATTTTAACTTGCATGTCTCTGCAAATACGTGATTTGCTGCCATTTGGCTCACACATTCATGTCCACATCTGGATGAAATATAATAACTTTGGTCATACTCTGTGTTGCATGTCTACCAATTTTTTAAGTTTTTAACTAATACTTTACCAAATATCTGTTCTAATCAGCATCAGCTTATTAGCAGTGGCTAGTATGTTACCAGTACAAATTACAAAGACTGAATGAATCTAAAAGACTAATAATCCTTCTGATGAGGGTAATAATTATAAAGATCACAGATTCCTGTTAAAATGCTGGCATGCTGGTGCTGCGGCACAACTTCAGGGTTGCCACCTTGTCTGCATTATATGTTTAAACAAAAAGCCTCATTAAAACAAATTAGATTTTAACTTCATATGAATAAATAGAACACACACTGTCTTTCCCCTGAATTAAATTATGTTATTTTTTAAAATTGGCTTTTCATTAGTAATTTAAATCATGACCTCAATGGGTTCCAAACTCTAAACACTACTCGCCGTGTGCAGATACATTTGAAACACACTGAAGTTAATCCAAGTGTAAACCCTCACAAGTCTGTCTGGCAATATTGCAGAGTCTTCTACTTCTATCCACTATCTCGAACTTCCCTTTCCTCTTTTCTTCCCTTATCTCCTTCCATCCTCTATATCTCTTCCTCTCACTCCTTTCCCCTCTTGATCCCATATCTCTCTCCACCGTCCTTCTCTAATCTCTCCCAGTGTTCATCCCCCAGGACCTATGCAGAGGGAGAACACTACCATAAACCTTGGCATTCAAACCAACACAGCTCATGAATTTTAATAAGCCACACAAGAGTACAGGCAGGCAGGTGGCAGGTGTGCTATGTTCAGACTATCTGCATGTCTCTTCCAGCCAATAGCAAGGGGGTAATAAAACCTCTCTGACGTCATGGCCCCAAGGTTGCTCTCTCACTGCTCTGTTCATGGATGCCTAGGGAATTGGGTTTTTATCGCGCCTGTTTGGGCTTATCTCAGCACTGAGCCTGCAGGCCAAGGTCAATTTCATGCCTGGGCAAGGGGTGCTCATGCTGCAGGAGGGAAATCACTTTTGTAGGCAACCCAGAAGCTCTTCTCTGAAGGCCGGTCAATAGCAACAAAATATGAACCATAAATTGACCAAAGCAACAGCAGCACAGTGGTACTGAGGTTTTTCCTGCTCTGTTCTACTAGAGCCATGAAAATGATGTGAAAGTGAGCTGGCATTTTCTGTCTGGCATTTAATGTATTTATGCAGGGAAGAGACAAAATAGAGGAAAGGCCTTCTACTGTTGCTCCAGTGGGCAATTTTGAAAAATAAGTTTGTGCCTGATAAACTTAAACTTAATTAAAAAAATTCCCAGAAGCACACCAGCCTCTTCTTCTTTGCCTGAACTTTAAATAAGAAATCACCTACTTAGCTTAATAGCATATGTACTTTTAAAGTGAGCCAGAAGTTACACATGAGCCTATCACATTTGAGCCTGGGCCATTATAATCAAAGGGTTGTCACTTTTATCTGCTGTAATTCATCTTTAGCAAGATGTTTCTGTTGTGGGACCTCCCTGCCTTCACATGCATGGAGAGCAACACCAGGACCCCTTGTCCAGAGCAAAGCAGGCATCAGTGCAGAGGGGATGGGCTGAAGGTGGACTGCATGGCAGCTTACAGATTCATAGCAGCCACAGACATGATAAAGTAAATCAAAGATTTGAAAGTTTTGGATTAGATACATGAAAAGGTATTGACCCTACCAACTACCACATTTTGGTTAAGCCTGACTTTGTGGCTTTCTTGCCAAGCATAATGAAATACTTTATTTTTATAGCTTCTCACTGGATTAGCATTGGAAACATGACACAGAAAAGGCTTCAAAATCTGCGATACATCATCCTCTGCAGAAAACACCAAATACATGTTTTTGTTTTAAAAACAAGCAAAATACAAATTATGCACACAGAAGCTTTCAGTATCCAAAAAATGATACAAACTAGGCACACAGAATTTCAGAAATGTGGACATTTACCAGGGTAGCAAGGTACAACAAAAAGATTGATTCCCATGGGGCAAAACAGCACATTTTAATAATGCATTTCAAGAATCAGTTCACTCAAACTACAACACATTTCTTACAAGTTTTTAAATTAGGGATAATAGGTACTTTTGGCTACTCCCTTATTTTCCTAAAGGATTGCCGTCTCCCTAAAAACAAAAAGCACTTTTTTTACACTCCTGTATATAAACATTGTTTTCCCCATTAGTATCCACAGAATACACTATGAAGATTTTTTTCCCTTTGGGAAAATGTGCCTGCATAGCATCAGTATTTTTAGTTAGAAGAAGTTGTTCCCTTTAACATTTTACAATGTGAAAAGTGTTAAAACTCAAAAAGCATTATCATAAAGGATATGGTGCACGAATAGGGTGAGTATCTTAGACATTTAGAATTGGTAATCAGCACAGAATCTGAGATAGCCAAATTCTATTTCAGTGGTTGTTAAGTTATATTTCCAGAAGTATCAATATTAGTAGTCACAGTATACAGTCGGAGTTCAAATAACTTTCCGTCAAGCTCATCTCAACTTCAGTAACACCACTCTCATAAATACCCTGTTACACTCATCCTTTGATGTCCAGCTCTAACAACACAGTAATCTCACTGCAGTGGCAAAAGCACAGGAGCCTTTTAACGGGACCGCAGGCCCCATTCTGTCATCAACCTCTCATGAATTAGATTCCCAAGGCCACAGTCGGCAAAGAAGATGAAGGGGAATCAGGTTAGGGAGCAAGAAGATTAAATGAAGAGAGAGCTGGTTTCAAAAGGTTCTCAGCAGTTAGGCATTTTAGTCTAACTGCTGCTTTAGTGCACTGGAGGCTAAAATGTTGTTTGGCAAAGGGAGGCAATTTTTTATCATCAAGCATCACATGAGACCTACTTTGAGGGGTTTAAGATGTAATTTTATTTTTCCGAGTATCTGTTCTGCTGGTTTTCTGTTTTGTGCCTTTTCCTCATGATAGCTGGTGAGTTCCTGCTTATAGCAGAATACTCACTGAGAGACAAACATAACATCCAAATAAATCCAAAATTAAATATCGTGAGGCTTAGAACACATCTTTTATATAAAAAAGCGATGTAGGCACCATGTCACCATCAGTCAGTTATGTACTCTGCATTTTGAAGCGTCAGTGTTAGCATTAGTGGTAACAAAGTAGGTGATGGAGGTGAGGTCTAAAAGACATAAGTATAGCACATTTAAGACAGTAAGTCGCTTATATTTCAGTAGGAAATGACAAATTGGCTCCAGTCCTTTATTGAAACTGATTTGCATTAATGTTGAAAATCCTGGACCAGACACCCAGGACCATCACAGAAAGTATATGGGGGAAAATGGAGTTTCTACACTTCCTATAAGTTTGAAAGTCAACATTTGATGGCAACCTTTATTACATCTTTTAATACGCCTTCATAAGAAATTGCATGTTCCTAGATGTCTTTTAATTTCTTTCAGTAGTCTTGAGGAATAGTTCTCTAAGCTTCTTGAAGGGCATTCAGAGCTCTTCTTTGGATGTTGGCTGCCTTTTATTCCATTCTGTCTTGAGGTCCAGGCTCTGGGGAGGCCAATCCATGACAGATAGTGTTCCATTGTGTGTATCCAGGTATACTTTTACTGTAATTGCATTATTTGTTTGGGATCATTGTTATGCTTAAAAATAACTTTCCAGTTAACTGACATATTTTCAAACCTTCAACTAACAAAACAGGAACAAACGTTATGTTTAGACAAACAGGATGCTTATTTTTGGCCAGCACCATCTTTAATAATGAAAGCTATAAGTAAAAAGTTGTGACTATGATTTAAATTCTGATTTAAATGAGCTGCAAGGTTTACATAATGGTATCTGCATTGCCAAATGGTGCATTTATTCAGGCTGGGCTTGGTGTTTTCTCAAGCCAAAGAAGCGGCCTCTTCCTATCTCATGGAAAATTGGAATTATCCCTAAAAGTTGCAATATGCATCTAATAACAACACGATGCCACGGTGCATTACAGACACCGCAGCTGCGATAAGAAATACATTACTGGAAGCCGGTGGAGATAGTTCAAAGCAATTTTTCACACCTTTCAAAACTTTTATGGAATATTTTCTTTGTTGTGATACTTCAAACAAGCAGAGAAAAAGTTACAGATTATCTGGAAGGCTGCCCCGCGCGCGTGCACACACACACTTACACACACAAACAAAGATTTTAATTATCTGTTCCTTTGACCAGGCAATCAATGGAGTGCATAACAATGTCCATATCAGATGAGGTAGTGTTCTGCACAGGTCAGATAGAGATGCTTAATGGATTGCTCAAATCAATTCTGATTGGTTCCCGCTGCCATCTGTGGGTAACCATTTGTGGTGTAATTAATTCCTCCACAGCCATACTTTGATAGTTACTGTGATACAAGCTGAGAATTTCAAACAGATGAACTTCAGCGAGCGAGAAGCAACCATACGAGTATACAGTACATGTGTAGGCCATATAGCATGCGCACCACAATGTGTATTCCTTTGGGAGGGATATATAAAAGAGAAAACACTCTGCTTTGAAAATCACACACACTCCTCCACTAATGAATATTTGAAGCAGTTTGGATTTCTTCTTCTCTTTTACTGACTACTAAAGAAATAGTTGTCAGGAGAGCAAATAAACACATTTCTGGCTGTAGCTTTATGCTCTCACCATGACAGTGGTATGGATTTTTAATTTATAAAGCAAATCTTCCCAAATGTCAAAATCTAAATTTAGCAAAGTGAGCAGTGGCTTCTGCTTGGCCGCCTCGTTTCAGAAGACGAGGCTTGACAAGGCTTAACATAATAATCCACCAGATGGCTCTGTGGCCTTGCCATTAAAAGTGCCTCGAACACAGCTGTTGCATTACTTTCATACATAAAGCACACACACACATGCGCATGCACATAAACAAAGACACCTTTTCCAAGACACTCCTGTCCATACATATGCATTCTCTCCATCACCAGCATGAAATGAGCTGCTCCAGTGGATCAGTTCTCCCTGCAGGTGCTATGAATTGAGCTCAAGCCTCTCTTCTGTCCTCCACACACACGCAAACGAAAATCCCACTGGCCGCCTATCATCATTCTGATTCAGCGCTAAACTTTGGCACTGTTGTCTGATCCAAACACCTGCCAAGCTCCAAACATCAGTAAAATTTCTCTTTGATGAATAAATCAATAGGGCTCAGCCCCTACACTGACTGGTCATTCTGATGTACAGCATTTGAATGCCTCTCTTATATACAGTTTACCCCTGCTGCAGACCGCAGGATATTTTGGACTACATGCCAGACAAACTTTAGACTGTCTTTTGTGTTGTAGGCCACAGTATAATATATAATGTGTACAGATGCACAAATGTTTTTTGATGCAATCCATGTTGAAGTCCTACGGCATTTTCATCCACTATTAAGTGTCTTTTTGGTTATCTGTTTTCGTTCTACCATCATTTCACACTAGCATTAAAACTGGTAATATATTTCCCCTTTAGAGGTATAAGGAAAGATGTCCAAATTGTGATGTATATGTGCTTGCTGGATAAAATCTTGTTGCAGTCTTGAGAGCTTGAAAAGGAAGGCCAGGTCTTTGTTTATCTGGATGATTGAGAGAAACAGACAAAGTGTAATCCATAAAATTACAGACTGCATTTTCAACTAAAAATTTATTTCACTTTAATGGATGCCTGGAAAGCTTAATCACACCAGCTTGGACAGTTAATATTATGGATGCCTTGTCGACCACAAGTCACTCACAATCAAAAGCCTCCAATACTTTATCCTGCTTTCTGACTCTAACAAGGATCATAATTTACAAAATGAATTTTCTACTGTGTTCAGGAAGAGTTTAATCTATCAGGTGATGGGAGCCCATGCCACATTGCCTTAAACCTGCAGCCTCTGCTGGTCGCTCAATAATAAGTGTATCCCCAATGTGTATTAAAGTGTTACATTCTACTTTCTAATTACATTACTACATAAATTTTTTAGGAAAGTAAACATCATCCAAAATCCAAGGTTACCACTTCACAGTCTCCTTCTTCCCTGCGTGCTGTGTTATTTATCAGCTTTTAAAAGCTGGCCCAGATCAGGGGAATGATGTGAAGCCCCTGGCTGTATTAGAGTACAGTACCAGCTTCCCGGTTATACAGGAGTTACAACCAACATACTCAATACAGTGGAACCCCGACTTACGAATACCCCGTTAAACTAAAAAGTTACAAAGGCACTTAACGGCAATATTTCTGCCCGTGTTACAGCAAAATGCCCGTGTTGCGAAATCCGCTGGCTCTGGTTGGCCGAGCCCAGAATGACCATAATGCCTTCCGAATCATGTGACAACCCCTTGGCTTTCGTAATTGCGCTTCGCTGTTCCACTTGAACGACGTATTGTTCTTCTAGTTAGCAATTAGCCTATAGCCTATCGTTCAGCGTCGCCTCACTCAAAAGGCGTGATCGGTGCTTTGACTTACGAAAATTTTTGACTTACGAAAGACCCTCGGGAACGAATGAATTTCATAAGTCTTTAACAAGCAACGGTGCCATGAGACATTTGCACTGACAAAACATTACCAGGAGCTACATTTGGGTTTGGTCCTCACAGCTGTTTGAAGGAGTCTTTCCACTGAGCTTATTAAATACCTGCAACCTATAGGTTTTAAAAAACAGAACGCAATAGTGCATTTTGTCTGGGGACTATTTTTAATGGAGGAATAACTCCGATTTGGTGTATTGTTACAAATTTACATACGTAGTGCAGCAGGATGGTGTTTGTGGAGCCGAGTGAAAATAGACATCACTGTGTGCTCGTGGTAATGGAGGAACATATATCCCTGTGTGGACTGGAGCTCTCTGATTAGTTTTAATGTGAGACAATGGAGCTCTATGGCCCAGAGCAAAAGCACATATTATATCTAGACTTTGGTACACAAACATTATTATTAGTTGGTTTTTATCTATTGGATTTGATGACAATAAAAAAAACATGTAGCATACAATAATACCAACCTTACATTCATTCCACTGCCACTTTGAAATAAATCATACACATTTCTCCATTTCTTACAGAATATATTGGGGGCAACTTACTAAAAAAACATTATGTCAGAAAGAAGGACAATTTCCAAACAAAGGAGTGCCTTGAGAGAAAAATCCTGCGTTGTATAATTATGCACATCCATGCATCACAAGAGGCTCGGAGCATTGTTTTGTATTCATATTGTGTGTGATTTAGTATGCCAAGGAGTCCCTGCTGTTTTACTGTCAAGGCTCTGAATATCAGCGTTGTTCTTGCTGATTATACTGATATGTGAAAGATGAGAGGCAGATCTGAGCGCGGGGAATGCAGATAGGCGTTCTGCCTTATATAAATTCATAACATTATGAACAGATCAATTGAATAAACAGACAACAGCTCAGTCAGATATGAGGGGCTGTAAATGAAGATGGATCATCTTCATCTTGTCTTTGCGATGCAGTCTGAGGGGTCATGTGAAGATCTAAGCAATGATGCTTGCACTTTAATCACCAGAGGGGCGCATATAGCTATGTTCATTGATCACACCACCCTACACGGTGACTCCAAACATTTTCCAAATGGGATCACTTGCTGAGTGTTACACTGCATAAAAGCATTAAGCAAAGTCCTCAATCTCGCACCGTCAAAGAATTGAAAATCGATTTTTCGACAGCGGCTGGCGGGAGTAATGATGAACCCAGGAGGAGGGGTCTCTGCGTGACCTCTCGTTAGCCAGGCCTGCTCACAGTAAATCCTCCATGCTGACAGTGTGAGCTTACGCCAGCAGAAATGCCTGTATGTGTGTATATGTCAGACCCCGGCAAGGCCTGGAAGCAATGAAAAAAGCACCAGCTGTGACCCCATAGTGCACAGAGTGATCCCATGACTGCATGAGCAGTTTGCTATTATCTTTCTATGTGCAGTGTGACATTTTCTTGTTCTGGTTTCACCGTCTCCTGCTGTCTATAGCATGAGCCCCCCTTAGCTTTCCTATCTCTGATTTTGGCATCATTTCCTCTTCTTCCACTTTCCTCTTGCAGATTAAAAAAAAAGACCTGACATTGCCCTACATTCAGACATCCTCAGAAGGAACATTTCAGTGAGTCACTGCTGCTATAGAACTTAAAGCTTATTTGGTAAGAAGGCATTAAAGATCTTTCTAAAGCCACTTCTTTCTACAGAGACACAAACCAACAGTAAACTTCTAGATAAAATGGAATTTACCCAGTAATATGTAATGATACAAACAATACAAATTAAAACAATTATTTCATGGTTCGGGCTTTACAGGTTAAGACCAGAATGTGACATTTTGGGATCTGTTTCACCAGCATAGCCAACTTCTGTTCTGGCATTAGACATGTGCTATCACCTAAAGTTTTTTGCTCTCACGCTGTCTAAATGAATCTTGTGCCAAAAATACGTTTATTTAAAAAGAAAGAAGAATTTTCTGCACATAGGATATATTTTCAGCATAATGCTTAGCTTCTAACAGATCAGTCTGTTAGTGGTTCTCAAAGAGCAAATTTTTATGATAAAATATAACAAACACGTTTGTGTTTCTTGCTTACAGCTCTTTGTACTCTTTCCTGGAGTTTTTCCTAAATTCCTGTAACCAGGAGCCACAGCAGCAGCTGAAAGCAGAAGAGTTGCACACCAAACCTTAAATAAAATTATTACATAATATTGTATCTGACACACGTGATTTGTGAAAATCTAACAGTAAATCTGTAACATTGTCTTCAACTCACATGGTCACAGTTTATCTGTTTGTAGCATCAATTCATGGTTAAGTTCAGAGTCTGCACAGAACTATCAGAAGATTTTTATTGTACTGCTGGTTAAGGTGTGACCCTCAAACCAATTTTTCATTAATTTTTTGATTATTTTTCTAATTTAATTCAAAGTCAGCATTCTAATTGTATGCATGGATGTTTTCTATATTTATGTGTCACTTCAACTATGGTCACATGGATAGCACTTTCAGTGTAAGGAAGTCATAAATAAATGAATTCAATTGTTTTATCAGTTTTGGACTGACAATTGTTTCATCAATTTTCACCATTTTGGGGACTTCAGGCTTCACAGAGGTGTTTTTCCATTTTCAAATATACTGAGACAGCCATCCACATTAAAGCTAAATTAAAACACCGCGAATCTCGCTTCTGACTAAGGTGAAAAGATCAAAAATTGTGGCAACCACATTTTAAATAAAGGGTAATCACTGTAAGGCAAATTTCAGTCCTGAACAAAAGTTTAAGCCCACATGAAGCCTGTGTCAGCTTAAGCATTGTTTTCAATAAATTGCATGCTCAAAAAACGTTTTATCTCACTCCCATTCCCTCTTGTTGCATGTTGAAGCTCTACTTGGAACCTTGTTAAGATCCAACCGTGCAAAATTATTTTTTGGCATTTTTCAAGTGGTCTTAAACTTTTTTTATGTCCTGTATTTCCCCCTTCAGTTTCCTGCATGTCCGTCTATAATATCATCTTTATTATTTTTTTAATGGAATTCTGAATGGGTAAAATAATGGCTCTGATTTGTGAAGGTTATTCAGAAATGCCTGCTGATGAGAACACTGTGCTTTCCCATCTGGTAGAGAGTTCATCAAGCCAACTCTACTTTGAACAGGAGCTGCTTTTGAAGGGCAAAACTTCTTCTCTTTTAGGCAGAGCAATGGTGACTTCTGCTGGCAAGAAGAAGGAAATGCACAAGCAGGGTGTTCACATAAAACAACAGCTTTCACTGAGGACGATCCAGATTCCGTCATGCAAGTTTCTCACAGACAGAACAGCAACAAAGATCTTCTAACACCCAAGACGTGACAAGCTGCTGCTCTCCCGAGACGTTGCCGCGGTGTATATGTGCAGTAGAGCATCCTAACCAATGCACACTGAATTCATTCTACATTTATCCCGTCTGAAAGGATGCTGAAGGCTTGCTTATTGTGTGTGAGACTCTAACCATCACCTTTGGTTATTCGTGCAGCTCACATAAATAATTCTGAACACAAAAACGAAATTGCACAGGGTGCCTTGATTGGATCGGATATTCAAAGCACACGCAGTTCAGGAAGAAGGGGGTTTGTATTTAATAGAGTTGATGTCAGCAGCAGTTCTCTTAATATGCACAGAATGAGGGACAACTGAACAGCATTCACCTCAATGAGAAGCAATAGGAAGCCCATTAAGCTCCTCATTCCTTTCATTCAGGCAGGACACAGAGCAGCTTTTTGCAACGTCCAACAAATGCATCTGTTTTCTGCTTCATCCCAGGCTCAAAGCAATGGAAAATGCATTTTTGCACCTCTGTCTGCTCTCTGTATTCAATTTTCTAGGATTGGTAATCAGCAAATCCCAGAGGAAACTGATTATTGGCGACCGATCCATCTCTGCCAGGTTTACATATTGACTGGCGGCCCGAGCAGCAGCAACAACAGATACAATTGACATTCGGAGAAGGGGACGCGAGAGCACACTTATTGTCTAAAGATATTGAAAAGAATTGGTTGTGCCCCCTAATGGAATTATCGCTCCGTTTTTCTCCCCTGCTTTAAGAGACAGATTGAGGTGTTATCTCACAGCTGAGGGAGGGGTTATTATTTTCTGGCCAGTATCCGTGTCTCTCCCATCACAGTGGCCTATCAAGTGTCCATTTTTTTCACCCAACCATTTATCAAGCTGCTTCTCTACAACCTCGCTCCCCTCTCTAGGATTTTTTGGTTTATGATCAGCTATCTAGAGAGAATATAAATAAATAAGTCAGCGCCTTGGCAACTATATATCACCAGATTTCAGTCACACGTGTGTCTGTGTGACTGTGTCTGAGTTTTTAAGTGTGAGTTTTATTCACAGCGGCCTGAGTGTGAATGAGTAGGTGAGAGTAAAGTTAATATTTGCGTGTGTGTTTATGGGACTGAATCACAGTAACTACCAAAACAGCCACACTCAAATTTATTTCATTTTTACTCAGAGTGATTGCAAAAAACACGTTTGTTTCCCTGTTTATTTTTAACTCTGTTATTTTCAAATCTCCACGTTTGCTCGGAAGTAACAGGTCTTCTTTTGTTACCTATCTTTCACTATCCTACAGTGATTTTATGTCTCAGCACTAATATAAAGATTGCATGTGAAAGGATTCTATATTTCTTTACAGTGTGATGTAGGACATCTCCAAAGACTTCAAACCATAAAAATCTTTTGGTTTTGTCCACAATGAGGAAGCAGAATTCAGATACAGCCACTAATTCAGCAGAAGGGAATACCTGGAGGCAAGGAGTCAGCCACAGAGCTGTCTCAAGACTCATTTTGGCCATTTTTTATTGAGGTACAGTGAGCCATGTAAGCTGTTCATAATAAAGAAATTTTCCACTGACTTTATATTGAACTGTCATGGAGGTGGGCAGCTTGTGAGAGACAGATCATTATAAGAATGATGGAAGCTGAAGCAGTAGAGGCGGCTACATATTCAGATTTTTAATCCACATGGATTTCCATTTCCCATAATACAATTCAGTTGTGTTTCTCAGTAAGTGCAGATTAAAGTTTTTGAATCATTGTAGCACTGAGGGATATGTGACATAAGCTTAATTATTTGGTTATTTCTGCAAGTGTGCCTGTGTGAAGCCGAAAATGAGCCTGTACACCGAGTGTCATTTTGGCTGTGGAGAATTCAGGGATTTCATAAGGTAACCTCAGGGACAAAGGTAACCCCCCCTCCCCCCCTTAGCAGCAACTCTTTTATTACTCATCCGTTTCTAATGTATTGAGAAGAGAGTGGATTGGTCACTTCTAGTTCCAAAAACAAAGAAAATGCAAAACTCAAGACATAAAATCAGTTGTCCACAAAATACTGGGTGATGCTGTGTGACTGTGTCCACCTTTGACATACAGTCAACTATAAGAATAGTATGGTAAATAAACAATGTAGGGCAGTTTCAGCAGTACAGTGCCCTCAGCAAACCAAACTAATGATAGACTCTCTCCTATTCGACATGTGGTTAGCTCTCGCATCTTAACTTCCTCTAGTGCTGTTAAATTTTCCGATGCTTTTAATTTAGTTTTATCTCCTTATAAAGATGTTCATTTTTTAACAAATCTTTTTAATAATCATTGTCTTTGTATTTTAGACAATGTTTGTCCTGTCAAAGTTAGACTAGCTCCGGTTTCAAAGTCGTCTCCCTGGATAAATGACAGCATTCGCTTCTTAAAGCGTTGCTGCCGTAAGGTTGAGCGTTTATGGAGGAACACGCGTTTGCATGTCCATCTTCTTCATTTAAAGGACCTTTTAGTCACTTTCAACACTTCAGTTCGAGATGCGAGGGCGGCCTATTTCTCAGACTTAGTGTCTAAGAGCAGAGGTAACCCTAAGGTACTATTCGACACAATTAGTGATATTGTTGCTCCTGCTCCACATGCTGTCCCAATTTCATCAAATGAAGATTGTGAAAAATTTCTTTCTTTCTTCGTTGAAAAAGTCAGTAACGTGAGGAACAATATCTCTCCTTCTGTGTCTCTCTTGTCTGCTCCAACTCAAGCTAGGCCTGTAATTTTAGAAAGATTTTTACCTGTGTCCTTACCTGAGCTGGTCAAGTTAGTTAATTCAATGAAAGCATCCTCCTGCTCTCTTGATATTTTACCTGGATCTTTGTTTAAAAATGTCTTTCAGTCTATTGGTCCCTGTGTGCTCACAATTATCAATACCTCACTGGTTTCTGGCCAGGTCCCTGTTTATTGTAAGAATGCTGTTATTCACCCACTGTTAAAAAAAAACCTAAGCTTTATGCTTCTCTTCTCAGTAGCTATAGACCGATTTCAAAATTACCGTTCATTTCTAAGATTTTAGAAAAGGTTGTGGCTAAGCAGCTTATAGCTGTTCTAGATGAATACAGCACTCTGGATAAATTCCAATCTGGCTTTCGTAGAGCTCACTCTACTGAAACTACACTTCTTAGAGTCTCCAACGACATTTTGATGAGATGTGATGCAGGAGAATGCTCCATTCTGTTGATGTTGGATCTGACCTCCGCCTTTGATACTGTGGACCATCATATTCTGCTAGATAGACTGAGAGACTGGGTGGGTATATCAGGGGCTGCTTTGGACTGGTTTGAATCCTATTTGCATGAACGAGCCTTTTCTGTGGCTACCTCTAAGTACAGTTCCTCTTCTACTTTTCTTGCCTATGGTGTGCCACAAGGTTCAGTTTTGGGGCCTTTATTGTTCGTACTGTATTTACTTCCTCTTCAACACTTATTGAGCACATTTAAGCACATTTCGTATCACTGCTATGCAGATGATATTCAGTTATATATCTCCTTTAAGCCCCATGATGTTTCCAAGCTACAGATTTTGCACAAGTGCATAGACTCCATTAGATGTTGGATGGCTGGAAACTTTCTTCAACTAAATGAGGAGAAGACTGAAGTTCTTGTTTGTGCTCCTAAAAATTTTGTACCTAGTGTTACTTGGGTCCACTTGCTACATTTGCAAAACCGTCTATCAGGAGCCTTGGTGTTAGTATTGACTCAGCTCTGACTTTGGATGCCCATGTAAAATCTTTGGTTCGCTCCTGTTTTTATCACTTGAGAAACATTGCTAAGCTGAGTCCCATTGTATCGCGCTCCAAATTAGAAATTGTCATTCATGCATTTGTTTTATCTCGTCTGGACTATTGTAATTCTTTGTTTACTTGTTTATGTAAAGCCTCTTTGGAGCGTCTGCAAGTTGTTCAGAACGCTGCTGCAAAGCTTCTGACCAAGCCCTCCAAGTTTTCCCATGTCACACCCCTGCTGATTCAGCTGTACTGGCTCCCCGTTAAATTCAGAATCCAGTTTAAGGTTTTGACCTTGACTTTCAGGGCTCTGCATGGACAAGCACCAACATATATAAGTGAACTTTTACATCCATACATTCCCAGCAGGTCCCTGAGGTCATGTGACCAGGGCTTGCTTGCTGTCCAACACACGAGGCTGAAAACAAAAGGCGACAAAGCTTTTGGAACTGTGGCCCCCAGATTGTGGAACTCTCTCCCTTTGAGCCTGAGATCTGTGGACTCAGTGGTCGCTTTTAAAAAACAGCTAAAAACCCATCTTTTTAAACTTGCTTTTGGTTGATTTTTATTTTTAGGTTTTAGCTTCTGTGAAGCACTTTGTGATTTTTATCTTGAAAGGTGCTATATAAATAAAGTTTTACTTACTTTACTTTACTTACTTAAATACACCATGCAACAGCACCAGGAACCAAAACATAAATTATTGTTTGCATGTGCTACAGTATAAACTGGATTATTGTCTTATAATTTCCTCCAAATATCATTTGGGCAAAAACTGTGAACTATTATGAAAATTATTTTTAGCTGCTATAATAAATGCTGTAAATTGCAACGTCGTACATGTTTATTAACTGTCATGAGTGCTTCTTTAAAGACGTGCTGTTTGTGTTTCTAGCTCTTTAGTATTCAGGGGGTCGATATGGTGGTTCAGGTTGGAAGACTCATCACTATAAACATGTGCTTCTTTGATTGCAGCCACCAAATTTAGAGCGGTATATAACTGCATGTCTATTTTAATTTTATCCATCCCTCTGTTCGTGCCGATAGCTTTTGAGTTTTGTAGGAAGCTTTCAGTTACACAACAACATCGCCAGGCTTCTTTTTAGATATGAGAAAGCCCCTCCAGAGCCACACAACGCACACAACTGTGTTCAAAAGCAGCACTGGCAGTATTAGTTGTATTTCCTATTCTAGGTGTATAAAGTCAAGTAAATATGCTTTTGTTTTCTGCAGCTAACTTGGCTAATAATAACTGAGACAAGTTGACAATTCTTAAGACTTGACTGATCTCTTAACCTACATTTCAGTCAGACACAAGTGTGAAGTGGCCCCTTTACTTTTGTTAAAGCGGAGCTACAATGGCATCGTGACAAAAACCTTGAAATCAAAATTCTGGCTAACGGTGCAAAACCCATCTTATCTTTCCTCTATAAAGCAGAATACTAGGGAACACTTAGAGGTCAACGAGCTTATTGACTAAAAAGGAAGAGAAAAAAAACTGACTTTCTGAACTTCACTACTATTCAACAAGCATATTTCTGCTCTTTCTTCAAACATGCTCATCTACTGTTCAGCCCTACAAGTGCAAAAGGTACAAAAAAATCAAGGCTGCCATTAAAACCTTTCCATTTCTCTACAGTTTATATTCGCAGACTGAAAAGAAAAATATTACAGACTTTACATGTAAATCACTTTTTTTTACTTTCTCTTAAACTTGAGGTCTTTCTAGCTCCTCTCTTTTATTATTGAAAGTGGTTCAAAAAAGCAAAGAATGTGTTTTTGTTGCCGTGGATGAATTCTGCAGATGGAGCCCTGAGCCACCCAGCACAAGCTGTGGGAAAAGTGCAGCCCTTTAACAGAGCTCCTCACAGGGCAAACGGGGTGTAACGAACGAGGCTTATTTAAGGGGACGAGGGAACATGACAAGATAAAGAAAGTATTGCAGGCACCAGCTGAATGTGCCATAAACCAACTACAAATAATCACTATACTTTGCGCCTCTTCAGATGGTTTAATTATGGGTTGTGGGAGACAGGCCGCAGCTTGCCATCACTACTGAACCCAGCTCAGCAGTCAGCTATTTAATCATCACGGTATCATTTCTCCACCAAAGCAGTCCCACTGTGTCTTTGCCAGAGACAAATGTGCAGCAGCTTTGCACTAGAGGAGAGGGTCACTTGAAGAGCTTACCAACAGGAAAGAGTCATTTGATCCTTCTAAACCACATCAACTGAAAACACAGCGAGAAGGCATCCTTCACACTAAAAAAATATCACCACACATAGCGGTGTATTAAAACATGCCTCGAGCGTTTTTCATTAGTCTTAGAGCTTAGTAGGCTAAACGACAGAGTACCTAATCAGATTCATGAACTATTAATTGATCTGCACATATTAATTGCCTACATGAGGTGCAGTTAAGACCAGGGTTTGCAAGGTTTCACAGGGTGGGCTTCTCCCACACAAAACCCAACTGCACCCCCAGTGCACCCACAAGATCCCTGGGGGATGCATAAAGAAAGGAGAATGGTGCCATGGGTTCAGTGATTCACGCTCCTTTAGCATTCATTGGTGCACACCATGGCAAAGTAGCAACAGGATGCTGTACTTCAATATGTAGAGCTGGTAGTTTACTAATCTGTAGATCAGTGGTGTAATCCCTGAAATACGTTAACAATTCTGTTTTGCAGTGTTAGTCAGTAAGTGACTGGCTGCTCCAGTATGGGATTAGAACGATGCCACCTTATCCCATAGTCCAGCCAATGATGCGATTCACATTCGTATATACGCAGCTAATCAACGTCGTTGAAAGACTATGACAGCGTCCTTATGTGCCGACACTGGCGTTCTAGCTAACAAAGCGGCTGATGTGGAGTGAAGCCACGTTAATGACAACGCGTACAACCATTGGAGATGTGAGTAGGACAATTGACGGAAAAAGTGCGGACTTTATACCAGTTTTTAAATTGTGTTGATAGGCCACGTAAAACCAGAGTTATTATAAAAATATATGCAATGTTTGGGTCTTTTCCCGAATACTTTCGTTGTTTATATTTACTGTGGGAAGAAACGGTAAAAACGGCGTTTTATAAGGAAAGCGCTCAAAAGCACTCTCCGCCTGCGAGCAAAAACAAAACCCAAACTCCTCCTCCCTCCCGTTTCCCATTGGTGCAAAAATGTACCATGTGGGCCAATCAAAAAAATTATATGGCAACATGGCATTTAGTTTCTAGGGAGGGGGGAGTTTTAGGAGTGACGGCGGTGCTTTGAGATGTGAGAGATTTGCGATGTGTAGCGTGTTTGGGGTCTAAAGCTAGTGTGTCAGCATACTGTTAGAGAGATGGATAATCACAGTAACATTCAAATAATGATATCTGTGTATGTATAAGTAATCCCTGTCAGTAAAAAGCTCAGGTTTCAGTTTTAGTTTATTTAGCTTCAGACTTTTTCTCTGTATACAGTAGAGGGGGGCTCTCTTTACTTATTTTTACTTATTGAATTATCTCATGGGGGCAGCCCATCAGAAGAAAGCTGGCTTAGGGAGGATGAACGACTTGTTTCAGAGACTGGGTAGCATCAGAGCATGGTATAAGATAAATATGGGTTATAAATAAGGGCATAAAATAATACAATTTAAAATACCCTTAGGAATAAGCATTTTTTAAACTGTCCAAAGTTCCTATAGTAAAGTCCAGTAATTAAAAAAAAAGTATATACACAGCGCTGGATATTAGAAGTTGGGTCCCTTGTTATGCTGAGAAAAATGTTAAATGTACACATTCTCAGCCAAGGTCAAACATTGAAAGGAGAAGTTGTGGTATCTGGAGCAGACATCGCAGATAACAGTCTCCTCTGGCTGTGTATATCACACTAAATTGTTTATATATACCAGATGATACAATTATACAGATAAGTGTATAATAGCAGTGCACTGCAGCACCGATGACCCCACCAGGCAGTCTTTACTTTTGGAACAGGTAGCTGCATTTAGCGAACTGTGAGAGATGGGGACTGCAGTCTCTCACGGATTAACATTAACATAAATAAAGGTGAACCATCCAACATGGTCAAAGCTGGGTGCACCGTTGGCCTTTCAAAAGTTGTGGCAAAAGACAGTAACACCCGCATTTTATTTTTTATAAATACTCTGTATCCGCGTCATCATTGGATCCTCCAGCAATTATCTATGGTAGAAGAGGGGTTCCTAGAAAGTAATTTTGCATTTGATTTAATATTTGATTAAATTTAGGCCAATCATGTAACATTGGAGTAGGAAATAGTCAGAATGTAGCTAATAGTAGCAGCATTAGTACCAGCGGCTTTCATTTCTGTAAGGTTGGTATCTGCATTCATTCACTGTAGGCAGTTACTCAGGGCTCCAGTCGAGTAATGACATGACAGTTATATATACTACACAGCCTACACATTATTCACATTATTCATGGTTTTTACCTACATTATCTGATTCCATAAGTTCTTGTAGTATGATTAGACCTATGTAAGCTGCTTACTCTAGGCCAAGTGATAACTCATTTCTAACAAGTAATGAGAGTAAAATGCTTATTATATAAACAACTGGCCAATCCTCCTACTCAGCTTGACTCCAGAGGACAGTATGTGTGAATACATGGGTAGAAATACTGCACGCTACACCCAAAATGCCATGCACAGATTCATTATATAGAAATACAGCAGTACACAAACACAAGCAAACACACACATGGTTTCTACACTCTATCTTACACACATTGTGTCAGGGTCCTGGGACTGGGCGACCCAGGATCCCTGGGCAGTCATGGACCTGTGTATTATTATTATGTATTTTTGGTGTCGTTTCTCCTTCTCTGTGCGTGTACATATGTGTGTTTCTCTGTGCTGTGTTAGTCTGTGTCCCACTCATATGTTTAGGCGAGGTATGGGTGTGTATGTCTGCGGGTGTGCCTGGAGGATGGAGCTCGGCCACCTGCAGGCCTGAGGGGTGTGGCCCTGCGGAGGGACTGGCCACACCCGAAGCCACACACCTGCCGCTGATCAGGGCTCGTCGGGGGAGCTACTTAGGAGAGTCTTGGAGCTCCCACCGACGCGGGATCATTGAGTTATCGTACCAAGTTAGTGTGTCAGCATATGTCTGTGTTGTTCGTATATGCCCGCCAAGGGTTAGTGTTGACGGCTGCGTCTCTGGTTTCCCTACAGGAGGAGGAGTGGTCCGGAGAGGCAGCACGCACGGGGGTGCAGAAACACAACAGCGGGGAGCACGAGCACAGATATCGGAGGGAAGCACGCACACGGGGTTCGAGGGAGCAACGGGGAGTTATTGTATTTACAGCCTTTTCACTGTAAATAAAGAGCACTGTTTGCATCGCAGAGTCTGCGTTTTGGGTCCTCCTTTCCCCACATCCCCACGGTCTGCCAGCCAGACCGTGACACATTGCATAACTCTGCACTGCTTATGTCCTCCCAAACTTCCTTCTTCACTGCTGCTTAATGCTCCCATCGCCACTGTCGGTGCTCTGCCCTGGCACTGTGATGAAAATGCATGCTTCATCAACTTTGTCACAAAGTCTATGTATTGTATAGTACAGCAAGACAGGCAGAGCACCTCCAGAATACCAATGAAGAGCTGGGGCCCGTTCTTCGTACCTCGCTAAGTAGGTTAGCCGGATTAGATTGTTGACGATTTCGCGTGATCCTGGATCAGTCGGTTCCCCGAAGCTCATCCGGGACTTGCTGTCATAGCAACAGAGCCGTAAGCATAAACCTGCTCGGGAGCAGGTTTACTTTATGTAAACAGGATTAGATCGCGGCCACGCAGGTATGTCCGCGTCATCATACGAAAGCAACAGCGATATTCCACCACTGTTTCACCATAAATAAATAACATCAATGTAACTAAAGACAATGCAGCACCTGATCCATTTATTGATTTCACACAGGTCATTTCCTAAAAAAGGGAAATGTACTATTAACATTCTATTACATGTATGTGATTATTACAGATTTAATTCATATTTCAGAGTAGCAATTGTAAATTACTTCGTGTAATCAAGATGAGAGACCACGGCTATAAAAGCCAAGGTGGATTTGGGAAGCCTGTCGCAGCCATGTCCTGTCCGTATACGCGAGCCACCCATTGCGGAAGGTGCAAGATTGATAAGGAGAGTCCTCAGAATTCAGCGTATATTGCGGGATAGACAGGATCCTTTAGCTCAGCGCGACAGTGTGCTCATAGAGAGATATCGATTTTCCCGTGAGGGTATTATTCACTTAACCAACTTGTTGACGAGGGGGTGCAGGACCACCACCTGTCTTTTTTTGCTCTGCCCTTTTCTTGGTTGCTGTTATAAACAAACAGATTATTCCAGGGTCTCTTTCCAAGAGACTAAAAGCAATATAAGTGATAAATATTACCATTCTGTAGAATATTCTTATATTTCACTTTTACCTGTTCCCATGTTCTAGTGGGTCCTGTCGTGGCTCTAATGTGAAAGAGGATAAAATATAACATATTATAATATAATGTAATATAATATTGGATAATATAGTGTAATATAATAAATCTACCCTACCGCCTACTGGTGTTGGCCAGAGGGGCCGATGGCGCGATATGGCAGCCTGGCTTCTGTCAGTCTGCCCCAGGGCAGCTGTGGCTACAACTGTAGCTGCCTCCACCAGTGTGTGAATGTGAGAGTGACTGAATAGTGGCATTGTAAAGCGCTTTGGGTGCCTTGAAAAGCGCTATATCAATCCACTCCATTATTATTGTTATTATTAAATTACTTACGAGTTTAATTTGTCAGCAACTTCCTGCCAGCCCTCGCTCCTTGCTTTTGCAGCCTTTGCAGTGTTCCCTTGCGTTCTGATTAAACTCTGAAACTCCTGAAATCCCTCACTCAAGAGTTCTTGCTCTGCTGCCGAAAAATACCGAGCCGAGCGCGCTCCGTCGACATTTTCGCCGACCAATCAGAGGGTTGCCGATCAATGTTTCTACTATCGATGCGTGGCCCCTTTTACGACACCCAGTGATGTCACATTACTGCGTCCAGCTGTACTAATCGTCAACAGCAGGTGTGTTCGGGGAACCGGATTAGCGAGCTCACGGTTAGCGCGATGATTTGATCTTGGATGTGTCATTTGATCTTGGATGTAGTAAGCGACGTACGAAGAACGGGCCCCTGGTGTTGTGTCCCTGTCAGCCCCCAAAACATCCTGGAGATGCACGCTGGCAAAAACAATCCCCGGCTAAACTTGCATCACCTTTCAGCGCACCAAATAATCTCTTTCCAAGTAAATAATTTTCCGAGTAGCCTGTCATTCCAAGTCGGGCTATGAGCATGCTAAGGGATTAGAGGCCAAATTAGAAGAACAGCAAAGGCCTGGGAAATTGCACCACCTGTCAGATTTCCCTGCAAGAGATTATTGCCACCATTAAATCCTGTTACATCGTGAACTGGCTCACTTTCTGGGGAATTGTGTTGTTTGTACATGAGGAAGAGAAGTGATTATCTAGTCCCCAATAGACATGAGTGACTTCTTCTGTTCTGACAGCCTTCAATGCTGCCAGTCTGAAGTGATAATTAAGTGACAGCTTCACAAAGAAATGTAAAAAGAACTACATAAAAAGCCAATAAATAAAAAAGTCTGAATGTTAACCTTAAAAGTCTCATGCTCAGTTGGTGGAGGCTTTAGTACAAAGATCTGAAGCTAACTGAACTCAACAAATGCTGAGAGTTTGTGTCCAGCAAGTTATACCTGAAAAGGCCTACAGGTGTCATGGACTCGGGGTTTGGTTTGGTTTTTTGTCCACGAAATCTGTGCTCCAGTTTTCACGAGTGAAATTCCAGGATATTGTTTCAATGTCACTTCATTCATTTAGGTGGGATTTACGTGTTATATTTTTGGCACAAAAATGGAGCCAATATTGAAGTCTCTAAAATTTCTATTCTTTCTCACAAAGGTTGAAGTAAATGATCCTCTACCTATATCCATCTATGGCACCACCAGAACCTTATCTGAGTTTATGGTCAGTCACTGATTTTACTTCTGAATGAATACAGCAGGATTTTCATTATGTGCAGATCAGTTTTACAAAGGCACTTGCCCTCCACTAAATATATAGAATATAAAGTGAGAGAAATAATTATTTGATGCCTTGCTGGAATTGTAAGTTTGCTTACCTACAACGAAATGAATCGTCTCTCATTTTTATGGTAGTTTCATTTTAAAGGAGAATCCAGATAAAGAAATCACATTACATAAAAGTCATAAAAATGTAATTGAGTGAAAAAAGTATTTGATCCCCTACAACCCAGCCAGAATTCTGGCTCCCACAGACTCACCGCAAGAGGCTGATGGTGACAAGTGTTCATGTGATTATTTAGAAATCAGTAAGAAATCAGTCTCAAACTTCATGCAACAAGGGTTTCTCCACCAAGTACTAAGTTATATTTTAGTGCAGGCGTGGGGGAACTCCAGACCTCAAGGACCGGTGTCATGCAGGTTTTAGATATCACCCTGGGTCAACACACGTAAACCAAACGATTAGTTCCTTACCGGGGGCCCGTTCTTCGTACCTCGCTAAGTAGGTTAGCCGGATTAGATTGTTGACGATTTCGCGTGATCCTGGATCAGTCGGTTCCCCGAAGCTCATCCGGGACTTGCTGTCATAGCAACAGAGCCGTAAGCGTAAACCTGCTCGGGAGCAGGTTTACTTTATGTAAACAGGATTAGATCGCGGCCACGCAGGTATGGCCGCTTCATTTATACGAAAGCAACAGCGATAAATAAATAACATCAATGTAACTGAAGATAATGCAGCACTTGATCCTTTTATTGATGTCACACAGATACATACAGGTCATTTCCTAAAAAAGGGAAATGTACTATTAACATTCTATGTATGTGATTATTACAGATGTAATTCATATTTCAGAGTAGTAATTGTAAATTACTTCGTGTAATCAAGATGAGAGACCACGGCTATAAAAGCCAAGGTGGATTTGGGAAGCCTGTCGCAGCCATGTCCTGTCCGTTTACGCGAGCAACCCATTGCGGAAGGTGCAAGATTGATAAGGAGAGTCCTCAGAATTCAGCGTATATTGCGGGACAGACAGGATCCTTTAGCTCAGCGCGACAGTGTGCTCATTGAGAGATATCGATTTTCCCGTGAGGATATTATTTACTTAACCAACTTGTTGACGAGGGGGTGCAGGACCACCACCTGTCTTTTTTTGCTCTGCCCTTTTCTTGGTTGCTGTTATAAACAAACAAACAGATTATTTCAGGCTCTCTTTCCAAGAGACGAAAAGCAATATAAGTGATAAATATTACCATTCTGTAGAATATTCTTATATTTCACTTTTACTTGTTCCCATGTTCTAGTGGGTCCTGTTGTGGCTCTAATGTGAAAGAGGATATAATATAACAATATAATATAATGTAATATAATATTGGATAATATAGTGTAATATAATAAATCTACCCTACCGCCTACTGGTGTTGGCCAGAGGGGCCGATGGCGCGATATGGCAGCCTCGCTTCTGTCAGTCTGCCCCAGGGCAGCTGTGGCTACAACCGTAGCTGCCTCCACCAGTGTGTGAATGTGAGAGTGAATGAATAGTGGCATTGTAAAGCGCTTTGGGTGCCTTGAAAAGCGCTATATAAATCCAATATATTATTATTATTATTATTAAATTACTTACGAGTTTAATTTGTCAGCAACTTTCTGCCAGCCCTCTCTCCTTGCTTTTGCAGCCTTTGCAGTGTTCCCTTGCGTTCTGATTAAACTCTGAAACTCCTGAAATCCCTCACTCAGGAGTTCTTGCTCTGCTGCCGAAAAATACCGAGCCGAGCGCGCTCCTTCGACATTTTCGCCGACCAATCAGAGGGTTGCCGATCAATGTTTCTACTATCGATGCGTAGCCCCTTTTATGACACCCAGTGATGTCACATTACTGCGTCCAGCTGTACTAATCGTCAACAGCAGGTGTGTTCGGGGAACCGGATTAGCGAGCTCACGGTTAGCGCGATGATTTGATCTTGGATGTGTCATTTGATCTTGGATGTAGTAAGCGACGTACGAAGAACGGGCCCCAGGCCTCTGGAGAACTTCAAGACATGTTTAGGAGGTAATTTAGCCATTTGAATCAGCTGTGTTGGATCAATGACGCATCTAAAACCTGCAGGACACCGGCCCTTGAGGCCTGGAGTTCCCCCACCCCTGTTTTACAGGATAAAATATTTATTTCACTCAGTGACATACAAATGGATGTATAAAAATCCTTTTTTTCTGGATTTTTGGTTGATTTCTGTCTCTTTACCATGAAAAGTTCATTTCTTTGTAAATGAGAAAACATTTGGTGGTTTGCAAGTGAGACTGAAGCACATATATTTGGTTGGTTTTGTGTTGGCTTTTTGCTCTTGATACCAATGACACAGACTAAACTTAATCTAATAAGGCTGAGCGAAAAAGAGCCAATTAACAGTACTTTCACTTGCCATAGCTATTATAACAGTTTGAACTTAAAACAGTTTGAAGTACTTTGTAAACCTGTCCAAAAGTGCGCGTAGTACTGAATAGCACCACTACAATACATATTTAAAAATATCCATCATGCCAAGGCCTTGTAGGTTCAGTGAGTGAAAGTCAAGAACAAAAAAGAAAGTTCAAAGCCACCGCATTAAATAATTGAAATCATTCCAGCTGAATTTTTCCAACTCTCGGTCACTACCTCTGGCAGCCAATAGGGGCCAGCGGCTCTCTTTCTCGACGGTCTTTTGAAGACAGTCTCTTCTGCAGTGTGTACAACTCTGTGTGCAAGTTTGTATGTGGTTATGTGCAAGTGCACTTTTCTGTTTATTCTACTCAACTCATTATGTGCTGTCCCTATTATTGCAGCTGTGTCACTACACTGGAGTCGTGAATAAAGTAGCACACAACCGTTCATTAGTGTGCTGACACCTCCTCCCTCCCTTCTACTGTGTTACAGGGATGAGCTTTGGCTTCCTCCTCAGGCACATCAGTACAGCACTTTATACATACAAATGCGCAGAGCATGAACATAACACACTTTAGCAATAACTCCTTTCTCTCTCCCCAGAGTTCTTTGGCAGCCTGAGGCCACTGCAAAGGCAATGAGGAATACATTCATTTCACAGTCCAGGCTATTTTGTTCAGTGAATATCCAGACTGGGACTGCAAGACGTTCTTAATGTATTCTACATGCAGGTGCCTGGAAGCACTGACACCACATTTCTCTTAGCCGGTTAGAAAAGTAAAAAAGTTAAAGGGGTTGGTAAAAGGTTGCTTTAATTAAGCTTTAGGGTACTGACAAATGTCTAGTTATAAGTCAAAAATCATCATCTGCACTTGTTGTCCATTACACTAGTTTTACAACCTACAGACCATATGTAATGTGATCTTAAACTAAAACACAACTAATATTAGCTTGCCATGTCTGGAGATAACCCAAATATAAACCATCCTTTCCATGATGTGGGTATTACAAGTGTTAAAAGTTTAGTTGGGTTTACTTTACAGAAACAACTTGATTAGTGTTAGAAAAACCGTCAAAAAACAAAAAATATTTGTAATATAGAGACTCGGCCTGTTGTGCCACCCATCTACCCCAACCTCCTCCATAATACAAAACTGTGATAATAAATACCACCGCTAAAGGGATTTGTCCCTATTTTTTAATTACTAGGTTTGGGCCATTATTTACCCTTTTACATGCAGTGCGACAGAAAACCTAATACATGTAAGAAATATCTTTTAGTTTCTGAAACCAGGCTTCTTTAGCATGTGGCTAAAAAGCAGACAAACCTAAGCCCTAAATTGTGACTTGGTGGAAGCATTCCAAGCATACATATATGTAATGTAACTTTGCAAAAATAATTAAAAACAAATCTAAACCTGCCAATGGATCTATCAACTTTTATTTAAGTTATTAAAAAATATGAAAGAAAAACCTTCACACTGAAGGGAGTACAGTTTTCATACACACTATTAATTGGCCAGGTTTTCACACACCGATGTCAAAGTGCAACACTAATCAACACCTTTTCTCTCAGGCAAATGAACAAGGGTAACAGAACAAAAACACCCCGGTTCCAAAGTAAAGGTTTTTTAAAGGACTTCCCTCCACAAGAGCAGCTGTCCTCCGTGTTGAAACATTTCTTTGTCTAAAGCCTCCTCAACCAGGTGCAGCTATAACAATCACTGGGACAAAAACACTGGTCATCTTATATTCTGTTTAAAGTACAACCTTTCAGCAGATGGTGGGTACAGTTGGACAGATCAAATCTGTTGTTTTCAAGCCGAGAGCAGAGCGAAGCAAGACATTCTCCCACACAGACCCCCAAGAGGAAAAGGATCACGTCAGATAGTGCCGCAGGTTATCAGCTCTACCTTGACCAGCAGCCTGCACTTTAAGTCCTGACTGTGGGAGGTCAGGAGTTTCCTGAAAACATCGCTAATCACCACCGAAAATAAATAACGTTGTTGCAGGTTCAGTCGTTATATGTGGATGAATGCAACCTGACCTGCAAACATAAATATTAGTTCTTGAACAAAGTTTTTCAGGCAGAATATTTTCCCCCTGTTCATCTACCGAAGCTTGTTTTTATTTGAGGCAACAGTGTTACTGCTTACATCATCCTCCACTGATCCCCCTGCTGTCGATTAAACACTCAGCTACAAAAGAATTTCACATGCTATACCAAAATCAATGTTTTTACCGTCTCTGTTGAAGTAGTTTCGTTCCCAGGAGTGATCGCAAGGCTTAGTGAGAAATCAGTTACAAAATAAATTACTTAGATGTCCTTAATCTTCAGCAAGCAATCTGCGGAGCTCAGATCTTACACATCAAAAGAGCTGAGCTTACCAGTAAAGATGGGCATTTCAGACATAAATGCTGTTTGGGATTTACAGGGAACTATTTGAATATTTTTTACTCCTGAAATCTCTAAAATGACAGTCATACCTGTAGTATTGTGGGGTTTGTGGAGTTTGCACTAGACAATAGACATCTTTTTTTGTTTGGTTGGTTTCCAGAACCTTCATGGCCTGCATCATTCTCCAGATGGTGCATCTAATCTCACCACACCGCAGCATGTGGTAGATTCTAACATCTTCTGTTTTTCTGGATTGCAAATGGTAAAAAAGGTTTTAAAAAATAAAATAAACATACATTCAAGGATAAGCTGCAAAAATTGTTTGTGGGTGTTGTTTTGTTTTTTTAAGTCGGTCAGTATTCAGATATTTGAAAATCATGAAATCCCTACTTACCACATTTTTGTGGCCTGTTCTTTTTAATGTCTACTTCAGAGTACCTGCTCCAGGTCCCCACATAACACATCTAAATCTTCTGATCTGTTTCAAAGAATTATAATGTCCCCAAAAGCACCACAGACACCCTACAGTAAACATTGAAAGCTGTACACTTCTCACCCTGAATCATAGCCATCTTGGCTACATGGAAGCAGGGGAAGAATGCTTTAATAATTAAAACACACACACACACCAAATATATAAAACAAAACATTGCTGACTAGCTGACCTAACATTTTTATCAGCCTATGACATTACTTTTGGTGTTGTGTTAAACTGTCAACTTCACTATAAAAGAATTTAGTGTAACAATCTTGGCACAGTTATTATCTTCATTTCTACCCTTGTCTAAATTCTTAAACTTCTTAAATAAGCATGTAGCATACAGGTGCCAACAAAAGCAGTCCAATCCTAATGTCTACATGACGTCATCTGCTGGTTTCTAAAGCCCACACTTCAAAGCCTTGAAATGAGAGCGTCTATCATCCACATTTTAATGTTTTGAAACCGAATGCGACTTGAAAGGGGCGGCTACAGGTATTGCCCTCTGGTGGCCATTAAATAGAATGCAGATTTAAAGGACTTCTGTGCTGGTTTCAGTTTTTAGACCCAGAAGTCCATGTCTTTGGCTGACATAGAGATGCAGAGACTTTGAAGCTCTGTCCCATTAAGACCTTCGTGGTCTGCATTATGAAGGCTCTTCACAGGTATTTGCACCACTTTCTGCAGACTCTGCAAACCCTAGCTCTGTACCTCGTTATGAAGAAAAGACCAAAAGCACTACAATATGAGCGTTAGACAACCCAGACATTATAGGAAAAAAAAAGATGTTTTCATGAAATCAGACCGATTTCTAATATAGCATATACTCCTATTTGTCTATTTCTCAAGGCTATTTTGACAAAAACAAGTACAATTATGATTTGACAATTAACTCTCTTCCAGTTCGCATTTTATTATTCTTCTGGTTTCTGCATTATACTTTGGGAGATGATATCAATTTATGTTTAAAATATTCTGTCCTAAAGGGATAACTCGACATTTACAAATTTTTTTCTCAGTATCATCTTCTAAAATATAGATGAAAGGAATATTTTCTACCTGCCAGAACTAAAGTACTAAAGAAAACTACTTTTGAAATGTCACTGAATGCCTTTTAGGTCCACACTAACATTCTGAATAAAACCTTTCGAAATGTCTTTTATCACCAGGAGACAGTCCTTTCAGAGTTAGGTGGCCCTTAGCTGGTCATACCTGCAGTAACATCAGGACGACAACACATACTAATGCCAGTTCGTCTCCTGTGGTTCAGCTTTCTTTCCCACTGCATCATCTCTCTGGGAGAGTAAGTCTTTACTGTTAATAAACATTCCTGCAAAAGCGTATTCACAGCACATGCATCTACTGAGAACATTGTACTCCAGATGAAGTACAACAAAATGTGACATACCATTTGGGTAAGTGTATTGCTGGAAGTGTTTCGGGGAAACACATATCCCGCTTGTGAATGTGATGTGACCTTTACATAATGCTACTGCTTAAAAGGAATAGTTAAGCATTCTGCATTCTCAGTGAATTTTAATGTGCATTGAAATAGAACTTTAGAGTGCTTCATTAAATAAGACCATGAAATTTAATATCAAGCTTTGGGTAAACATATTTACTGCTATGCCGAAATAGTCTCAGATGTTTTACGTGATGAAAGAACAGTTGAACAAGGCGTCTTTTAACTAGATACATTCAAGAGTGTTTGACAGCTGTCGAGTGATGAAAAGAGTGGAAGTTTGAAGGTAGGAAAAGATAAGTGCTGTTTTAAAAGAGATGTTAAATTAATGCATTGCATCAGCAGCCTGATGATCACAAATAACATACTTTGTTCTACCTAAGGCATGAGAGCCACAGGTTGTCATCGTTCAGTAACTCAATATCAGAAAGGTCCTTTTCTTTAGTCCTAGGCAACAGATAAACTTCTCATCACCACTAGTTTGGCACCTGCCCTCTTCTTGGTTCATGTACCCACACCACAAATGTCCCCCTCAGCTTTAAACATCAAAACCTGGCAGAGTTCAGAGGCTGAAAACCACTGGACAGACTGCTGGCAAGCTGTGAAACAGATGGTTTCCCGCCTGACTGCTGAGCTCTGCCCACAGCCAGGCCAGTAACACCTGTTACACACACATGCACACATACATGTGTCTGGGTATCTTTGCTCAGACTGGATGAATGGATGGAAGGGATAACTGGCAACTAAACTTAACTGTAAACTAAAATAACTTGATGTAATTCAGTCATCTTGCATTGCGTTTAAAAGCCTGAGAAAGTTGTCCGCATGCAATTAATTGCATTAACTTATGAGCACCTTACAGACTCCTTGTTTGTCAAAAACAATGAAATTTAAGTGTAAACTTAACTTCCAGTATGCCACATATGGATGCTTAAACAGGAACACTCAACATCAGAATTGAATCCAGTTAACTTTGCTAATAATGCTGTTATGGACCATAAGTTAACCCAAATTACAACATTTTCCCAATCCTAGTGTTTGGATCTAAACTTTATCAAGTACATTTGGTGCATAAGTAAAAGCTTTAGAAAGCAAGGGGTGGAAATGCAGCAAAATATGAACACCAGTCCCCTGTCCAACGGATTTCCAGACAGTTCTGTGTGCTTATACGAACTTTGTGAGCATCGACTATTGTCGTGGCTAACATCCCCTTCTGCTTTCATCTCAAGCATCAGCATATTTGACAGGTTTCTAAAAACCAGTTAGTCAGCCACTCTCTGGGGTTCACTTCTCTTCCTTACAACTTCTTATTAAGCAATTTAATCTAAAAGCTGGATCTTGGTTGGAGCTGACCTGCATCTGAGCTACAACTAATATCTCCACCTCTGTCTACACCTGCCATAAAACCCACACCTGTTTTTGTTTTTCACAGACTCACTATATGTGCAACATCAGACAGCCACCTTCATTCAAGAAGAGGTTGTGATAGCTGCAAATCAGCCCAGACACACTTTGGTGTTGGTGTCCTGCTGCTGATTAGAATAAAAACATTTGGATTTTGTTCTCGCCCATCAGGGGGCTCACTGCTTTTGCAAAGGAAATGGGCGATATGGCTGACATACTAATGTGCTCACAGCAGTGTGGTTGGTTATTTCTGGGCTCATCCTCAAGTATAATTTCATCAAAACATTAAAACAACAAACAGCTTTTTTTATTTTATTTTTTTTATTTTTACACACACGCACACACACTCACTCTTCAGCCCCCTGGAGAAAAAGCTGCTGTTTGACTCTATATTATTATGTATCCAGGAACAGCATTAAAAATAGTGTGTAAAGAAATTATTTATTTAAACTGAAAACACTCTTTTCTTTTATGTGTTATTTAAAAATTAGAAACATGGGGTCAAACAGTTATAGCATAATCCTCAGATCAACACAAGGGTGGAATTGTCCTAATTATACAGCAGGGATGCTGGAGTAGCAGCGTTTGTGGTGCCAGTGGTGTTGCACAAATCTCTAACACATCAAATCTCACTGTTAACAAGAAAAAGCCGGAACCGCGGCTGCTCCCTCCTCTCTGCACGAGGTCTCACCAGGCCGTGACCTCACTTCAAAAAGTTCTCCTCTGATTCACTCTGCCAGCTGTTCCCCTAATTATTATCTCCCAACTCCAAAAACACAACAGCTCTGTAAAGTCCAACGTCAACACTGCTGAGCAAATCCAACCAGAAGCCGACAAGAAGCCTTTCATCATCTGCTGACAAAATCCACTTTCTCCTGTTCACCTTTTACCTCGACAAAGAAAATATTTGTTCTTTTTCCTCCGTGCTGCAAAGATGAAGTGAAATTTTAAGAAGTATCACCTGAAAATCTGATGTTTGTTGTTTTTCAAAGATGTATTTCAACTCAAGGTATCTGTAGATGCATTCTGACTGACAAACAGCTTAAGATGGAAGAGTGTAATTACGCGACACCACTACAGGTCATTGTGTTGAGGTGGTGACCCATAGGCAGGTTCACCAATCCTACTGTAAAAAATACTTCAACATAAGAATAAATAAATACACATATAAATTAAATATGTATGTTTAACTGGCCAAAAATTTAATTTAAGATATCCTTTCCTGGAACTTTAAAACGTGGTTTCTGTGCCTGGAGCTACCAAAACTGCATTAAAACCGTTTTAGGAGACAGCATGCTGTTCATTGACGGAGTTACTGCAGAGAAACCAATGATTTTGACTCAAGAGGGAAGGCGCATTTTTTTCTCTCTTTTTTTAACATTTCCAACTGGAAACATTTGATTTCTATAGCGCCAAATGACAACAACGGTTGCCTCAAGGTACTTTATATTGTAAGGTAAAGACCCTACTATAATACAAAGAAAACAGAAAACCCTAACAATCATATGACCCCCATGTGAGGAAACATCTTGGCAACAGTGGGAAGGAAAAACTCCCTTATAACAGGAAGTAATCTCCAGCAGTAAACCACCTTGAGATTTAAAAGTTTTTAAAAAACAGTCTAATTAAATATCAATGATATTGAAAGTTAATGTACATAATTTTACATCTGTTAGATGTTCAAATTAATTTTTTTGTCTAATAGTTTTTTATTTGTAAATAAATTCACAAAGTCATTACTAGACAACAGACAACAGCACTCTGACTTTTTGTCAGCCTGGCATCAGTGCTGAAGAGAAACCTAGGGTTGTTCTTATTTCCAATCAAGTGATACCAGGTCTAAAAATTCACCTGAAACTCAACAAATTTAATACAGCAACGATCAAGATGGAGGTGCAGTGGTTAGCATTATTGCCTCACAGCAAGAAGGTCCTTGAGATCTTTGCGTGATCTCCCTGAATCTGCTGAGGTTTTCTCTGGGTTCCATGGCTTCCTCCCACAGTCCAAACACATGCAGTTAATGGGGTTAGGTGAACTGGTGATTCTGAAGTTCCTAAAGGTGTGAATATGGGTGGAAATGGTTGTTTGTCTCTGTTTTAGCCTGTGACAGACTGATATGTGTGTATAACTGGCCTATGGTAGCAGTGATAGGCTTCAGTCCCCCTACAACCTTGAATTGGATAAAATTGTTTGCATTTAATGATAGAGTTAATTCTGGCAGGTCACAAAGAATAGATTAATCCAGTGTATCTCAGTGCTTGCTTTCTTACCACACATCCATTTGGTTTTTCTATTTAAGATGTCTTGTACTTCCCACCATTCCTCTACATCTGCTACTCAGCAACCTTCACATCACACCTTCACATCTCCTCCTTTTTGTACTTTTTCTGTCTTAATCATTTTCATATTTGAGGTCTTGCTGCTGCTGTCTCTGCCTCCACATATGCACATAGAAGGATGAGAAGGTCTCACACAACAATAACTATAAGAATCCTGACCGCTTTAAAGCAAAAAGAACACTCCGGAGGCAGCCACAAAATAGGGATGGGGATGAACTCTGCATTTCAGGTAATTTAGGCATCAGACTTTGACTAGAGAAAAGAACATGTGGAGAAAAAAAGAATGGTGAATTGAAAGAGGGATTTTTTCACTTTTCATATTGAGCCTAAAGCTAAAGGTGCCCTGAAATTCCTGGTAAGTTTAGTGTCTGAGTTCATCAGTTTATTATATTTACATTTAATTATTATATATAATATATAATTATATTTTTGCTCCAACATCATAGACTGCAAGCTACGATGAATTCCTTTGTAATTCATGGATTCAGCATTTATCTGTTTTTACAAGTCACACTCACTTCAGCCTACACAGATTTTATGGTCTTCTCACATCTGTGTGTACTTATGTACGTCTTGTTCAAACTGAAAGATCTGGATCTATCTGAAATGGTTCTTCTTTTTTTTTTCTTGTGTGCTCCTCTTGACATATATTGATTTTTCACTGGGATTTTTTTGAAAGAAATTCACACTTATGACACAATTTCTCAGTTTTGAAAGGTGCAATGCATATTTTGAAAATGCTTTTTGAAAGTTTCATAAATCCCCTCTCAAAATTTGATTTGGTTCACTGCACTGATGCAACAACACTGTACAGGGGTTTTCAACCCAACCTGACACCTGAATCAGACTGGATCTCAGGTCAGCTCCCTGTTTTTAAATGTAGAAAATGTTCAAGAAATGGTTTTCGTTTTGCTGCCACAGATCTGCCAGGCACCAGTTTACCTGTGTGGATCCAAATAGACCATATAATCTTCTTTCATGTATAATGAGGACTTCATTTATAATTTATCAATGTTAAAAGATGATTATTCCATCTGGTGTTGAAGGTCTGGCAGTTTCGTCTTTGAAATATATAAATGAATTGTTTTAGTTTCCATGATTTCATATTAGCTCATTATGTAAGCATCTGTTCTGGTCTACTGCATGAAGGATTAAGTCCAATTATCCTTGAATATCGGGTCTGGCTGTGCTTTGGTCTCACTCAGATCAGGTTTCTCTTTTTTTGAAAATTAATGTATTCATATCAGGTTTCAGTAGGTTTTCCATGTGTCCCTTCTGGATCAGGTTCAAACATTCATTCATACATAATCTTGTGTATGAAAAATTAACATGAACATAGTAAGTACTGGAAACATTGTATTCATTTCCAGCTTCAAATCAACTCTACTACAGCAGCTTAGCATGATTCATGGCTCAATATAATTCATATCTATCTTACTGTATCCTGGAACTCTGAAGGCCCTTCTCCAAAAGCCCACCTTCTTCTGATTGCTCCATCTTTTGCCAAGCAGAACATAGTTTCTTTCATCAGTAAGAGGAGGACGCAGTAACCACAAGCACTATTTTTCTCTCTTGATTTGAAATGGAAACTTCTCAGTTCCAGCCATGTGTGCTTGAGCCCAAATCTGGTTTGTATGAGAATGGACATCATAAACTGCTTATGAGGTTCTTACTGGGGAACATAATGGTGGATTTAGACTTTCAAATACAATACTTTTCAAATTTAAATATCTTCAGTTAAGAAATCCCAAAGGCAATATAGCGAGTAAAATGTTCTTGTGATCATGTTAAGTGTTAAGTGACTGTGCTGCATCTCCCTGTAATGTTGCTTATGAGTGGTTTAATAGAAAATAGCTGCAAGTGGTATGAAATAAAAAAGAAAAGAAAAACATGTGACTGATATGATGGTAGTTATAGCTTGTTTATTGGACTTACCTTTATAGATGTAACAGCCCATTCTCTTAGCATTATCCAAACCGCTACTCCAGCTTTATTCTGGCCATCTTTGCACCCTGTTTGTGCAGTTATTCTGAATCACCCATCTAAATGAATAGGGCGTCGGCCATAACTTTTATTTCAGTGGTCAGGAGAACACACGTATCACCGCTTCTTTATTGCCTCAGTTCATTTTACTGGCTTGATTAACTTGAACGATCTGACCTTAAGGTAAATTTGCTGGGAAGAGTGTGGCTTTGTGTCAACATACTTCAATGCGGCAGAACAGAAACTGCTAAAGCATTTGCTTTTATAGATGTATGCACACTTACTGATAATCAGTTAATCAAAAGCCCCTGATTAGTATCACCTGTCTGCTACTAACTTGTACTTGTACTTAGTTTTTCCCAGGAGTACATAGTGTTCTGTTAATAACCTTGTGTTTTAATATTTACGTTTCTTATGTTTAATATGAGTAGAATTGGAAAATAAATGTGTGACAGAAAATAAAAGAAAAGCAGAACATGTTCACTATAAGAAAGTGACATTTACATGTCTGAGAATGCTGCCATTCCTGTTCTACAGCATGTTATATTTAACATAGGGATTAACTGCAAAGTTTGCTTTCAGTTGATGATTTCCGAAAAATAACACAAAGTCAGATCCATGTTTCCAAACATTTCTTCCAAAAAAACAAAAACGGGACAGCCAGATAAGACGAAAGCATGTGGTACAACCATATGGAGACAGCACAAAAGATGAAAATAATAAAGCAAACAAAAACAAACAACACCTGTGGGATATGAACACCTACAGTCTGCCTTATGGAGAGTTTTCATACAGCATCAAAAAAGAATTTACCGCCATATGGGTTCCACTTTAGACACTTTAGATCTGTAAATCTAAAGATTTTCTGCATCCTAATCACCAAACCGTTACATGACATCCCACCTGCCATTCTCTACTCCAACAAAAACGTACTTTCTTTAATATTGCAGATGATCATTACCACTAAAAAGATTTGTATAATTTTCTGTGCAGCGATGGTGTTTTCCCTCATTATGTTACTCTCACACTGCACCTCAAGATTCACTTTCATGATATATCTATGGCTTTTAATTTGACTGCACAGCGGGCTGTAAAGCCTATTTGGCCCTGAGATAATCTCTCAGACTGACTTTAATTCATCTTACAGACACATAAATACATTTACAGGAATAATGGAAGATTATTATTGGAAAAAAAAAACTGTGAAACTTTTTGTTTTAATGAAGTCTCTAAATGGTATTTTCTCTTGCACTGCATTCTCATTTCTAGCACACATTTAAACTCAGAAGAAACTGAGAATGAGTGAACTCAATCTTTCTGATTGTGTTTTCAAAAGAGAAACATTTAATTTCTGAAACCATTAATCACCAAGAACACTGAGCTCTTTTTGGAAAATGTGACCTCCAAGAAAACCTCTCTGGCTCAGGGAAGATCTTTTACTCATTTCACTCTTTCATCCTTAAGTTTTTCAGCATGTTTTTGCTTTTTCTGCAATAACAAAGGAGGTAAGTGACGGAAGGGAACGGTAAGTGACGGAAGTGATGTTGTAGGTGACGTCAGACGCCGGAGATTTTGGCGGAGAAAAAGCAAATGGTAGCATAGAGTTTAACAAAGGTTTTCCAAGCTTCAGTATTACCAAATATACTAATCAATTGTCATATAACTAACAACATCTGTTTTATCATCTCTAACACCCTGGAGGACAACGGAGAGAGTTTAGACGCTCTCCAAGATTACATCGACCGCTGTTTTCAAGATTTAGTAATGCATAAGGCCCAGAGTGCATCTTCCCCGGCCAAAATCGAGACGCCGTCATCGAAGAGAAGTCGCCAGGCAGACTCCCCCGGTACAACATCGCCTGCCGGCAAAGACATCGCAGAAATCCTGGAGTCAATCGACAAGCGATTGTCCAGTTTCGATGCGAGGCTGTCCCTGGTGGAGATTTTACACCGGGAATTTAAATCTCTGAGAGAATCCCTGGAATTCAGCCAGCAGCAGGTGGAAACGCTTGCCGCTGAAAATGCCACGCTACGGGAGTCGGTTAAATCTCTCACCGATAACGTGACCCAGCTAAACATTGAAAATAAAAAAATAAAAGAGTCCGTTATCGATCTACAAGCCCGTAGCATGAGAGATAATCTTGTGTTTTCTGGTATTCCAGAAACTGCCGGAGAGGACGCAGAGGCAACGGTGAAAAGCTTCATTAAAATCCACCTGAAGCTGCCGGAGGACACCGTAAAGAACATCGACTTCGATAGAGTACATCGCTTGGGGGGCGCGCGGTCGCGGACCGGGAGACCACGGCCTATTGTGGCCAAATTCAGTCAATTCAAACAGAAGGAACAGGTGAAGAGTCGCGGCAGAGAGCTGAAAGGAACGGACTTCAGCGTGAACGACCAGTTCCCCAAAGAGATCCTGGAACGACGCAAGGTCCTGTTCCCAGTTCGACGTAGCTTCATCCAGAAAGGCTCCCGTGCTGTCATCGCCGTGGACGGACAGCTTTACCGCGACCTCGGCACCACACCGTGGTTATATTAACTGCACTCCAGATAAGAACCCGCTACACTCTTTTCTTATTCATTCACACTCTCTCCTTTAACATGAGTTTAAGCTAGTAATATCAATATGATGTCATAGCAGATATAACACCGTCACCCTCCGTCATTGCTTTAATTGGAATGTTTCCGTTTCGTTTCTTTTTTTTTGTTGTCGCTCACAGTTCATGTGGTTTCTTTCTTTCTCTTGTCTTTCACTGCTGTGGTCACCTACTTCCCCACTCACCTACAAACAACACCCTCTATTTCTCCATATTTTCACAACACGATCACGCAAACACATCAGCTCAACGGCAGCACATTCACAACAGCCTCACAGCACGCACAGACTTGCAGGACACATAAGCAAGCCACGCTTGTTCATATTAGTGAATATTCACACACATAGTCAGACTTATGGAGTCTCTCACCACACTTCTTTTTCTCTTTCTATTTACAAACAAGGGATGTTTCCACATTCTCTCCACCTGTCTAAACGAAACACCCAGCATACATCATTAGACATACACGCACAATTAAGGGCATGCTGAGGTTTGTCACATGGAATGTAAATGGAGCTGGCACCAGAGGAAAGAGGTTAAAAATATTTAACCAGCTTAAAAAACTACAGGCAGATGTTGTTTTATTACAAGAAACTCACAAACCTGTCACAGGTTTAAATGAACTTAAAACACCTGAGTTTCCTAACGTGTTTGCAGCCGGTTATAATTCTAGACAACGGGGAGTAGCAATTTTAATACATAAAAATGTTAATTTTACAGTACTCGATACAGTTATAGATCCAGAGGGTAGATTTCTAATTATTAAACTATCAATATTGAACAAAAAACTATGTATTGTTAGTATATATGGTCCAAATGTTGATGAACCCTCATTCTTCCACGGTTTTTTTAGTGCACTCTCTGAACACCTTGATTGCACACTCATTCTTGGCGGTGACCTCAACCTTGGACTAAATGAAGAAATGGATAGGCTCAACACAACAGGAACTCAGCGTAATTGGCAGTCCACAAATATAATCAAACAGTATATGAACGACTTTGGTCTTTGCGATGCATGGCGCTCTCTTCACCCCACCAGTAAGGAATATACTTTTTTCTCGCATGTTCATCACTCTTACTCTCGTCTGGATTATTTTTTGGTCAGCAGCTCACTGCTGTGTGACATTTCAGACACTGAGATTCATCCTATAGCTGTCAGCGATCATGCTCCTGTATCTTTAACACTAATGCACAAGAATAATACTACGCCAAGTAAAAACTGGAGATTTAATATATCACTACTTAAAGATGAAGACTTTATTAAATACTTTAAAAAGGAATGGACTTCATATTTAGACTTTAATGACACTCCCGGAATATCTGCTTCTGTTCTATGGGAAGCAGGGAAAGCTGTGATGAGAGGTAAAATAATTTCTTTCTCATCACACAAAAAGAAAGAAGAAAACAAAAATATTCAGGAATTAGAAAAAAACATCAAATCACTAGAAGAAGCCTACGCGTCCCACCAAGATCAGGAAACATTGAACAAAATATGCAAAACAAAACTAGAATTAAATGAAACTATTAATAAAAAAACACAATTCCTTATACAAAGACTTCGCTTGCAGAATTTTGAACACAGTAACAAATCAGGTCGATTTCTAGCTAACCAGCTAAAAATAAATAAAGAAAAAATAACTATATGTGCTGCTAAAGATTTATCGGGGAACACAATATATGATCCTGGAAGAATAAACAACATTTTTAGGGATTTCTATGAAACTTTATACTCACCACAAATAAACCCATCTAAAAATGAAATTGATCTGTTTCTTGACAACGTAACTCTTCCAAAATTACTAGACAGTCAAGCAATGGAACTGGATTCGCCACTGACGCCAAGTGAACTCCAGGAAGCCCTGATAAGTATGCCCAATAATAAGGCTCCAGGTCCAGACGGCTTCCCTGCAGAATTCTACAAAGAATTCTGGACAATTTTGGCACCAGTATTCCACAGCATGTTGCAGGAAATCGAGGAAAAGGGCAGACTACCACCAAATATGAATTCTGCCAACATTAGTCTCCTGCTAAAACCAGGCAAAGACCCTTTATTTCCCTCAAGCTATCGTCCAATTTCTCTTTTAAATGTAGACCTTAAAATAATCTGCAAAGCTCTCTCAAAGAGATTAGAGAAAATGACCCCCCTCTTAATTCATCCTGACCAAACTGGTTTCATAAAAGGTCGGCACTCCTCAACAAACACTCGTAGATTACTTAATTTAATAGACTACTCATACGATAAAAACATCGAAACCATAATATTATCTCTAGATGCAGAAAAAGCATTTGACAGAGTTAATTGGAAATTTTTATTCGCAACTTTACACAAATTTGGTTTTGGAAACTCTTTCATAAACTGGATAAGAATATTATACAATTCCCCAACGGCTCGTATCAGAACAAATGACCAGACATCCTCCAGCTTCTGTCTCCTGAGGGGCACCAGACAGGGATGCCCACTCTCCCCTTTACTTTTTGCAATTTTTATCGAACCTCTAGCAGCAGCATTTAGACAGGCTACAACAATTAAAGGCATAAAATGTAAGAACATAGAACATAAAATCAGTCTCTATGCGGATGATGTGTTGCTTTTTCTGCAAAACACACAAACCAACCTCTCTGAGGTAATTACTTTAATAAACTGGTTTTCAAGAGTTTCAGATTATTCAATTAACTGGCCAAAATCTACAGTTCTCCCCATTAACTGCTCCTTCCATAATTCTTCCTCTGCCCCACTGCAATCCGGAAATATTAAATATTTAGGTATTAATGTCTCTCCTAAGCTTTCAGACTTAACTAAACTAAACCACATCCCACTTCTAAAGAAAGTAGAAGGCGATCTGACTAGATGGAAATCTTTACCCATATCACTCATGGGAAGGGTCGCCACTATAAAAATGATGATCTTGCCAAAAATAAATTACTTATTTTTGATGATCCCTAACAAACCATCACAAGATTGGTTCAGATCTCTGGATTCATATATTTCCAAATTCCTTTGGAAAGATAAACCCCCGCGTATTAGCTTAAAAACGCTACAAAGAACCAAGGATAGAGGAGGATTAGATCTGCCTAATTTTCACCAATACTTCTTAGCCAACAGGCTTCAGTTCATCTCAGAATGGTTAAAACATACCTTCTTAGTTGAGCCCTGGCTAGATGTTGAACAGGCACTATGCAAGGATCTAGAGATTTCAGACCTACCATTTATTAGCTCAAACATCAAAAGACATGAATGCTTTAAAAGTATCAACATCAGCTTTTCTCTAACAGCATGGTCTTCATTAATCCCATGCAAACGTACACCTATCTGGAATAACCCTGACATATTACAAAACAATAATATGATTAATTTCCCAGAATGGAGTTGTAAAGGAATTAAATACTTAGAACATATATTAGAGGGAACAGAATTTATTCCATTTGACAGACTAGTTGAACAATATGGGATCAACAAGACAAGGTTTTTAGAATATCAACAAATTAAATCCATAGTAAAAAAGAAATTTAACCTCAGTCAAGTTGAATTACAAACACCACTAAGTGCGGCACATTTTCTTACTCTTAAATCCCCCAAATTATTATCTAAAATATACAGAACACTTTCTAAATTAGATGAATCAATATCCCTTCCTACTGCAAAGTGGGAAGCAGATTTATCAGTCAACCTAGACCAAAACTTCTGGTCTCAGATTTGCTTAAAAACTTTTAAATTAATTAAAAATCCCAGTCTGCAATTAATACAATACAAAATACTTCATAGAGTGCACTATACAGGTCATCGGATGTTCAAGATGGGCTTTACATCTTCCAACAACTGCTCACACTGTCAAGGCAATACACCAGACAATTACATCCACGCTCTTTGGTTCTGTCCACCAGTGCAAAAGTTTTGGCGCGAGATATGTGAAGACTTATCAAAGTGTCTGAAATGTAACATTCCAACTTCCCCCTTAGTGTGTCTACTGGGCAGCTTAGATAATGTCACTTCAGAAAAGAATATAGCCCATATGATCTTCACTGCCCTATGCATAGCCAAGAAAACAGTCCTCATGAACTGGAAAAATAAAAATAATCTTAATTCTAACCAATATAGAAATTATCTATTAGATTACATTAGTCTTGACACAGCCTCTGCCACCACATTAGATCAATTGCTCTGGGCCCCTTTTATCAGCTCCATCACCTAGTGGGGGTGGGGGGTCATAGTTTGGTCCCGCCTTCACTGTTGTGATTGGTGAGGGGGTAGGGACAGGCTTAGGGCGTCGGGGGGTTCCCCGGAGGCATCTTCCTTGGGGGGCTCAACCCGGGGTAGCGGTCACGTCCGGTTGGGGGCTCTGTTGGCTCTCAGGTGACTGTTTCCTCGCGGCTGCGTGCAGCGGGGCTAGGGGAGGGTCTGTGCTGACGGACGTGGGTTACTGACCTGGCAACCTGGCTGCCCCTGGGTGGGTCCGGGATGGGCGTGAGGTTCTGGGGGCGCTCCGTCTCTGGGCTGGGGCCCGGGCCGGGCCTCGGGGGCTTGGGTCCTGGTTGGTGTGTTGCCGGGGTTGTGGGCGGGTGGGTGCATGGGGGCCCGGCCCTGGAGCAGGGTGCCGCCGGTGCGTCGAGCCGCCTGGGGGGCTCTTCAACTGGTGGGGGGGATGGTCACATCTTGCAGGAGCTTTCTTCTCTTCAGGAACTCTCTGCAGGAGGGGGAGATACAGGAGAGGTGGAGGAAGATCTCAGCCTGGGCGTTTACCGTCTTATGTAGTCTGGAAGATGTGTGGATGGTGGGGTGGGTGCAGTTTTCTCTGTGGTGGGGTTGGGTGGACTGTCCAGGGCTCTGTGGAGCCGGAGGGCGCTACTGCACTGGGCCTGGGCCCCCCTTCCCTGGCGGGTCGCGAAGGATGGGAGTGCCTACTGGGGTCAGCGGGGGAGCTGGCCCCAGGGAGGGGTTACCTGCCCCTCCCTTCCTTCCCTCCCCATCTCCAGCTGCCTCCCTCTTCCCGCTCCTCCACAACCACCCACACATGCAGGGCCTTGGAGTGGGGGTATGTCACCAGGGTGCAGAGGAGGCTACCCCCCCCCCCCCCCCCCCCCCCCCCCCCCCGTCCCCTTCTGGCTGCCTCTGCCTCAATTTTATCCCACAACTTAGACATTCACATTATTCACACTCTCATTACACATACATATAGGATCTTGGGGGTGGGCACAATCACGGAGTCCAAATTACCATCAGGGTGTATACCTCACCCCTGACGTCGTTGCCCACCTCTCAATTTTAAATACACTTAGTCATTGAGGGCTAGCAGGAGGGACTATGCGCTTACCTGCTGCTCCTTGGCAGGTAGCTCCATGCCCTCCTGGGTTTTAATTGCACCTTAGAACACATATGCATCAACACTACAATGAGCGGGTGGAGGGAGGTTTGGAGTCTTCTCCCACCCCCATTCTCTGCGGCCTGCTGGAGCGGGAGGGCTAGTAGGAGGAGTTGGCCGTCCGACTGCGGTCTGGGGTGTGGGGCCTCCCTGCTGCTGCGGAGTCGGGGTGGTCTGCCTCTCCCCACCGCAGGGAAAAGGGTAACACCACCTGGGTCTGGGTGCAATTCCCCCCTCCAGGGGCAAGGGTACCTAGACCCGGTTTGTAGAGTACGCTTGGGGAGTGTGATTGTGTGTACAGCGTCTCTTTATGTCTGTCTCCACGTTGGTTGAGTGTGGAGTGAGTGCATATGAGAGCATGAGGGTGGGAATGGATGTTTGTGTCTGTGTGTGCCTGTATGTCTGTGTCTATATGTCAGGTTGGGTATCAGACGCCACCTCTCTGGGGACACCTCAGGCCCTCCAAGGTTTGGAGGCCTATCTCCACCCACCACCACTTCCCCTGCCGGTGGCGGACTCCCTCAGGTGTCGGTGTGTTGGTGGTTCTTTGTGTCTGGGGGTGGGCGTCCGGGTACACACTGGCTCACTCCTTGGCGGCCGCTTGTCGGGGCCTGGGGCCTGGGGCTCGCTCGGGCCCCTTTGGAGGTGGGGTGCCCCCGGCCTCTCGGCCTGGGGCTCGGTCACTCAGGCACAGCTGGGGGCCGGCGGAGCTCACGGGCGCGTCACTGCAACTCCCCCTGACTTCTGCTCCGCGGCTGCTGGGCGAGCCCTCATCTGGGACTCTCCTCAGCTCTTACTGGAACAGTGGCGCGGCTGCCCCTCTGTTGGTCTTCCATGGTCTCTTGTGTTCTGGGGGCCTCTGGATGTCTGGAGTTTTGATCTCCTCCATACCCGCTTCACACCCTGGAGGACGGGGCTGTGGCCCCCCCACACTCCCTAGCAGATCATTACATGGAGAAACCTTTGGAATGCAAGCATGCTGATCCACACAGGTATGCACACATGGGTATTCACAGACGCGGACTAAAGCTTTCTTGGCTGCTGCCTCAAAGCACACTGTGCGCTGTCTATCTTGCGTGCTGCACAATATCGTTTATTATTTAGTAAATATTGATATCTATGACTAGATAGTTTATTGTGATGGTGCTTTGTTTTCTCTATTATTATGTTGCTCTTTGTTGTTTGCTGTCTCCTCTGTTTGTTTTTTTTGTTTGTTTGTTTTTTTTTCTCCATACAGGTGACCCAGGAGTTCTTTTTTTTTTTTCTCTCTCTTCCCCCCCCTTCTCACCGTCTCTTCTCCCCTTTGGTTTTCTTTCTTTCTCTCATTCATTCCCCCTGTCCTATTTATTAAAAAAAAAAAAAAAAAAAAAAATGACAAAGGATGAACTGAAGCTCTGCCATCACGTAATGTCGCATACTGCTGTTTCTGATGTCATTTAGAAAAAAAAAAAAAAAAACGATTTCTGTTAAGAGCTGCTCATGAGATATTCAAGTTTGAGGTCATAACACATCATTAAACACTCTATAGGTCCCATGAGTGCGAGTTTAATTAATTTTCTTTACAGGGACAAATAAAGTTTCTCAGGAGAAAACACTCTTATGCAAATGAGTGTCAGACATGTCTCAACCACAAAACAAATTAGGGACACATCTATCACATGCTGTATTCCTCAGCGAGGCTGGGGACTGAGAGGTGTACTCGGAGGGGCGAATATATTGAGATCAGCTGGCATAGCTCTGTAATTTATAGACTCACTGACTCAAGAGCCAATGCAATCATTCTTATGAGACTGATTCCAGCAATCTATCACGCGCAGAGCGAGCCGGTCCCCAGCAGTTTTTAAAGACTGTTTATGTGATATATCTTCTGAACAGGGGAACGCCTCGCAGGTTCAATAACCTGCTGGCTGAGTTGTCGAGCATCCATGGTACTGAGTTACTGAGATGAGAGCCGTCGGTGCCGTTTGCTGGCGGAGTGACTGCAAACAATGCTCCAGGCAGAAATGCAAGCTCAGAAGGAAATTCTGTGCATGCTGTTGTGTATATTTAATGTGAAATGTAACTGAAAGTGAGATGTTTTGGAATTTGATATTTTGTTTATCCAAGAAACATTTTTGTTTTTGTTTCTAGTCTCTGTGAATATTCTGAATCATTTGGTTATTGTCTAGCTTTCAAAGCACAAACACATTATGCAATACAGAGCAACCAGCAGTAATCGAGCCAGCATCACTTGAACTGTTGAATAAATGGAACATCTGCTGGGATTTGGCTTTTCACATGGAAGGCAGACACTATGAAAGATAGACAAGTTTCACATTAAACAGTTCAATGACTTCTCTGAAGTAGACCCCCCCTCCCCAACTTAAGCCAGAGTTTGATTACTGCTCAGCGTCTCAACAATGTCCTCATTACTTATCTTTAAAATCGGACTGGCTTTCACTTCAGCTGCAGCAAAAGAACTTGTCAAAGTACTTTATCTGAAATGGGGTGCTGTGTGAGCTGGATCAAAGCACGTCAGTGTTTAAACTCCCAATATATCTCCAGTGGGGAAATGAAAACTATTTTGAGAACAGACAGTATTCATGGTTGACATGACAGACTATGCTGAACGTTTTTTTCCTCCACTTGGCTGGTGTAATGTGGAGCAAGTGATTTAATATCACTGGGGTTGCGTTCCAAATAATGATTTTCACAATGAGACTCATCATTGCAATTTGCAGTCGATAAAAACTGGTAAGCCGCAATGAAATTAACTCTCTAAAGAGACAGCCCAGTCAAATATGGACCCGAAGATATGACAGTGCTGTGCAAACATCTGGAGCCACCCCTCTTTTTTTTTTATTTTACTTTCAAGGAGCCAGACTTTGATGCAATATTTAAAGTGGCCTTGTGCAATATTTTTCCAGACTTCCCAGGTCTTTCAAAGGTTTTCTTTGGACAGTGGTTGCTTTTACACATATTTTCTATCCAGTCCTTGTATCTTGTTTTTAGTTTGTTTGTTAGTAAAGCCACTTAACACTGACCTGTGAATGATTCAAGTACAAAAAGAGAACATAGTTTAAAAGACATAAATATACTGAAGGTATATAGCAACAATAGCTTGATGAAGGATGGCACAAAAGGCAGCAAACAGTCAAAGAAAAGCTTTGGATGTCCTTCAAGAAGCTTGGAGAACTATTCCTGAAGACTGCTTAAAGAAATTACAAGACAGCTGTCTAAGAGAGCTCAGGCTGTGTTAAAGAATAAAGGTGGTCATACGAAATATTGACTTTCAAGCTCCTATCAACTTTTAAACTTTGCGTTTCCACTGACGCGTATACATTTCAATAAACTGTTGCAGCAATATTTTATTTTCATGCAAAAAATAAAGAAATAAGACGTGGCTCAGTCTGTATTGCTGCACAGTACTATCTTTTTTTTTTTTTTATCTGAGATTGAAATTTATTTCTGAATGTCTTTGGTCAGTGACAGATGTGCGGTTCTAAAACAGCTGAGCTTCAGAATCAGCTCATACTTGTGATGTGGCTTGGGCTTTGTTTGCAAACCTAAAGCCAAACACCACAAGCCAAAAGAAGGTGAATCAGATCCAAGTTCACTGTGCGCACCAGAAACAATCTGAAATTAGCACCAGTGCTGGAAACAGACTGCAGATGACCTTGAAACTGTTCAAATCTCAATCAGGTATTGCTTAGTTTTTTATGGGAGTACTTTAGAACTTAATAATCACAGCGCATGACACAATATGTGTGACAGAAATCAGTGTGTAGGTTCAGAATATCAGACATTTACAGGTTTTTGTCTATTTTTCATAAAGAGTTTCATGCATTGTGGCTCAGAAACTCTATTCAGTCATCTTTCTCTCTAGGCTGATGTTTTCATCCAGCAGACTCTTATTTACTGTAGACACTGTTTGTGCACACAGCTTAAAGACTCGTGTCACTTTAATTTTAAGTTCCAGGCTTTTTGTCACTCAAGAAGCATAAGTGATGTGACTATAAATGGCTTGAAGGTAGTGGGTGTCAGATACAGCTGCACACTCACACTCAGATCTACTTTATCTTGTCATCATGAAACAGTATCCTAAAATTGGGATTTCAGAGAAAGAGACTCAGTCCTTTGGCACTTACTTAAAACTGTCACTCTTGCCCAAACTTTCTGTCGAGATCCCTGCTGAGTGAAGTTAGTTCAAGTCCACGGTGTAACAGCACAGCCGGAGAAATATAGCGCCTTCTTTTTTACGACCTTGTACACTGATGTATGCAGCAGGAGTGGAGCACTGACACAGCTCCCTGCCTCTCTGACAATCCCGGTTTATAACTGCAGCCTGCATGTGGGTGGACCTGACACTTCCAAAGATCGCTGATGGCACGAGCTTTAGCCAGCCATGTTAAACTTGGTGAGACCACAGGATCTAAGGCCCACGAAAAATCTGCTGCCTCATTCCTAATTGGATTTTTTTTTATCTTGGCTCGTGGCATAAGGACACAGCCATGTTACAAAGAGGGCACATTTAAGAGGATGATAAAAAGCCGTTAAGACCTCTGTGCCACTCGACGGGGGTCAGACATGGGAGAGATTAGATGGCGAGGTTTGCGCAACACAGATGAGTTCTGGAGTACTTAATCCTGTCTATGATCCCTGCTTGTTTCACTGATTATAGAGACAGGTTCATTGAGAGGTGAAAGCAAAGAGCATCAAGCTGATCTGGAGCAGATGCCTCGGGGTGTCTGACATCCGGGCTGTTGTTCACCACTGTTATAATGTGCAGCGGTTTTAAACAATAAAGAGCGTAAATGCTGCCTCAGCTCAGAATCTCCCAAAGAAACAAAGAAAGGGAAAGTGTGAAAAGAGAAAAGCATTGCTCGGTGACGTTCAGAAAGCAGATTCTCCCGCAAACCATCAGGGCATTCGTACACAGCAGCTCTCCATGCAACAGAAGATATGGGTGAATCTTCTCGTGCGAACTTTGTAGCCATTGAGTCATCCTAGTTAGAACAACTAACGTTATAACACACACTACACTGCAAATTATCTGGTGCTTGCCATGATTTAAAATCCTATTTTTAGACAGGCCAGATTATTTGCCTTGTTTTAAAAAAGATTTACTTGTTTCTAAGTCTGGATTTTAGATAATAAACTTAAATTGAGAATAACCATATAATTGTGTCTATATTAGTACAGAAATCCAGAAATGGGAAGAATAACTCTTAAAATAGCCTACATTAGGTCTCTCACCAGATGTCTCTCAAAATATCACTTGTTTCAAGATAGAGTGACAAACTCAATTTGCTTGATTTAGGAAATTCACACAAGGCACCTGTTGAAAATATGATTTATTCAAAATCATGTCTGACTTCAAAGTTGTACATATAAAGGAAAAAAATTAACCACAATTTATGATACAAATCACATTTCAAAGACAGCTGTTTGTCACAGCATGCCAGCATTATGTGGTACAACATTGACATTGGTTTAGGGAACATTTAATGACTGTCAACTGATATCATCACAAACTACACTAAGCCAATACTTGGTGCAACCCTAATCTTAAGGGTGATTTCTATGGGAAATAATATCAGAAAGACTGTATTTGATTGGCACAAACACACTGTCCCTAAAACTAATAGAAAAGTATGAAGTATAATCAATGAGCTCATGGGCTAATTCTGTAGCTTGAGCAACAATGGGCACAGTTACTTCATATGCCAATAAGTCTTCATTTAAATTCAAAGTTTCATAGCGTTGGTACTCAAAAGCAATAAAAGATGAGTCAATCAAAAAGATATCCTTTATCAGTCCAAACACAGGGAAAGTGCCATCCACGTCTGCAATAATCATGGACTTCCCAGCAATGTATTTATTGCCATTTAGAACATACCATTTCACTGAGACAACAGACTGCATGACATCTATTCCAAAAAATTCTTTAATTTTTTTCCTAACATATTCATTATTTTTAGCTGATACTGGCCCGGATTCCTTTTCTTTCGCAAAAATAGGATGTTCAGTGCCTATTTCATTTTGACAACACTCAAGAAATTGATTGTGGTTTGCAAGGGATTTACAAATATTTTTAAAATTTAACTTAGAAGCCCACTGTTTAAAATAGGAGTGCTTTGCCTCAAAGCGCATGCACATACTCCTTATTAAAGGTCCAAGCGATAAGATTTGACTGGGAAGATGCAACATATAATGTTGCTTAGGTATTATATTGGCTTCGGGAAAAAGTTGCTTGAACTGATACAGGTGTTCTTCAATCATACTTCTCAGTTGCAATACAGTTTGTAAAGAAATAATGGGAGCAAGAACTATTTGAATTATCATAATTAACTTTCTAATAAATACAACATACTCACTCTCCGCACCATACAAAAGAAAAAGTAATATTTTTAAAAGAATTAGCATCTGTCCACAAGACTGTTTCAATTTGTTGTCGTTAGCCGCTAAAGTGCCAAAGCTAATAGGACATGGTTTATCCCGTATTTCAAGAGGTGAGTAAGGAAAATTTTGAATGTCTGAATTAAACTTGTCTAATTCTAATTGTCCTGAGAGAATTAGGTGTTTTAATACAAATTTAACTTCCATTGATGCAACACCTTCAAAAATAACATGCATTATGTCCTGTGGAGTTTGTTTGATCAGGTCAAATGCAGGAACATCAACTAGTCTGCTTCTTCTATTAATTCCATAAGTAGTTTTGAGGGATGCTTTCAATAAATCTGTGCTTGCTTTATCTATTTCAAAACACTGCCTGATATGTTTCTCCAGAGTTCTGTGAACAAACTTCTTCTCCTCAAAAACACTTTGCATATCATCAAAGTTGCATTCACAGTGTCTACATTTGCTATAAGCAAAACCAATCCCTTCTTTAAAGCCAGCAATCTCATGCTGGGCTAGCGTGTCTCCGCAAATGGCTATAACAGCACCAAACAATTCAATTTCACCATTTGACATTTTAATCCTTACACCATTGTAAAGCAGTGATAGATCTTGAAGTATTCTTTTCAGTACAACATCAATACCCCACTGAGAAATGTCACTTGCTTTAGCAATAGCAAGAAGTCGTATTGCAGCTAACTTTGACCTAAATTTTGGATCAATATTTCCTAAAGTATAATAAAACATGACCAATTTGTTTGCAGAAGCATGGGACCCTAAGGGGTTACATATTTCAATTTCATCTGTGTACAGTATTAATTGCAATGCATTTGGCCTCTGAGAAAACAAGGGGTGAGATGTAAAGAGGGACCCGTCTCTAAAATCATAGAAGAATCCCTCTCTGCTTCTTTGTGGTGCAGTGTTCAACATGGTAAAGATTCTCTCATTAGTCATTAACTGCTTTAGACTTTCAATTAATGGTACATAGTAAAAACTTTTGTTCCTTAAAGACATGACCCTTGAAAGACCTTGCTTTACCCAACATATCTTCTGGGATACTACTACTTCCTCTGCGTTGACTGGACAGAACATTTCCCCTATGGCTCTACTCTGTCCATATGCAATGGTGGAGAAAGGATCCATGAATTTATCAAATGTAGCCAAAGCCTCATCTTGAAGCTGAGTGGTTCCCTCGGCATTATCTTCAAACACTGTCTTCATTCTTTCCTTGAGCGTATCCAAAAGAACAGCCTGATACTGTTGCACTCCTGAGATGATATGTTTGACCGTTCTCTGTGAAAACATTTGAAATAAAAGTAACTTATTCTGCATTTATATAAAATAATAATAATTCTGAATTCCATTATGAACAAGTAAGACATTGATTGCCTTATGTAATGTATTGATCCATTAAGACTATAACATACCTGTGATAAGTGGCACTGTTCTTGAACACAGATAGCAAAAGCTGCAGCAGATCTGGTAATATCATGTCTGGTAAAGGATGTTGTAGCAACAGCTTCTTCCTTTAGAGCAGAAAAACAAAGTTACTCCAAATTCCTGGCCAATTATAGAAATTCTTACATAACAGGTATAATCAGTTACACCTAATGATTGGTCCATTAAAAAACAAAGTGCATGACAGTGACTAGTGTTACAGTTGTGAATATTCACTATAATATAAGATAATATAATATTCATTCTTTGGAATAAAGAAAAAAGAAATGGAAAAGAAATCAAAGACAAAGAAACAATAAAAAAGGGGTTGTCCATTTTTTTTGATGAGGCTAGGGATTGGATTCATGAGAATGAGATTTTATCTTTTTAAATAATGAATTTTTGTTTGCACTTAGATATTAGTTTCTTTACATGTTTGTTGTATTTATTAAATTATTTATGTATTTTTAAATCACGTAATTTAGATTTGCACTCAGAATTTATGTTAGTATTAGTATATGGATATATTTTATTATATGCATTTATTAATTTATTTAATTTTCAAGAAAATCATTCTTATCCATGTTTTGGCAGTATTTCTGGCCAACAGATTTTTTTTACAGTGCTTCCAAATACTCTGTGTCTTACCTGAAACCGTATTCACCACTTATAATTCCTACGAGATACCCAAATTGCTGCCACATTGAAAGATTTAAGCGCGCTGAGAGTGTCTTTGATGCAAACTTCACCAGGAGACATGCCAGCCGCAGAGTGTGTGCCTTCTCCGGCTGCAGCATAGCCTGTACTATCTACACTGAACTGCTATTCTGTTTATTTATTTTTTATTTCATCCTGCAGGATGAAATTGTGATTTAAAATCCAACCATAGTGGAAATCGCTTGTAACAGTTTGAAGAACAATATCTAGCGGTATAATATCGCGAGATCTCGTTAAATTTCTCTCGACTAAAAATGGAGAAAAGGATTAAAAGTAATATAGGACCAAATACGAGGAGTTAGACATAGCTAAATTTGTCATCAGAAGCCACACTACATTTTATTTAGTTTAACACTTACCGTGATCGGGCTGTCAACAACCTGAGGCTCCTGCACTTCAGCCAAAGATCCACCAGTTGATATTTCCACGGTGCTGGTTGTTGTTGCAGTACTACAGTTGGCAAAGACTGAAACACCAACATTTTCCGATCCTAAAGAGTGGGATGTTGGGGGGATCCTCCATCCTCTTGGTGGGCTTCCATTCGTCAAATACAGAGGGTGCGTCCGTTTAATGTGGCGAAAGAATGAGTTAAAAACTCTGAAATCTTGTTCACAGCCATCTATTCCACAGTAAACCCAAAAATCCTGCCTTCGACCATGAGCTGCATTTATGTGGCTAAGGAGCACCTTCAGAGTTAAAGAAACAAAGATAAAACAGATCATACATCTCCAGAGCGCCATGGTGAACTGTTTTCGCGCTGTAGCCATACAGCATACTTTACCGCTCTCCACTGAAGGCCACAGATGAGAGTGTGGGACCATGGGAAAGGTAGGCAATTTTTAAAATATATGTATCCTTAATTATCCAATTTTTCAGGTTTAAATTACATCAGTTATATTTATTTTTAGGCAATAAGTGTTTAAGACTGAATTTATATTTTTCTTTTCTTTTTTTTTACTTAAAAAAAATTAAATATAAATAATTTTCTGCATGCGCATTCTCAGTTCCTGTCGTGACGTTACTTTCACGCGGGACAAACTCTTTTCCCCTGCTTTGTTAACCATCAGGACCGTTAGGAAGATCAAAATTATTTATCTAAACAAAGCGAACAGTAATTTAAGGTTGGTAACATTAAGTTGATTTGAAAAATACTATGGTACAACGGTGTTATTAAGATAAAGTCGTGTTTTGTGAGGGCTGCTGCTAGTTAGCAATCTAGCTAATGTGTTAACTTTAGCTAAATGATCTTATTTAAGCTGTAGGATATTTCCAGGCACTGTGAGTGGAGGCTTTGGAACGAACTAGAGAACTGCTGTCACGGCATGGACAAGTTTGACGATGCCATACTGTCTGTGTTGCAGGGTAAGTCTTATTTTTCAGTTATTTTGGTACGTTAGCTAAGCAGCCTTAGCATCTGTTAGCATCATTTCTGAAACTTGGAGCTAGGATTGCACTCTACTCTGACCTTTATCCACATTATAGCCTTGAGCTGTCTTTGCCTAAATAGACTTGGAACATCATTCTTGAAGACACCCAAAAATAGTTTTATTGCATTCCCAAATATTTGATAAACTGTTTTAAGTTTGACATTTTATCCTGTTAATATTACTTATTGCTAAAATACATTTATTGACAAAAAATGACCTCGACATGTAATAAGCCACGCCCAGGAAAAGAGAAATAAATATCACTTTTGAAGTTGTTTTTCTCTTTTACAGCTGCGAATATTGATGAGGAAACTTTGAGAAGCTTTACCCGGGATGACCTAAAGGATCTTTTTCCGGGCCATGAAAATTTCTTCCGTAGAAAGAAGATTTGGGATTTTATCAGCCAAAAGGTAAATACACATTATACCACTAAGAAGATGATTACTGTCCATATTGTCTAGCATTAATTTGCCTAATTGTGGGATATAAACAAAAATACACAACTGTTATAGTTTAAGAGTACTGACCAAGTTGCCAACACTTTCCATCGAAGCGAGAGTAACCCCTTCGGCTTTGATGTGTCACAATGTCAGCCTCAAACTTCCACTCCCATTTCCTACACTGCTGACAAAAAAATGAAAATGCCAGACCCACCAGAGTATGTGGTGTATACAGATTCAGAGTTGGACATGGTGCGCAGTCAGTACTTTGCATTGCTCCACAGTGGAAAGGAAAAGGACTGCAGGATGTCGAAGGAGCTCTGTTGCAGACTTGTAAGGAACACAGTCACCAGCATGGTTGCAATCCTCCGTGTTAGTCCCATGGGGAAAGAAGTAACATACCCCTCCAAACTCGAAATGAGAGCAATGTCACAGAAGATTGTCGACTATTACCCCATGTTACGTGATGCTGACACACACATGCCATACGTAAGTCATTCTTTACCCACTACAATATCTAAAATTGAGTGAGATAATAAAATGATGTACAAATATATATTATTTTACCACAGCTGACCATCTACACCAAACTGTACAAACGACTCCAAAATATGAAGTCTCCAAGGAAGAGGCAGGGCTCCATGCCACAACGAGGCAGGCCCAGGAAGACTCTTTTCAGCTCAGATGACACAGACAATGGGACTGAAGGTGACCTAAGTGGTGAAGCAAGTGGTTCAAGTGACTATACCACACTTCTTGAGAGCAATGATGACCTCAGCGAGGATAACTCAAATGCAGGTGTGTACTTTGGTCTGCTGTACTAATGACTTTTGGACATCTAAAACTTCAAAGAGACCACCTGCCCTCAGTTTTCTGTTCAGAGTGCATCACAAGATTTATACAGTGTTGAGTATTTTCCTTAACTTTCTAGCTATTCCCTGTTATTACATTCTGTTCATCTTCTGTTTTTTCCTCAGAGAAAGAATCCCAATTGCCGCTACCCTCCACTGTACCAACTACGTCAAACAATACTACGCTGGCTTTACCACTATTATCCAAGTCAGCCTCATGCTCTGCACCCAGGTCTGATATAGGTCCTTCAACTGCACCTCCAGATGATGTTGTTGGTAAGTCCACCATCACCCTTATCTACCTCTCAGTCTGACTGTGGTTCCTCTTACAGCTCTTTCCAAAATATGGTTGCAGCAATGAACCCCGTTCTAAGTGTTTATTCCAAAAATCATAGTGGTTTGGCATTAACTCGAGTTGGTGTGTAAAATCAACATATGATAGATCCCTCATTCCAGTTTGCCAGTTAGCCATAGTAAGTATTTTAACACTTTGTGTTGTAATGGGTGTTACTCAGTGCTGATTATTTACACATGTAAATCCTCATGCTGGTCACATCTATCATGCCTTATCACAGTGTTTCTGTCATAGATCAAATTACCTAAAAGATTTTTATCCATCAGCTCATAATCACTGTTCACACTGATGTGAACGATATACACAGTAAACAACCTTTACCTTATTTTCACCACAGTTTTATTCACGGGCATCTTAAACTGTCGTTTTAATATTTGATTCTGTTCAAACTAACAATTAACATAAATCCATGATCATTATAAGAAAAGGACACAAAGGGAAATGATTAGGACATATAGGGTCAGTTCATTACTCAAACATATTTAACCTAAACATTAATTCTCATAAATATTATACTTAAAAACAACCATGCAACCTTACTAGAAATGACTGATTAGAAAAATCTGAATTTAGTCTAGTTACACCATGTCTTACAATTGCTCTTTGCTTTCCCTAGCAGACCATGACAGCCTGAAGATGCAGGCAAGACATTACAAAACCTTGAGCAACATGTACAGGAAACCCAATGCAAAACCCAACCAAAGTGACGTCGCTCAAATTTTGGACCTGGAGTTTGAGGCCAGACGAGCTTTTATTGACGCAGATGTTACAAGGGAAGAAGACAGGCCTAGAAAAATATTTGAAGCATACCCGTGCTTCAAAGACATACGAAATGTAAGTTCAACTACCTTCAGTTAAATTCCTTGCTTTCTCTGGATAGGTTTAGTTAGTTCTTGACTAACTGAGCACAACTTTGTCATAGGCGATGGATGAACTGCGTCGCATCATTGGTGGCTCCAACTGCAAATACATAGATCAAATGAAGGGTCGATGGGCAGAGTTTTGTTCGAAGGTGCAGTTCTATGGCATTTGGAAGAAGGTCCTGAAACCTCCTCTCCCCTTGGATGTATGTGGAGGTAAGTGGCCTTTTCATACATTAAATCCACACATCAGATATGTTCGGATTGCTTTGTTGAGATACTTTTCTCCGTTCACAGTGGATTTTACTGTCACTCTCTTCAATGCACTTCCATCTCTTTTTCCTTCAAAAACTACACCACCAAAGCGGCTGGGAAGTGCCAGTGAGGCTCTCCTTCATATCCTCAAGGTGCGAACAGCTGCAATACCAGCCACTGTAACTTGTACTCCATTTACTTGTATTGTTATTATTAATATTATTATTTTGCTTTTCCTGCTTAATAAGAGTGGATTGAAGTTCAATTCAGCAGGGATTAAATTACTCCTTATTCAGGATTTCTTAATTGTTATTCAAAACCTACTCCAGAGAGGCAGCACAGAGCAAAAGCACATTGCAGTTAGGATACAAGTAGAAGCAGTAAAATGATATATTTAAAAAGGCCTTCAAAAACTAGAATATGTAACAAAGTTAAAAGAAATAGTTTTAAAAAACAAATGAGAAAAAAAGCACAAATAGACATGATAAAAATGCTGCAAACTAGAGAAAATTCATGCTCAGAATTAATACACAGCAAAATCTCCAGTGTTAAATTAACACCTTTGACAGTGTTATATGTTTAAAAGTAACCTAGTCAGTTTTGAAGATTAACAAAGACTAACACTGAGCAGTGCTGATTTTCTAACACTGGAAAATAAATCAAAATGTTAGAAATATTCCAGTGTTAGAAAATCAGCACTGCTCAGTGTTAGCCATTGTTAATCTTCAAAACTGACTAGGTTACTTTTAAACATATAACACTGTCAAAGTGTTAATTTAACACTCAACAGTGTTGTATTTAACACTCAGAGGAGTGGACCCATATAGACACTCTCCAGTGTTAATTTAACACTGGAGATTTTGCTGTGTACATTTCCAAAATTTCATATTTATGTAAGTCAGATATTTTACATTTATTTCTTCTATTCCAACAGTAAATCAGTTGGAGCATTCTAAACTCTTGATATTGCTTTTTGTGTCTTAAGCTGTTTGGATGCACAGCAACCCTTTCATTGAAAATCTTGAAGAATTTGTCCTTTTTTTGTGCTTTTCTAGCCGGGTGAAGATGCAATGCTATACCTGGAGAAGCGGCCTCTCTCCTCCCCAGTGCTGCTTTTTGATGGAACAACCAGCATTGTTGCTGTAGGAAACATACCAGTGACCACTCTCTCCTTGGAGGATTTCTGGGAAGGAATGTTGGTGTTGATGGCATATTACTACACCTTGCACTTAACATACCCAAAATGTGTTGCAACGGTCCTCTCTGTCATACAAACTGAGGTAATAACTGATGCCATCCATGATCAAGATGCCACTAGTGCATATAAGAAAGCAATAGCTGAGTGGAAGTCGTTCTTTGAAAAATAGGTGAATACCAAGCAGGATTTTATCAGGTCATTTGCAGTTTGTTTAGTTTTGTAGTACGTTTGTACAACTTTGTTCCTAATTTGCCTAGCAATGTCCTGAGAAATGGCTGTACTTATAATGCTTTACAAATGAAAGTTGTTGTTTTTTTTTCTTAGTGACACTTTACCTGAGGCATGTAAAGTTTTAAGTCAGTAATGCCATTATTTACAACATTGTGAGACTATGTGACTGTCACAAAAGTTTAAGGCCAAAAATGTAATTTCTTTTCTCTGTTTAGGCCTTTTAAAGGGTTGATTTAGACTTTTAGGGATTGTGCAGCAGCCCTATATTGTTTAAAAAAAGAATTTTGTTCTCATGAGAGAAATAAATGTTGACATATATCACTCCTGTCCTGGTTGTGATTTCAGTAGAAGCCAAGGAGTATTCTAGGAAAAAGGTCTGTTTTAAGGTTTTTTTTGCCTGGATTTAATATTGATTCAGCTCTATTTTAAGATAAGCCAACCTGAATCAAGAAACAAATTAATCATACTTCACTAATATTGAGTAGTTTTTCATAGTATTAGAACTATTTTTCTCGTTGCAGTGCATTCATTTGCTGCAAGTAAGAATTCAAAACATAAAAAAAGACTGTAATTTAGCATATTTAACTTACTTTTGGGACTTGATATCAAGTAATTTTATCTTAAATTGAGCTCTTTAAAGATTATTTTAACCCTCTTCAATTCTCAAATGTGTTCTTTTATTTCTGGATTAAAAAATCTTATTTCAAGATTTCTTATTAAGTAAAATAAACTTGCTGCATGGACAGATAATTTCACTTGTTTTCAGTGCTTTTTGTATCAAATGTAGTATTTTTTTCCTAAATATAGACTAGCCATTTTTGCAGTGTAACAGAATCTAAACAGCCCACATTTACTAGCTATGCCTGAGGACTGTATATAACAGATGTACAAAGCAAAGGTTACCATGATTTCACTCACTACTCTGCAGGCTCTACATTTTGAAGCCTCATTATTAGCCCTTGGCTTCCACCATTTTGTTTTGTTAGAGCCAAACTGCATGATAATTAGAGAATAAGATGGAGTGATGGGTTATCTACAGACTGTAGCAAGCTTAGTTAGCAAGCTGCATCCATAAAGTGTATATATACAATGTAAAGATGCATATGGCTGCCAATTATTGCTGAGTGACAGACCACAACAAAACCTCTGATGGTGTGAAGCAGGTCATAATCTTTATCGAATTAAAAAAAAATCCTGTGTGTTCTTCTCATGCTCCATTTTTTTGTTTTTTTTTAATCTGGGGTGTTTGGGGATTTTTTTCTCTTCTCCCATTCCTGGTGAACTCCACTGTTTCCCCCTTCCCGGTTCCAGCCTACTTGTCAACCAATTAGCATTCAACTGATGCAAAACATCACCCACATTGAGTACCATGTAGTTTGGAGGACTGCATGTAAGCATGTTTCCAGTGGTTGAAAACCCCTGTCCGTAGACTCTCTGTAGGCAAATACTTCCAAAAATGGACACACTCATGGTAGCATAAATTAAACATTCAATCTTTCCTTTTCTTCTTTTCAGACTGTATTTCAATATGAACAAATTAAAGTGAGCTGAACGCCTGCCCACTCTGTTTACTTTGCACTGGCTGCAAACACCAGATGACTTTCTGATTACATTCATCAATCCTGATTGGTTTAAATCAGTGAGTGACTCCTAAATGACCCTCCCCATCCTAGTGACAGCTTGTAGATACTTCAAGTCAAATGGAAAAGATGGGTGGCTCCAGTCTGATTGGCTGCATGAGTGAATAAAATGCATGATATAAGTGGAGGTATGTTATGACACTCTAGTATCAAACCTCTTAATGTGAAATGTTGTATTGTCAGTTAAAACTAAGCTAAAAATGTTTAAATCCAACCCCAGAAAACAACCCCACAAGTGTTTTGTACAAGGTCTAAAAAGCCCAGAATTGTGTTTACCGTTTGCAGCAGTGTCACCACTTTCAGAAGACTAAATCGATAATATACCCTGCTTCTCCAATATACTTACTTGTAATCAAATATTCTGATTTTCTTGAGGGCCCTCTACTTTTATTTTGGTCTGCGCCACTCCAAGAAATCCTGAAAATGCCTCGTACATCCACGCCAACTAGCATTACTGTGTTGTTAGGAATTGTGTCCAGCCTCTTGTGTCCAACCCAGCATGACCTGACAGCAACAGTGCATATGCTGAGAAAAATAAACTGGTGTATGTGCTGTACTCCACTTGTGCCCAGTGTGCCAGATAGGGGTGATCTCAATTTCAGTTAGACTATGTTATGTAATTCTGAGTCATGTCAGAATGCAGTGGATGTGTGGTGATTAGACTGTGCGATTGGACATAGCAGGAAAAGTGCAAATCTAATTAATCACACAGATGAAGGCTCGGTTTAGTGAAGTCCCAGCACTCCAGGATCTGGGTGGAGACTGAATCAGCAAGCACAATAGTACAGCATCCCACTGTGATCATTAAAACACCTGTGCTTCTTTGGTTTTGGCGTGTCAAAGGTATATCAAAGTGCTACCACCTCGACCCATCTATCTGTGCCACTGTGGTGTTTGGAAAATTCACTTTTGATCCCTTTTTGTTTGCCATCTCATGCCGGTCAGTGTATTGTGCATTATTTCTTGCAAACTCGTTATTTGGATTGTAGACAATTATCCAGCAGCGTTTGTATTCACAGACCAACATATTTCTTTCACTTGCAGCTTCTTATATTTTTTTAATGTAGTTCAGCAAAGAAAACTGGCTATTGGGTGTTATGCTTTCTAGCGTGCACATGTGGAACATGAACACACACACACACACCTCCTGTTGTGGTATAAGACCAAGTCCAGTGACCATGTGCCGGTCTGTAGCCCGCAGCATGAACTGGCCTTTCTAACCACGCTTCTCATATCAGATACACTGCTTCACTGGGTTCATCGCTGAGCTTTGGTAAAGTAGTGACATTTTCAGTTATATGCACCAGGTTTCCCTCATTTGACTCATAGCATGGAGAAAACTTCACAATCTTCCAAGATCTCTGCACTGAATCTGAGCGTAATAACTGACAGAAAGCATAAGCAAATCTGCAGACAAACAGGACTCAAGTGAACCAGTTTCCTTTATTGGTACTTATTGTAAATCCATGTTTTAAAATTCTTTAAAAACTAAACACCAATAACAGAAGGTAAATAGAAGACTGTTTTGACTTTATTTTAAAAAAAAATATCTGTGTGTTGTGTTTAAGAGACACCAACTGAAGTTGACCTAGAGCCTGGCTGTACTTTCTCACAATAGTAGTATAGACCACTAGATGGTGTACTGAGTCATTCTAACCTTTATTTATCAAGGAAAATTAACAGTTATATTTTGACAGCATTTACCTGGGAAAAGGCAAAGCTTCTTGAGAGAATGGGAATAAAGCTAAAAGAAGAATTTTCTAGTAACTGGTGTTACATGTAACTACAGCCCAGGCCTACAGTAGTTCAACTTCTGTTGATACCTCTTCAAAACAATAAAGACTGAAGTATTTTTGTATCTGAGCGTTGATTAGCATTGATCAATTAATTTACAAAAAATTTGAATTTACAGTAAGTACCTTTAAACCATGTTTAAACTCAGGTTGCCAGTATGTGAAGAAGCAATTTGAAAAATTGCTTTTTCACCAACCAACCACATAATTAAAAGTCTTGTCGAAGATAACATTTCAAATTAAAAGAACTAGAGTACTGTATTTGAATTTTGAGTAGTCCTGAACTCAGCTGGGTGCATCCCATTATGCCCTTCCTCCAAAAGGTAGAAAAAAACGTGACAGCAGCCTCATTTTGAACACAGCACAGTGGCTTTTATGAGCATCCTGCACTGAGCTCCATCAGCAGCACAAAGCCACATGACACACGAAGAGTTGGCTTCAGCTCAACAGTCCCGGAGAAGGAAACGGCACCAGGTGCACACAGTATATGATGGCTGCCTGAGACTGGTGAAATACCTCAAGAATTCAATTAAAATAATTTTTTTTTCCACAAAATGTTTAATTCAAAAGTTGAAGTTGGGTAATTCCAAACACTCGGCCTTGTATTCCTAAATTGCTCGCCTTTGGGACAGTAGGAAGGAGGATCGATAAATTTGCCCCAAGCTAAATTTCTCTGGTGGGACTTGGAGGTTGAAAAGTGATGCAGAACCCGCGGCAAAATCGATACCGAGCTGTTGAGTCACACACAAACGCAGGCGCGTGCGCGCGCACACATGCGTGCTGCATGAGAAGCAACCCCTCACACACACCGACACACACACATTTCACACTCCTTCAACCCAGATTTAGGTGCGCTATACGAAGACAATGCGGATGCCACCGAGCGAAGACGTTTCTCGATCGTGACTGGAAAAGAAAACGCCGCTATCCCTTCTCTCGCTCTCTCTCTCTCTCTCTTTCTTTCTTTCTGTCTTGATTTCACGTTTACGAGCTGGCACTTCTTACTCCCCCCCTTCCAGAAGGTTTAAAATCAATTTGTTTGTCCCGACAACAGGTCGGGATTCGGGATGATCTCCCGGGACCGTGCACAGGTAAAGTTAAGCACCTTCAAAGGCACAAATGTTCACATTTTTTCCTCACCAACCACCTTAAAGTCCGAAGGGATATCCTCTAATTTACTGTCAGCACATACAGACAAAATAAGAACAAGAAGCACCACGTGATATGAATGAAATCTCGCCACTGCGCCAATGTGTGACTCTTCATCCAAGGCATTCAAACTGGACGTCTCTCGTTCAAACCTAGCCACTGGAGTCCTGTTATCTTTCTTTCTTTTATATCTGAATGTCTCATAAAGGAACATTATTTAATAACTCGATGTTGCTGTAACGGGGATGCTCACGCGTATATCCCCTAACCATCTCCAAAGTGCTGTGCGTCAATGCGCATCCCCGCTCGCCAAACCCGCACTGAAGTTTGGAGCTGTCACGGAGCTCCTGCCGACAAACAGTTCGATAAATCACCAATAAGTTCACCGCGGCGAATAAGAATAATCCATACAACTCACCTTGATGGCCTTTGTAGACTGGCATTTCACTTGATGCGATACGGTGGCGGTTTGGTTCATCTTGGGACACAGACACAAACTGTCCTCCTATCCAAGTGAGACAAAACAGCCGAGAAAAGAATCAAAGCAAGCCCTCCTGCAGGTGCAACTCTACAGCCAGGGATGCTCACTGTTTTCGCTCTTTGTTTGCCGTGCGGTGGAAGCGCGCAACCGCATTTGAAGGCACTGTATGTGCCTCGCGCAGCGCGGTATGTAGGTAGGTATGTGCACAAATGACCGGTGGTGGCTGGTGACCAGGGGCGGCTGCAGAAAAATCTGAAAGGGGTGGCGAAGGTGAAAACCTCGGATGTATCACAACATCATTATTACAGAATAATTTACTTCTGTTGGAGGTTTGCCAAACTGACTTTTTTTTTAAATCAACAATGTGGCTAAAAACACCACAAAGCAGGCAAGTAATACCCATATACATGCACTGTGCAAATGCACTTAAAATGCCACCATGTAACTGTTTGACAGTGTGTCTGACTGGCAATATTTTATATATTATGTGTTACTCCCAAAAATTAATATTAGTCCATACAGCTCCTTCATCTTTTGGGCTATAAGGCTACTATTTTTCAGCACACATTTTCACAAAGACAGTATTCAGCATGATCTCAGTGAGCAGCTGCACAGCATCTTCTCTGGTGTCATGTAGACAGTCAATAACCATAAGACATAGAAGGAAAAGGAGGAAGAGGTCTGATATGTTTTCTCTTTTATAGTACCTCTGAAATCATCCTACAACAAAGATACGCAAAAGTATGCAAAAAGGTTCTGAGAAGGAGCAGAATTCTTGCTGAAACACATTATCTTAACCCTGTGAAACAATGCAAAATAATTTTTTGAAACTGGGTGTTTGTTAAACTTTTAAAAAAGTCATTTTATTTTGTTTTTATCAGTTTTGTTACATCAGGGAATTTATATTAATTGTTCAATTTGTTGCTTAAAGGTAGGTTTATTGTGCAATTTGACACTGATGATGTAAAGGTCTCAAAAACTCACAAAAATCAAATATCATACACAGGATTAAATGTCTCCTGTAAACTGCAACTGAGCATCAAAAAATTATGTTATTTTATCTTAAGCTCAGTTTCACTCTACAGCTACAGTTGATTCTTTACAAATGCACCCTGGACGCCTTTAATTTGCCATTAAGTGGGCACAGCAGGCTAAACATAGCAGCTTTATTATATTTTGCCCCAGAGTCAAATAAACCAGCCAGCATCAGAATGCAACATATGCCCATGTTTGCTATACATCAATTAATTAGCAGTAATCTGATTAAGCATAAACGTGGTCAGGTGCACCATGTAAGCATAATATCCACAAAAATTAATAAACTAAATGGAATTAGATTGTCTCAGTGTGATGTGTAAATCACTGTAGTATATGCTGTCCACACATTTTTAAATAAGTTAACTATTCATTGTACATATTTTTTTTCTTCTGTAGCTCTTATGTCATGATTGCCATATGAGTTTAGTTTAGCAATGTAGCAGCTGTTCTTTCTGTGGCCTCAAACCTTTACGCTTTGACAGTGCACTTTAAAAGCCTACACAGAGAAATAAAACATCATTTGAAAATAACATACATTATTACAACACACATACATACAACGATCCAAACGTCTCAGTATTTTTTTTTTTTTTTATCTGTGATTAAGAGTCAGGGCAAATAGATTTTGTTTTGAAGTTGATTTTTTTTTTTTGTTTTATTTTACTCGTTTCTTGTGTTATCTGTTTTGGTTGTGAATGCCGTTCCTTCATAGTCTGACACAATTTAGTTCAATTGATTTGTTTTGTGGGTGAAAAAAAAATAATTGTACCCATGTACCGTGTCTGGTCGAACAATCATGTCTGTTTGCACTAAAGTAGACATTTTTGTACAAAATAACTGGCTTTTTGCAACAATAAACACAAGAGTAAACTGTTTGTTTTACAGCTAAACAGTCAAGACATTTATGCATCATTGCAGTTTGTTCTATACCCACAACAAAGGACAACAAATGCTGCTCCATTCAATTATTAGCACTACACCCTAACAGTATAGATATTTCTTTAGCCCATGATACTGCAACATTGTAATTGGTTAAGATGTGTCAATTAATACAACTAGAGATTTCTGTGCCATCACTTTTCTGCCATGTTCTTGTTGGAACATTATTTACTTGAGATAATCCACAAATATTTGCTATATAGGAGCCTATTTTTCATTTGACAGCTCTGTAAATTTCATTAGATATTCAGGTCACCCATAAATTAGAGTTTATTATTAAGATCACACACATGACCTGATCTAATTTTTCACAAATTATATCCAGAAAAAAATATTTGCACTTGTTGTTCTATAACAACAACACACTGATGTTGGTCTCAAGTAGGTAAATGCACTTGCAACCATTTCAATCTCATCTGGTGTCAAATCACCTCTGATCTCAATTGGCTCTTAAATATAAAGTGCAATCCCACCACCATGTGCTTTCCTGTACATTATGAGATCCTGAACCCTTTTGCAATGAATTCTGCATCCTCAAATGTAAAATCAAGATGTATCTGATATGTATTATGTGACAATAATACTGTATCTCTGGGACTTCATGTAACCTTTCCCTAATAATATTGACATTTGCCATCTTTAGTTATTTTTTTGGTAGTTTAAAACTTAACATGGACTACACTTATAGAAATGTCTTACCTACTGACAAATAAAATTTGGAGCCATCATTAAGATTATTCAATTATTCAATTCACATTCATCAATAATCTTAAGTGCTTATGGCTCTAATTATATTATTCTCTGGTGCATAATTAAATGCAGATAAAGAGCAGTCCTGTGCAGAGCATATATAGTGCATTTATGAAATGGTAGTGATTCTACAACAAGGCTGGAGAGTTACAGGCAGTAATTACATGCCTCGGGTAAAATTTTCCTTGCCTTTGTAATTTAGCTGGTCTTCATTTTGCGCTACAAGATAATGGACGCAAATGGATATCATCATCGGTGTGCTCGTTCCATGTTTGTGGTTTGATTTAATGGCGAATATGATAGAGAAACTTGTCAGACACAATGCTGACCACAAGTCTCACTTTAAAATAATTACACTGCACATGATGGAGATTGATAATGATGAATTTACTGTCATGGTGTATTACACTGTTAATGTACTTTTGTGTGTGTGTGTGTGTGTGTGGGGGGGGGGGGGGGGGGGGGGGGGGCTGTCCTATTTTTCCCTTGTAAAGTTATTTGCTTTCACTGTCAGAGTCTGTCGTTATAATTGCCTGTGGTTTCTGCTGCAATCCTCAGTTTTCTCCTTCTTTATGTTATTGAATGCTGTTTCTTATTTTCTGCCCAACATATAGAATACCTCACACATATAGAGCATATGTGTGAGTTATTCTTCACCTTTCTTCATTCTGCTTCCTGTTTTATTTTACAGTTTTTCTGTTTCACATTGTGGAATATTGGCTGAAATTCAGACAGATGGATAGGTGTGTATTCTGATGAGATAGACAGAGATATAAAAAAAAATATTTACAATTCCACATGAAACCAAAAAGATGCTCTCATATTGAAATATGAACATTTCCAGAAGAAAAATGTTTAGCCCACAGCTTCATTTTTAGAATATACGACTGAGACTGTAGAGAAAGGAAGTTCTCTGTTACATTAGAAGCTCTGTAACTGTTTTGATTGAGTTCACCTGTGCCATATTATCCCTGTGTTGTACTAGTGTATTTAATTTTAGTGTTTTTTATCCCGGCTGCAACCTCCAGGGCTGAAAAATGAAGCAAATATAGAAGCGTAATTCCACAACTGGCCTCTTGAGGCTGCCTCCAAAACTGAGTGAATCTTTGTAGACTCCCATGCTAAAATCTCCAACTTTAAAGCAGAAGATACTTGGAGCTGATTCCTGTTCCCAAGGGTCGCTACAGCAGACGGATTTGCACATTTGTTTTGGCATAGATTTTACGCCAGATTCCTTTCTTCATAACACTCTTATTTATCCGGGCTTGGGACCAACATTAGGAATATACTAGCTGTGCCCTCCCTAGGATGGGTTTGTGTCTCCTCCCAGAACTAAACTAGGTGAAGTAATATACATATTTAGACACAGCTTCTATGGAAAGTTTCCTTCTTCATGGCTTACTTTCACAACTAATCCTCCTCAATAAATGGTTAGGGGTGTTAAGATGAACTGGAGACATGGCTGTTTGTCATACACAATGCACAGACTCACATGAACACAGATTGCTAACCAAGTTTTTAGCATTAGCTAATAAGTTACCACCCAACAACCATTTGCCTCATTCTCTGTTAGTTATTTTGGTTTTAAAAATGGGGCGATTGTGGCTCAAGAGTTGGCAGTTCGTCTTGTAATCGGAAGGTTGCCGGTTTGAGCCCCGGCTACGACAATCTCGGTCGTTGTGTCCTTGGGCAAAACACTTCACCCATTGCCTACTGGTGGTGGCCAGAGGGCCCGGTGGCGCCAGTGTCCGGCAGCCTCGCCTCTGTCAGTGCGCCCCAGGGTGCCTGTGGCTACAATGTAGCTTGACATCACCAGTGTGTGAATGTGTGTGTGAATGGGTGGATAACTGAATGCGTAAAGTGCTTTGGGGTCCTTAGGGACTAGTAAAGCGTTATACAAATACAGGCCATTTACCATTTAAAAAATGCACAGCCCAAAAACCAAAGCATGACCTAATTGTTGCCATGTCCATCTTTTGTATACAGCTATGATATGGCATCCTCAGCCTTTGTGACATTCACCAGGGCTCTAGTCCCTTGCTTTCCTCGGTCTCCTTTGTTACTTTCTCCTTTTGGCTCTCTTCTTGGATTTCTTTGCTTTTCTGTCTTGGACTCCCCTGCTTTCCCGAACAATGCCTTTTGTTATGTTACAGTTTTATCTCTGTGCCAGTCCATCTCCATTTGTTCACACTTGAGTCCACTTTGTTTATTTGCAAATGTGACAAATAGAGATGAAAAGTGAAAGCTAAACCTTAATTGCTGTACTCTTGGCTAGAACTCCCATGCCCAGCATTAATTGTTCCCCCAAAGCATTTTCCTTGATATCTGAGAAGTGTAATGTCATTTTTACACTTGTGAAATGAGAAATAGGATGTCTTAGTACTTTTTCATACAAGCTATTACAATGGCACACCTTAGGAACAGTAGTCAGAATCCACCCAATTTCACTGCACCTAATTCACTATTCTTGACAGTTTGTGCATCAATAATGGAATTTAACATTGAAAAATACCTTAATCATGGTTGGTAGGGATATAGGGACACAATCTTATTACACTACAGAGGAAAACTCTCAGTTACAGGGAAAGGCTCTGATATGAGGTGATTCTGCTGGCAGGGGAAAAATGTTTCTTCATGACACAGTGAGTAAATGTGTCTGCGGTGGCCTTCAGAAGCTGATAAATAACATGTAGGCAGCTCTCTGGTGTTGTGGCGTTTCAGCTTTGCTTCTTTGTCTTAGGGGGGAAAAAAGCATGTCTTTCATCCTTTTTTTCCTTTCTATTTTTCTCTTTGTCTCATTCTGTCCTCCCCATGTCTCCCTGGGTCCTGGTTTGCAGATAGCTATGGCTGAGCATGTTGAGATATTGAGAGACCTTCTGAATCAAAGGACTAGGGGGTTAAATGAACAATTGTAGCACATCTGCTTCCCATCATGCACTGTTATCTAGAGGGTTCATTAGAGGAATGTTGTATACCAGACCTGCCTGTTGCATCTCGACTGGGTCTTCGCCTTACAAGCGAGGCTGCATTTCAATCAGAAGACAAACTGCAGCAGTGTATTAATGCCAGGAATAACATCATACTTAAGGAAGCCTTTAAAGTTTTGATACAAACTGGAGGCTTAGTGGGAATACTTGAGGCAGGTGATCATTTGCAACAAAGATAATTTGCCCCATGCAGCCAGGTGTAAATTACTAATGGTGGGTGAATGTACATGTTCAGACTCTGGTAATTAGTACAGATGTGTATTGGCAGATGAATTAATGGGCTGCACCGTGAGTTCAGGATAAATGTGTGGGGTTGGTTTCATGCAAGGGTGGGATGCACACTTTCATTATGCTAACAGCTTCAGGTTGCTTTTAATCTGTCATGCCTGAATAGGTGATGAGGGTGTGTGTTGATGTGTAGGGTCACATGCAGGGGTGTGCGTTTATCTTGTAGTTACGCATGTATCTGCGGGTAATTTTTTCACACATGCAGCGAAGCCCTGAACCTTTCCAGACAACACCTGATGGGGGGTTAATGTGAGGACACAGATGTCAGAGGCAGTTTGATTGAACATTAGCCAGTCTTTAACCTGCCACCTCCAAGTGCAAAGTCTGTGTGATGTGCAACAACCACAGCTTGTATTCCAGCGTATTCACAACTGGCAGGCCAATGTGTGCTGCTTCCTTCAGGCTCCCACAGCTACACCAAACTGAACATACATATGATAGTGCAAAATGGGGTTTTGTTGATGGACGATGATGTCAAGGATATTGTTTTCCATTAACCTAATAACTTCTTAACATTCACCAGGTCGCCAGTTAACCACTTAGGCCTTTTTTTACCACTTGCTAAATAAGTCTTACTGACCATTCAGAGCTTGAACTATCTTCCAAGCGCCAAAAAATCACATTACACGTTTATGTTGATTGGACTTGTTTGAACTATATCACTATTTCTGGGTGTTGAAATTAATCATGCCACTAAATTAGCATCTTTATGCTTGGATAATAGAAAATATAAAGATATCCTCACCATTGCTGGTGCAAAAAAACGAAACATATCGGACTGAAATCACTCTTCAGTAACTAATATTTCCTCCTTAGGGTGGCTATAAGGGTAGCGCTACAGGTGATATGCCTTACAGCATGCATGCATGGAGTAGTTCTTTCATTGACTTCCAGGTTTTGTTCCGTTATCACAAAGCCCCATTGAGTTTACAGTGCTCAATGCACAGAGAGGGGTGGATGGGGCTAATAGATTCCTGGTACCTGCAGGCGAAACTGGATTCACCCAACTCAGTGAATGGGTGAATGCCTTCTCTTCGCACTGACTGTGCTGAGCATTAAAGTGATTACCGGGAGCTTTGCATTACATAAAAGAGAAACATGCAAAAGCTGGTGCTAATGGACACAACCTACATATGTGGAGCTTTTCATCCCTTTAGCTACCAAATATTTGAAAGCTATACACACGTAACTAGCGATTTACTAAGCTTCTTTGGAGCACTGTTGGTTAGAAAAAAGGTTTCATGAATGAAAAATAAACACACACACACACACATACAATGTTCAAGGAAAAAAATGCATTTACAGCTGGGGACATTTCATTGAACTTTAGCTAGTGTGAAAGATATTATAGCAATTTGCAGAATGTTTCTCGGTTTCAACACAAAAATAAAGAAAAACGATTTCTATTTCTGCAAAATGATGCAAAAAGTATTTATATTTCTGAACTTCTGACCTGAATACTGATCCTTCTGTTTGTCCTCATGGAACTCCTTTTTGTCTCATTGTTTCCTGGCTTTTTATTTCCTAGCCTCAGCCTTCCTAGCCCCTTTGGGGGAAATATCCAGCTTGGTTTTTGTGTTTCCATGGATATGAAAAACCTGTAGCCTAGAGCATGGCTATATAGCTGTGAAAACACAGAAACCTTGAATGCTGAATTACCCAAGCCTGAGTGTTTATTCTTCTCTCTAACAAACATCTTGAACTTTGAGCTGATCTTTGCAAGGATCACAACATGAGCACATTTGCACTGCAGATATGACCCATTTGATATGTAAATATAATACTTAAAGTCATGCATATGCATTGTGATCAGCATTAAAGTTTAATGAGTCATTTGTGCAAAGAGTCATAAAAAAACACCCAAAATGCTGTGGTGTGAATCATCACGCATGACCAAAATCCTGCGATCACTAATAAGAAAGGTTAACCTACTCTGGTGTGTGTGTAGATGTGTGAAAGCTCTATTTATGAGCGCGGTGGGCAATCCGTGTGATTAATCATTTGCTTTGGAGGAAAACTGGACTCACCAAAATTCAAACATGCCCAAAGGATTTGATTGAAGAGACTAATTGTCTTTTAGAGGAATTAATTAACTGCTCGTTCATTGGGGACCGGATCACACATACAACGTAGGGGATTTGGTTTTGCTTCAGTAAGATGACATGAGTTACGAGGCCTTGGAGAAACATTCTCTTTGAAGCCGCTCTCTCGCAGAGGATGGGACGGAATCAATTCTGTTCAATTTGCTTTGAAGGGGAAATAGCTTCCTCATCTCGCCGAGTCCATCACAGCTCAGTGGGACACAAAGACTTGTCCCTCTTTACTCTTTGTTGTGAAACCAAAAGCTGGCAATTTGCATTTTTTAAGCTGGCTTAACAATGTCTGATTACCTGACTTTTTTTGAACATGCAGAGACTAAATGAAAAGCAAACCCTTTCATCTAACTCTACACCCGATTACAGGCAGTCACGATACCCCCAAACCATGTCAAGACTGTGCTTAAGGTCAAGGCGTACAGTATCCTGCATAATCGCAGCATCCCTGGGATGTTTGTTGCACGGCATACACTGTCCATTACATATTTTGGCACATATATATGTCCTGAGATACATTTTTAGCGTTGCATTTCACATCTCCTCATTCTCGTACCCTCTCTGACCTTTTCCTTCCAGTTTTTCAAGACGTTATAATGAGGATGGGGCCTAGTGGAGGCAGTTGTCCTCACCCTGATTTCATGGGTCACCGTTTCTGGGGTTTGCCTGCCTTGCCCATGCAATGGAGTCCAAATGAGATTTTTAAGCCATTTCTACCTTCTGTTGCATTCAGCTGAGTTGCCTGCATGAAAAGTGTGGCTGGGAAAGTGAATTACCTGTCCAAATCTTCATGGCCGCTGAGTTGTTACCCTGCGGACGGGAGCTTGACAAAAAGGGACCATTAGGCGCTGATACCGACACACATGTTTTATGCTAAATTTATGATGAAGCTGGCAGCCTACCTGTCATACAGGGGAAACAAGACCATGAAATGAGAATGTAGTTTCAGCTCTTTCATCTACCTGTTTGCTCAGAAGAAACAGATTACAGATGGTGAGGAAAATATTAGGTGGCAAACAAAAAACAAACAACATCCATTACATTACATTAATGACCCGCAGCCAAACAGATTAAACTTAAACAAACAAAATTGAAAGAAAGATAACAAGATAACAGCAGCCAGATGAAAAGAGCTAATATGGAGGCCAATGAAGGGAAATATAATGATTTGCTGAATAAGCAAATTTTAAAAGTCAGCTGATTGTTACATCAGAGCTTGCTAAGAGTAATGTTAATGTCACACTGTCAGTGGTTTTCTTTTCTTCTTAGTCAGATATTTTTATCTTTACACAGAAGCTCCTACCAGCTTCTGTGTGGCTCTATAGTATAGTGATTTATGTATTTCCTTGGCAAGCAAAATGTTGCTGGTTCAATTCCAGCCAGAGACAAAAACCCCCTTTGGGATATTTTGTGTGAAACTGCCAAATCAAACATGTGGAGCTATCTATTATGGTAGCTTTTATATCTGCTGCCAGAATCTAACAGACTTACCCTTCTGTATTAAATATATGCCATAGATACATCATAGCCCTTCTAAAACCCTGTGATGTGACCTGACATACATGTCCCCAGAAATGTAACTAGACTTCATCATCAATACAGTGCACACAGGTATAAATCCTGACATGTAGCTACTGCATAACCTGCATATGTCAGCATTTGTAGATTTAAGTTAGAATAATCAGTTAAGCATTAGCCAGTCTGCTCCAGTTATGGCTGTAGCTAAACATTATATCATGAAATCTGCTTTTTGTTTATATAGCAACATAAGGCTTCACATAATCTACTTAGCTAACAAACTAGCTAGGTGGTGTTGAAATGTGAAATGACACTAGTGACACTAGCTAACATGAAGAGATTACCTTAAACCAAAGACCAAGCAACTTACAGCACTAACTGGACATTGCAGGTTAGTAATGTTAAGTCCTATTTATAGTTAGGTCCATATGTATTCGAACAGTGACACAATTTGTGCAATTTTTAGTCTGTACGCCAACACAGTAGGGTTTAAATCAAAACAACAGGATCTTTTTGGACCTCATACTCCAGATGTTTTATCTACGTAATCGGTAATGACATCACGAGCATACAGGCCTTAGCTGGCTGTGAAGTTGCATGTCCAGAAATTCTTTTGACCCACTGAAAATGGGCAGCTCTTCTTAAAAAAATCCTGTAAATAGTTGCTTAAATGCTTTTATTAAACTCTTTAATTTAAAGCTGAAAGTGTGCACTTCAGTGATATCTTAATTGAACTCCACTGTGATGGTAAAAAAAAAGAGACAAGCTACAGAAATTGCATCATTGCCCAAATATGGTTGGGTGCAACTGTAAACACACCATTTATCCAGGAGAAACCACAGCAACAAGCAGCATATGCATAAATAGCAATGACACTGTTACTGAACAGCACACAGTATTAAAAATACAAGATATTTCAAGAGGCAGCAGCTGCCCAAGATAGTGTGTCTGTGAGTACCTGCGCGCTCACCTGTGTGAACACTTGTGTGTACACCTGTGTGCGTGAGAAAGCTTGTGTTCATAAGGTTTCTCCATGTAATTGTCTAATAGTGCATGTGGGGAGTAACAGCTCTTTTTTTCAGGGAACACAAGGAGGTTGATCAACTACTAAGCTGCTCCTACTAATTCCTACAGCTGTTCTAACTTTTCTGGATTACTTACAACCCCCTCTGTCTGCATAAAAGCAGTGTTGGAACACATTGTGGTACCATATCCATGTGAGAATCAGTGGAACAGTATTGTACTGCAGAAATTAGTGTGTTGCTACAAAAATCCAAGAAAAAGGCAATTAAGACTGGAAGAGAGGCAGAGTTTCCCATAACACTTAAAATGTATGTTTTTCCTACAGAGAAATGGCAAAGAAAGTCAGTGTGTCAGTGAGTACAGTTCCTTCACCATCAAACGGCGCACAGAAACTGGGGCAAATTCTGACAGTAGGTCTGGCAGACCTGAAACCAAAACTGAGAGGTTTCTGAGAGTTAACAACTTGCATGATAGGTGGTTCACAGGACAACGGCGTAGCTAAATAGTGTTCGTAGTAAGCAAGTCTGAGTTTCAACTGTGACTTTGAGCTGCAGGTTTGACAGATGAGTTGCCGCAAGGAAGGTCATTGCTAAGACATCAGAATAAGACAAAGAGCCTTCTGCCTATGACAGAAGTACTTCAGGAAAAAAAGACAAGATGGTAAGCTTGAAAACATGGAGTGGCCAGACTTAAACCCCATTGAGCTGGTTTGGGATGAACTGGACAGAAGAGTGAAAGCAAACCTACAAGTGCCACACATTTATGGGAACTTCTGCAACAGATATTGGGAAGAACTTTCTGAAGAATATTTGATTTCTATTGTAGAAAGAATGCCACGGGTGTGTTCGGCTGTTATATCTGTTAAAAGTGGCCACTTTAATGAGTTCATAGCTTAGAATGAATTTTTTTTGTTTGCTTATTTGTTTGTTAGGTTATTTATTTTGATCATTTAAACAATATACAGAAGTTCATTTAGCAAAGAAAAGAAGAAAAAATGCTGCTCAAAATACAGCAAAATACATTTCAAATATTGCCTCAGCGGTTCTGAATCAGTTAGGAAGAGGTGCACATTTATTTATTCCAACCCTTCACCATAAATTGGTCTCTAAATTGATTCCATGATTTCTTTTTTAACTCCATTTGCTTATTTCTACTATGCTTTCATCTCAGAGTACAATGTGACATTACAATGCATAATTTTCAATAAAAAACTTGAAAAATTGGGGTTTTCTAAAACTTTTGAAGGGTAGTGTATGTGAGACCAGAATTTGTGGTCAAAGCTAACTGATAGAGCCACCTCCCACTTCTATTGATTTATCTACTTTATCTATATTACTATATTATTATTAATGAAACTATCAGCTTTGATCTCAGAATTTGTAGATTTTTTTTTAATTGTTTTTCTCAGAGCGCTTCCTCCTCTAAATATCCTTTCTTGTTTGTTTGTTTGTTTGTTTTTTTAACTCAGAATGGCCTTTTTATACCACTGTACTTTTCTCTGTTTGCAGTGTGAATGTTTGTTTTTTGGGGTTTTTAGTTTGTTAAGTTTAAAAAAAATGGAAAGGCAAAAGGAATGTGAGGAACTAAATGGAAAGATTTGGCACTAGTCATTGAATTTGCATATTTAAGACAGGAACGGGAGCTGAACGTGATTGTGGCAATTCTAGAACTGTGAAGCAGCAGGGACCTCTGGTATGGCAAAGTTTTTCCAAATGTTCTTTCATGTGCAGAAATTAATATTGTATGAATTTGTTGTGGGACCTCCACACTCATGCAGAAATGTAGAGCACAGAACAGATACAGAGGAATATCAATGACAGAACAGGTGTGACATTGAGTATGTCAAACATCACAAGGGGTTGCAAAGCTGCTTAAATAGAGCACCCTGTATGTGATTTGTCTATTGATGTATAGCAGGGGCTCCACTTAGCCTAATGGGGGCTTGTAGGCTACGATCTATAGGTTTGTGACATGTGACAGCTACTTCCCTTTTCTTTAAATTTAAACCTTATTTCAAAGAAATCATGTTTTGACATGATTTTGGCACGATCAAAGACTGCATTTTCAGTTTTCACAGCATTTTGAGCTTCTGCGCAGACGTATAACAGAATGTTAAGCTTTGTGTTACTCGTCAAAGCATCAAAGTCTACATCAAAGTCTTTATGAACTCGGGCTTGTACCTTCTACTATTTATAAGAGAAAATTACATTTACTAACGGTGCTCTTAAGCTTCTGTAGTGATAATTTCACTGGGAGGGTTTCATGCTGATCCCAGGCATATGAGAACTCCAACTGTGAGTTACATAATACCATCTCTGAGAAAAAAAATAAATGGGTCTAAACAGCTCCTCCAATATTGCAATCATATTCTAAAGTGGCAATAGGAAATACAAGTGATAATGGGAGGAATCAAAGCAGACTGTTCGAAAACAGCATTTGACCATCTACAAGTTTAAACTTTAACCTGTAAAATTCTGTTATTTTGCATTTGAATTAAATTTTTTTTAGTTAATTTTTACCTCTAATTCTCTTGGTAATTATTGGATTTTGAATAAAGATGGCAGTAAAAAGACAACTATGGCAAATACCAGCAACCTCCAACTGCGACTCGCCAAATAGTCACGGAATACTCTAGGCCAGCGGTCCCCAGCCCCCGGGCCTCGGACCGGTACCGGTCCGTGAGTCGTTTGGTACCTGGCCGCAAGAGTTGAGGCTCAGGTGTGAAATGTATGGTTTTCAGGGTTTTTATCGGTTTTCAGCGTTATTTTGTTATCGTTTTTATCGTTAACTCGGTTTTCCTGGGTCTTTTCACGTGTGTTATGAATAAATCTTCTTTTTTTCGGTACCGGTACTAGTTTTATTTTGTTGTATTTATCCGCGACACCTTAAAGGCCGGTCCGTGAAAATAATGTCGGGCATAAACCGGTCCGTTGCGCAAAAAAGGTTGGGGACCGCCGCTCTAGGCCACTCTAGGCCTGTATGAGCTTTAACAATCACCACTTGTAACAAGCCTGCAAATAATAACTTTTTCTCAGTGACTGTTGGTTGCCAGACGTTCACCAAATAGTCTAAACGAGCCAAATTACACCACTTACAAAAAAAATCCTACATCAAAATCTTCATTGAGACCACAAGGAGATGGGGTGACTTCAAAATTCAAAGTTCTGTGGTAGAAAGGATGTTTTTATACTCTTTTTATTCTGCTCTTATGATAAAAAAAAAATAAAGGTGGTGTAAGAGTTTATCACTGGAGACACAGGAAGGCATTCAGTCACAGGAAAAGCAAATTAAATCCACGGGTATTGTTTTCCTTGTTTAAAATATCTGATAACCTTTGAGACATGCAAAGAAAATTGTTAAAAATTGTTTATTAAACTACAAATCGAAAACTAAGCATCTTTAAAGTGGAAGTAATGCTGTCAAAGGTTTCATCACACCAAACAATTATGCAAAATGAATTTTTAAAAAAGCACCAAAAAAATCATTCCTAAAAGAATAAAATTAGCTTTTTGTGCCAGGGGTGTAGTTACTTTTTCCACAGCAAACTTCCCTTATAGGATTGATGGAGTGCCATGTTGAGCACAGGTTCTTTTTATCAAGATGATCAAATGTTTGCTTCTCTAAATCAACAATTTGGGATTTACTTTTTTCACATGTCAATGGTAACTTTGGATCAAAATGTGGCTTGCTTTGGGAATGCTGAACTCTTTCATTTAACAAACAGAACACTTAAAACAGCGCTGGTATCTTTAAGCTTCATAGATGTCTTTACGTGCTGGTGGTGGGCCTTCTGCTCGGTAACCTCAGATGATGCTGTTGTTGCATTGTAGGGCCACAGTGAGTTTATTTCCAAACTCTTTATGTAACTCTCCTTAGACATCGAAGGAAATGCCGATGTCTAAGAAGTGCTCTTTTGATTGTGTGAGATTGAGGTGAGTGGTGTAAACTGCAGAGGCTGCAGGCTATAGCAGGGCTGTAATGTATTCCTGTCTGCTGGAACATAAACCTTTCAGATGGAGAAATGGGCTGAATGGGAGATTCTACTCCCTTCACTGTCTCCATTTGGGATTTGCATTTATTCCAAATCATTTTTTCATGATAATATTTATTTCCGAATTTATGTTTTTTTAATTTATGTCATATTGAACACTTTGAGGTTTTATAAGCTAAGGTCTTGGTGTGTGCTAATCTATCAAAATCCACAGGCTGCCCTTTCTGACAGTGGTGTGAGTTTTAATCACTGTAATGGGTTTCACCCACACAAGATTAATAGGGCTCATATAGTCAACTGAATTACTATCATCATACTATATTACCATCATTCTTCATGTCCTGATGGCCTTTGTGACTACCGGTAAGCACTCCCTTATAATAAAACACTGACAGATCTTGACCAGGCAAGATTATCTCTGTTAGTATTAAGTCCATCCCCCTTAATGTTCATATGTGAGCATGACACAGCAAATGGAAAATTCACCATTATCAACATATACTTATTTCCACCTCACCTGAGTCTTATCAGCTAAATACTCCCCTGTCTGTGTATAAACTTTCCTTTTGCATTTGAGTCTAGCTTTTAGCCAATTGTCAAAGTTGCCCAGTTTTCTGTATAAGTCAAGTCAAGTCAAGTCAAAATTTATTTCTATAGCACATTTAAAAGACTAGTGTACATCAAAGTGCTTCACAAAACCACAATGCAGGCAGAACAAGGAACAAATAGGACAGTTACAATTAAAATTACATTACATGGTGTAGTGCAGGCCGAATTAAAGTCAGACTATTCGCTTCGAAAGCTAAGTTGAACAGGTGTGTGTTTACAATACAATACAACTTTATTTGTATAGCACGTTTAAAAGACCAGCGGCACACCAAAGTGCTTTACAATAAAAACAGGAAAATTAAGACAATAAATAAAACACTATAAACAAAGTACCACATATGTCATCAGGTTAAGAGCACTAATTATACAGCAATAAAAGGGAATATAAGAACAAAGTTACTGAGAACAGATATAGCTAAAAGATAAAGTACATAAATAAGAAATTGAACCAAATATAAAATAGAGACACTAACTAGATGGAAAAGCTATGTTGAATAAATGAGTTTTTAAACGGGATTTAAAAGATAAAACGGAGTCTGACGCATGGATAGCGATAGGAAGGTTGTTCCACAGATTCGGTGCAACCAGGGCAAAAGCACGGTCACCCCTAGATTTAAGTCTAGATCTAGGCTGAGCCAGGAGTAATTGGGCTGAAGACCTGAGGGCTCGCCCAGGAACATATAGGTCGACAAGATAACGAGGGGCTAAATTATTTATAATTTTAAAGGTGAGCAACAATATTTTAAATTCAATGCGATATATATGCATATACCAATGCAACTCAATAAGAACTGGGGTGATAGAGGCATGCTTTCTAGTGCCAGTCAGAAGGCGAGCCGCAGCATTCTGGACAAGCTGGACAAGTTTAAGTGTGATTTGAACGATTGAATTGATTCCGATGCACGATATCAACTGGGAGATTATTCCAGAGTCTAGGAGTGGCAATGGCAAAAGCACGGTCACCTCTGGTTTTTAAACAGGACCTTGGTTGCATTAGGAGCAGTTGGCTGGAGGATCTTAATGCTCTCTTTGGGTTGTACAGATCAAGGAGTTACCAAGATAACTTGTAGTAAAAAAATATTTAGACGTCCAAGTGTAATGGGAAGCTATTACCTAAAGCTGCTTCTAAAAACTACATGGGTGTGTCACAATGATACCTGCTAATTAGCCCTACAACCAATCGAACATTAACTACTGACTTCTGTGCTCTTTCCCTCATTTTTCTTCTCTCATTCTTTCTCTCGCCCTCATCTTCTTTCTCCTTGGCTCTTTCTGTCACTATCAGGCAAATTTATTTGGACTTTTGTCAACAAACCTTTGAACTGCTTCTGGAGTCTGAGGACGCCTTAGGGCCATTCTGTTGGTTTGAAATCATGACCATGAAGCTATACTCTTCCTTCTGAAGTTGATCACTGTCTCTAAGGTCTTAACTAAATTAATTCATTTCTATGGGGATGAACTTGAGTTTGGAACCAACCTCAAGTGACCACTGAAGTGAAATAAACTTTCAGGCATTTTTACTTCATTTTTCAGCTCCAAATGTGCCTTTGAAATGTTACGCTGATTTCTCTGAAGCATTCATGTACCTTTCTTTTCTAGCATGTTAGACTTGCTAGCTTACTATTGAATAATCTTCCAAGTTTGTGGTTGGATTGTAATCAGCAAAGAAAACTGTAATCTACTGAAACCAACTGACTGAAGAGCTGATATCCATCCCTTGATTAACTGAAGTGGTCAAAATGCACCTACTGACCTTTTCCCACTAGCCCTATTAGACCAAATTGATCACAAACAAATATATACAGCTAGCATTAGTTCCCATTATTTAAAAATTATTAAAACATTGTGGCATGCAGAGGAATCTTAGCAAAGAAGCTCCACAGAAAGTTGGAGCTTGCGGTTTGGTCCCAAGCTGGTAGGGGGAGCTCTCTAATAAACAGACTTGCTGATGCTACACTGTGCTTCGATGGTCAATAACAGCATAACAGAACTCACTTATGGTACTGCATTCATTCTATAAAACAATTACTGTCAGTGACTTTGAACCGCAGTATAAACACAACATTCAAGATAACAGGTAAAAGTAAGATAACCATAAACAATAAAACAAAAACATCGAAACAGCAGCACCTGTCCCAAGGCATGATGGGAGAGAACTAGCTGCTCCCCCAGCACGCCACAATATAGTGCCGAGTGTTTATGATTCATTTCCTTGCCTGTTTTCCTTCCGCTAGCCTGCTACGCTGCCCTTCCACCTGCCTGTGCCTCTGGAGATCGTTTTCCTCGGTCAGAACTGGGATTTCTCACCCACCTGTCCCACCACCTGCCTACACGTTTACCTGGCTCGGCCTCCGGTCACGAGAACACTCCATCCAAGTCTGTATTTCAGTTTGTGCCAAGTAAGCTCTCCAACTCTCCACCTAACATATTTTAACCCTTGACTTTCAGGTTCACCCCTTAACTCTGTTCTGTTCTCCTCCCATAGACCGATCAAGTCCTCTGCCAGTTTTCCTGCACGTCCCGAATCTGTGTTTCATGTTTTCCCTGTCATTGTAAATAAACACCATTCACTGCAGTTCCCTGGTGTCTGTGTTCTGCTGCATGGGTAGGTAGGTCCTAGCAAACAATCATGCATGAATTGGTTTGCAGTTCATTCACAGGTGCTGATGGTGATGAGACACTTTATGTGATGCTGTATCTCACCATATATTTTAGGGGACTTTGGGGTCAACACAAGGAGCCATTTTTGGAACAGCTTACCGAGCAGGTCATCAACACTGGGAGTCAAACAGGATGCTAGTGAAATAGCTAGGGCCCTTCTTTATGTGGCTGTCTTCAACATTCACTGATCCGCTCTCATAATTAAAACAATACCCCACAGCACAGTCATCTCACAGAGCCATAATTTGCTACAGCAGTTTGACAGACTGAATTAAGCACCATGCTTAGTTTCTCTCAAAATTACATATTTGCACCTGTTAATAACTCCATATGGTGTAGGATCTATGAGGGTGATGGAACATGAGCAATCAGGTTTGGCAATTAGACCAAGAGCCAATGGGACTCTCCCAATGAACGCAATCAGAGAAACTCCATTACACATGATTAGTTTGAGTGGATGTGCAACAATAGAAGGAAGTGAAATGATTAGAGCCAACTGCTGTAGGTCATGCCAGCTTTATAAATAAAACCATACAGCACAATACACACAAATAGGTCCATTAAACAATATGTGCTAGGGATAAATAAAGAAATCTGCTGTGGTGCAAAACAGTAGTACAAGATGACAAACAGATGGAAACTCCACAGTAGAAGTTTAATGGAAAAAATAACTCACAATTAGTGCATCTTTGTACAGCACTCTGAGGAAAAATCGGCAAAGAAATGTTAGAGAAGAGGCTGGAATAATTACTGCAGGATTCAAAACAACCATAAAGAGAACAGATGCCGACTCTCTCTCCAAGTATTAGAGACTCGAGGATAAAAGCCTGTAAGATATGCAGAAGAAGATGAAAGCATCACACCTGGATTATTTTGTTTGTATTTGGCACTAATCCTCTCAGCACTACCTCGATGTTGGTCGGCAGTATTAGAATATGGCTGACAGGGTGGTTTGTGCACATGAGCTGCTATTCAAAGATGGGGAAATCCAGTAAAATCCGAGGATAAGGAGGTACTCCAAGTGCAGTCAACAACTTTGCATGTATTTAGCCTAAAAAGAAAATCAGCAAATATACTCAGGCAGGGGTTGGGGGAAGTATTGACAAATAAACGAATATACTGACGTCCCAAATAAATTTGAGATCGAACAAAAATAAGAATTAAAGTCCCATATTTTCAAATTTAACTAAAATCTGCATCAATTTTGTATTTAAGGGCAAAAAATGTTAATTTTAAAGGTTTGTTGATAACTGACTGAGGTGTGGAACCCATGGATATCACCAGCCAACAGGTTTCCCAGAGTACAAGTACATTTACAGGGGACTGTGACAAAGTGGCTACGGTTGAATTCATTTGCTGTTTGTCACTTACATATATTGTTAATTTGTCCTGTATTATCGTATAGTGAATCATAGTGCTTTAATGTAGACACTGCAGATGTAACCTTGGCTCTACATGCTACCATTGGTTACATTCTTTACATCTGTGAAAATGTTCTTAAAGCCACTATTCTCCTCACTGACATCCAGATCTTACATTGCTGAGGTCACTGGTGTGTGTGTGTTTTCCAGGATGTACTCTATTTATTTATTGCTAATGTTTTCACTCTTTCTGGCACATCTGTTTACTTTTTGCAGCCCAAGAACATCTTGTTTCACTTATTTGACTCCTGGTTTTGGATTCAGAGCAACAGCTTCAAATGCAAATGTCACATTCAGAATCAGCTTCAGACCTTTTACCTGCTCAATTTATGAAGAAACAGCCCACACTCTGTAACATCCAATACTTTTGTTTGAGCTATCTAATTAAAGCTGAAAGTCTGCAGTTGTTTCTTGTTTTATTTCAAATCTACTTCGTGTGAAAATTGTCTCACTTTCCAACATGTGCAGACCCAGCTGTATTATATTACTTGGGATTATTTGCTTCCATCTGTGAGTGTTTTACTGCACAACAAAGAAACAGACAACTTAATGGAATTTTAAATACAGAGTATTTCAGAAAATATTTACCCCCCTTCACTTTATTGTCTTGTAGATTTATTCTAATGGACAAAGAAAATCTGTGGATGCTTTTTCCTTCTGGTTTGTTCACTACTGTTCATCTGTCTGCTGTCTTCCTGTTGACATGTTCCTTTTTTATCCCGTGTTTGCTTGTACATTTTTACGTGGGCAGGTTGTCATTCGTGATGTCTGAGCTCTGAATACAGTCACTGTTTACTGCAGCAAAATGCAGTGACAAATTACAAAAAGGTATAAACCCAGTAAAGGTGATTTCTACACCTCAAACTGCTATCTAGCAAAAATTTAAAAAAAGTGTATTCTGGGAGATTTTGTCCTAATAAATTTAAAGTGGGCACTGTAACTGCAGTTAAAAAAGACATTAATTCTTCCCAATCTTAACATTACCATGAGCTATACAATTGGCCATGGGCTACGTTTCCACTCTTAATAGTTTTTATTGTGTGATTAAATGCAGTAATACAGTCTCTTTAAATGCTATCCTTTTATTCTGGAGCCACCACAATGCAGATGAGACGTCTCAGTCAGACGTATTACCATTTCCTCAGTGAAACAAGCTTAACAAGCAGCAGTGATGCACAAAGTGAATTTTGGTCTGAGTTTTTTTTTTCTTCCTGTTACCTGAAATGAATACCTGCAAGCAACACAGGCCACAGAAATGGACTGTAAAGTAGAGCGAAAAAGTTCTTGAACATTAACAATTATATATCTATGAAAAGAACCAGACAAAAATTAAAGAAAGGCTTACAGAAGCTCTCACATATACTCAAAGTGCAACCAGCAGGGGGTGAGTCCCCTGGCTGGAAAAAGTGAGATTCTTTAGAAGTCTACAAGTTCATGAGAATACAGCCTACTTCTCACTTTATCTAACACCTCAAGAAACACTTCCCTGATTATTTTATAGTCCCAAACACTAGTTTTAAGTCATCTTGCAGTATCATGTTCAGAGACTATTTCTGACAAGACTTCAGTGAACAGTCGATGGATCAGCTGAAGCTCCAGATGTCCTGTGTCAATATTCTTTCTTCATATTACTGAATATATGTTTTCTTCTTTTGTCCTCTCCTTGCCCATATTCATTGAATTTTAAGGACACATTACACAGCATGCTGAAATATACCAAGCTTTCTGCAAATAGCTCTTTGAATAGAATTTAATAGTATTTTTGCATCAACAAGGTGATTTTCAGATTGGGTTGTATTTGACATTTTTCACAGATTCGTCTAAACAAATGGGAACAAATGACAGGCTACTGGTAACAAAGAGCCTAATTATGAAATTAAAAATAGTTTTAAACTGTCTGTTATGTGCAGACAATGCTGAGTTGTGTTGAGCTTTTTTCTTGAGTTAGGTGCCTTTTATATGTCTGATGGATTTATAGGTCAGTGTTAAGCAGCTTAATAAAAACATTATTCCAAAAATGATCTGGTTCAGTGACTAAATATGTGTGAAAAAGCATCCAATGTCCAAAGAACAACTTTAAAAGATTATCAGCAAACAAGAATGGCTCGAGGCTTTTCCACAGTACCGTGGAGTTAAATAAATGAGAAATGAGGGTAAGATTCAGGACATACCTCTTTTGTGATTCACCACCATGTTTCTAAGACTCTAAAAATCTCAGAAACATGGTGTCTAACCAGATACTTATTCTGATCTTACTCTGGCATTACCTTGGCCTCCAGCAACACTGGGGATATCTGAGGATATCTTCTTCAATGCACATATTAAACAAATATGTTGGATTGATTTCTTGTATTTCTATCTAATATCTCTGAAGTTAGACTCATCCTGTATCAGAGCGATACTAAAAAAAAAAAAATTAAAAAAACTTGTTCATGCATTTATTATTTCTAGGCTGGATGATTGTAGTTCATTATTATCAGGATGTCCTAAAACCTCTCTGAAAAGCCTTCAGTTGCTCCAAATGCTGCAGCAAGAGTACTGACAGGAACTAGAAAAAGAGATATTATTTCTCTTATATTGGCTTCTCTTCATTGGCTCCCTGTTTATAGTCCTCCTCCTCCTCACATACAAGGTCTTGAATAATCAGACCCCATCTTAAAAACCTCATAGACTCATAGCATCACAATAGAGCACTTTTCTCTCAGACTGCTGGTTTGCTTATGTTTCCTATAATATTTAAATGGGAGGCAGAGCCTTCAGTTTTCAGACTCCTCTTCCGTGGTACCAGCTCCTAGCTTGGTCTCTCTCCCCTCACCTCCACCTGGTCATGGTGGGATGACCCACCCCTCCCTGAGCCTGGTTTCTTTCTGTTAAAAGGAGTTTTTCCTCCCGACTGTCACCAAGTGCTTAAGCACAGTAGGAGATTATCTGACTGTTGATGTTTTCTATGTATTGTTGTAGGGTCTTTACCTTACAATGTTAAGCACCTTGAGGCAATTGTTTGTGGTATTTGTTCTATATAGTTAAAACTGAATTGAATAGATTCACAAGTCACTGATATATTTTCTGCAAAGATGTTGAAATTATTCTTTTAAAAACATCACAATTCAATGAGTGGCATGCGGTGTCCTTATATACAGTCTGAGAACATGGTGCGCATTCAATTTAAACGAAATACTGCTCGGTCGTTCCTCAGTGATTAAAATGTCTTTGTGAATTTGTGATATGTGAATGTCTGACATATATAAACTTCTTAGATTTCTAAAAGGAAAACAGGACCTAAAGCTTTACTTTTCAAACCGAGGAACTATTTTCAAACAGACAACATTGTCCCCACCTCCAACAAACTTCTGACTCCACCCACATGCAAGGTCCTCTGTCACCGTAGTCCACTCTTCCTTCAAACAACCCGGAGGATGAATGCATATGAAGTCGCTCTCCTGCTTCCCTCACAGCAGACAATTAAATTTCCATGATTAGAAAAGTGCTGTGGATGAGGGTGAGGATGGCTCATGAAAAACCCATTTCAAGTGGTTCTGTGACACGGCGGGCACCAAAGACAGAGCGTGCTTAAAAAAGGCAATAACGTTGCATGCTGTGGGATGCTGACTAACAAGATGAAAAAAAGATCAGCATGTGATGCCTCATCTTTCATCTTGTGACAATTAGAAGTTAGTGGTTAATGCTCTGTAGGCTGTGTAGCTGCTCCCCCTACCCATCCCACCTCCCCTCGTTTTGTGCAAACAGAGCACAATAAGATAGCAAACGGACGGTGCAGATGTTCCACGATGGTGCACCAGCACATGAATAAATGCTCCCCTGGAGCCACAGTGGGCATGTCCCCTCCGTGACAGACCAGTGTGAACCAAGTAAAAGATCCCAGATAGATTTCCCAGAATTCTCAGTGACAGAGCCAAAACCCTGAGGCCCACACAGCTCATCGTCCTCATCCATCTTTAGACTAATAATCTATAACCTAATCCATCCTCATATATAGATTAGATCTGGCCTGGAAGCAATGAATACATCTGCGCTCTGTAAGTGTGTGCCTGCAGCAAAAAAATGAAGGACAGAATGTGTTGAGCTGCTATTACAGCTGGTGGTGATACTGAGAACTAAAACATTTTTTTCAATAATAATTTATTTTTTTTATGTTTCTATTGCAAAGGAATGATGATTGGAAAACACTGAAATCCCCTTCAGGACAACAACATCAAGGATTAAATGAAAAATCAATAATGAGAGATGGACTACTGTCTAGATTTATGTTGCACAATATCACATCCCAATACAACTAAACTAACAATAAATGTATTATAGTTATTAGGCTGCAAAAGCCTTTGTTTGTAGTCGATTTATACTAAATAAACCGTGACATAACTTCTGGTTCTGAAAAGTGAAGCCAATAGACAGAATGCACCAAAACGTCTGGAGAGTTAAACAGTATACATAAAAAGCATTTGGTTGTTTAAAACTTTAATTCCACTGTGCTCAAGTCTTGTTGTTCCACCCTGTCTTCACCTGCCATGTTTCCCAATCTTGTGTATTTTGAGAGCATCTACCAGCATCCTGCACTCTTGCTCTTTTTCCTGAGAATATTCAGTAATCTGAATGTCCAACTTTATTATGAATAAGTCAAAAATACACATCCAAAATGTGTGTATTCTAATTTTAATTTTAAGTTGCCAAATTGTCTGTTAAATGCACTGTACATGTAAATAAATCCATCTCTCAGTGCAAACCCACAAAGCAATTCAATGGGTGTGTGCAGTTAATGTATCTGTTCAGGCAGGCGATCATCAGAGACATAAAGCAAAGCAAAAAGCCTGTATGTGAAGAGGATTCACACAAAAAAGAGGACCCAGGTGAGGGCACTAAGCAGCAGATGAAAACCAGGAGTGCAGGGGAAGCAGTCACAAGGAGGAAGCCAAACTTCAAACAAGACAGGAGAAAACCAGCAACCAAAGTAAAACAGGAAACAAATAACAGATACTGACATGAGCAGATATTAAAAATTAGAAAAAGAAAGGAGAAAAACGAAAGAAAAAAATGTGACATGAAAGAAAAGTAACCTTCAAAGTAAAGCAAGAAACAAACGAAAGAAAACAAGCACTCACAGAGCGCAAAACTCCACGGAGGCAGCTGACCCTCTAGGAAGCATTTATATTTTCAGGGGACATTATTATATATTTTTTAATATACATATTTTTATATATTTTTTCTTTATTCTCTTTAAACGTACTTTACAAAGTTTGTAGTGCAGTAAAAGTTTGACAGGGGTATCCTGACAGATGTTTACTTTGATTACATAAACATTATATAGGGGTGGGCAATCGATAATAGGCATGGATTTGTAAGGAATTGGACATGAATAACTTGAGCTTATTATATAATATTGCATTGCAATATATTTCTAACTAATGAGGCTGCTCTTTCTCCTGACAGCACTTTCTAAAGAGATATAACACATTTTATGGTTAACTTGCAAGAAAGGCAGATGTGAAATGTAAAAGTGAAGACAGAGGTCAAATGTGACATGATAGTTTAAATCTTTATATAGTTTCTAGTTGTTAAGTTATAAGACTCTTCCATCAATAAATTATTACGTTTTCCTTCGAGACATTGTAAGGGTATTTTATTTCGTTGATTGTTAACATGACTCCAGTCTACGCCCCTACAAAAGTTGATCAGTATTCAATCAAAGGTTTTTCAGCTGTCGTGCTTACATACAGAGTGATGAGCATGTATGCAAACTCTACCAAAAACACAACCTGACACAAAAGACTAACCAAAAGCATGACAGCAGACAGTCAGACATACTGCGGCGTCTACATCAAGAACCAACATTAAAAAAAAAAAAACTCTAAAATTTCATTAGAATAACTACAAAGTAAAAAACTCACAGCAGAATCAAAACCTTCAACACCACCATGACAGTAATGAAACCAGAACCAGAATTCACAAATACAACAGGAAGTGAAGCTTCACATGACAACAGTACATTAAAATCTGAACAAAGGGGTGTGTGACAAAGCAATATTAATACATTGTTGAGCCATGTAAAGTTTGGAATTTCAGGGTTTGTTGTGCTACAAAGCTGGATGACTCTATCTGGCAGGCCTGGAAGCAACACGTTTGACTGGTTCTTTCATCTACAGCATGTGTAGGTTCTCTGCTGGGGGAAAAGATTGTTTTAGATGTGCAACTTGTTAAGCTTTAGCTTTCTAACAATAAGCTTTAATGTTTAAATAGATCCTGTTTAAAGTTTCAGCGCTCTAATCCGCTGCTGTCACGTTAGAAATAAACAACAGCACCGAGAGTGCACTCATTATTAAAATAATTTTTTTTAATTATTTTGCTAAATAACCAGATTTTTGATATCTATTTTTAATCTTCATTAATCTCTAATTAAGAATTAATTTCTTGTCTTATTTACAAATGTGTTGCATTTTATTGTTAGATTTGTATGTTCTCTATATGTTTTATCATCATTTGATCAGAATCATCTGGAAACATCTCTGACTGGAGTAGACTCGACTTATAGGAATCATTTTGTGCAGATCAAGAGTCACAGTCGAACCAGCGAAACACCCCATTTTGCACGAGCGTGCTCAGAACATGAAACAGAAAGCCCTGCTTAACAGAGAAAGTTAGGGTTTGGTGAGCAAGCTGACACAATGAAAGCCAAGCTGTCTTGTTAAACAAACAAGAATCCAAAACTTAAAACTAAAGAAAAGCCTGAGACCATGACAGATCAGCTGCTGTTTAGCTGTTGCTTCAGCTCTCCATACTGTGGAGATAACGTAAAGAGCAAGACATACTAAAACATGCTAAAATGCTAAATAACAGCCATGTCTGTGCTTCTTGATATAGAGGTTGTTGACCTCAGTAAAGCTGGAACAATATTAATCCAGAATCAACAAACGCATAATGGAGACATTCAAATACCACCAGAGATAATAGCAAGCTACTTTAAGCCTAATCGAGTTACTTACAGCTTTGTGAATGGTTCACACTCCACTATAACACAGAAATACGTCTGGATAAAACTGACATCTGGTTTGATTTATGCTTGGAGCCCACAGATATACTGCGTGTCAGGAGCCCACAGTTTATTGCTGCTTTCCACCCTTTGGCACCTGAAACACGCAATAAAACACAATAAAAATTCAGCGGAGAGCCGTGAATCGTTTTTTCCTCAGTTGCAAGAATTACTTAAATGTGCTGTCTCAATGTGGAAGTGCCATAAACCTGCAGTCTGGCTAATGGGCAGCACAGGGTAACTGCTCTGTTTACAATAAGATGTTTCTATAGAAGTCTATGAAATTGAATGTCCTGATGTGTGGCCCCAAGCAATCGTTTCTTCCTCAGAACAGCACTGAGGTCATTTTAAAAAATTCTGGTTACATTTACAGTAAGTTGTGAAGTGATTCAGGGTGCGTGGATCTGCCTTTTCTTTTCTCTTCCTTTATCTGTGTGAATGTGAGCTCAATCTTTGAAAGTGAGTCTCCATCTACAATCAAGTACGTAAACCTCTTACCTGTCAGGTTTGCAGATGACACTACAATGCTGGGACAGGTCACTGGAGGAGATGAGTCTGCATACAAAGAGGAGGTTCAGAAGCTGACAGAGTGCTGCACTGAGAACAGCTTCTTTCTCAACACCAAAAAGACCAAATAGCTGATTGTTGATTTTAGGAGAAATCAGAATTCCCACCTACTACTGAATATAAATGGAGAGGAGGTGGAGAGACTCTAGCTTCAGGTTCCTGGGTACAAACACATCACAGCAGAGCTCGTAAGGACATACATCACTCATTGCCTCATTAACAAAGACTTTATATCCTGAGAACTCTCCTGTCTTTAAGCCCTGCATCACTCAAAGTGTGATGCAGGGCTACTCTTACTCATGGTATGCTAATAGCTGTGCAGAAAAACTGCACAAAGATCACCAACTCACAGTCCTGCTCTAAAAGAAACACATACATCAGGCTGTCTGCTAAAGTATGTTGCAGCTCCAGCCAAACCCTGCCAATCACTTGCCTGAACGTCTGCCCTCAGACCAATATTTCAGGTGCATCAAAGCATGCGCTACACAATTAAGAAACAGATTTTTAGGGGCGCCAGTGAGCAGGCAACCATATGCCACATAGCCAGAAAACAGTGGCTTGACTCAAGTCCAATCTGTGGCCGTTTGCTGCATGTCTTCCTCGCTCTTTCTCCACTTTCCTGTCTGTCTCTACTGTCGCTATCTAATAAAAGGCAAATGCCAAAAAAAAAACCAACAACAATTTAAAAAGAAACTGATTTATGCCAGATTCATCATCCCACTGAATTCTGCTCTGAAATAATCCACATGCCAAATCTATCAACACCTGGTGCAGTACTATTTCTTGTTATTTTATTTAGTGAAGTGAAAATTTTACACAACTACTGTGGCCATTTTAGCTCTCTTTAACAATATGTTAAGGTCTGGAAATACGTATGGATGTTGGTGTGTTCCTTTTCTGGGTAGTGTACAGAATTTGTCCTACCACCCATCCCCAGTCACCATTTGCCCCACATTGATCCAAGGTCACTGTCAGCCAGGCCACCTGAGGGGTCTCACTTCACTCCATCATCATGCTCAGCCAGTTTGCAAGCATCCTGACGGGTCCCACTTTTGTTGCAACTGCCTACCTCTAGCCAAGCCTGAAGATCATCTATGCTTCCACTGCTGGCCCCCCATTGGACTTCCTGAGGGTCACCGTCACCGCTAGAGGCAGGTAAAGGTCACTAGCCTCTAGACGGTCTCTGCCTCCTCTGCCTAGCCTCATGGCCGGGCCTGAAATGTTATCTTTTTTTACTTGGACTTTCATGCTCCCTGTTATTATTTGATATTCCATTTGGTTCTCAGTTTGTCAAGTGATTATTGTGATCACCATTGTTCTTAGTATTTTCAGCCTTAGTTACTTGTTTCAGTTAATATCACCACATTCTATTCTGCCTTAGGTGTATAATAATATATAACAAAATAGTGTCATTGTTTCTTACTCTTCCCCTTGTGTCCATCTGTGCCAAGTTTCTATTTTAGTGTCTTTGTCTCAATCTTTAGTTACTTCCTGTTTTATTTTGGTAGTCTTTGTCTCTTGTGCCTTGTATTGACTTTTACTTTTCTCGTCTCATCTTCTGTGGTTAGCTTCAGCTATCGTCCCCACCTGTTTTCCTCTTCCCTCATTACCTCTTGTGTTTGTTTTCTCAGCCTCACCATATCCATTGTTAAGTTGTCCCACATAGCTGTGTGTTTCCATGTGTTTGTTAGTAGGGATGCACCGATACCAATATCGGTATCTGGTATCGGCCTCGATACCACATTTTCTAAAGTACTCGTACTCATTAAAAGTCCCCCGATACCGGGGACTGATACCAGTACTACATGCTCCAGTTCCTCATTGAACAAAAGCAAGTACTGGAGGTGTATGTGTCCGAGCATGAACTCCCAAACTATCTCACCGCTCACCAATGGGCTCTTATGGAGACTACTGTTGCCATCCTCACCCCCTTTGAGGAACTAACTAAGGCAAGGCAAGGCAAGGCAAGGGCAAGTTTATTTGTATAGCACAATTCAACAACAAGGTGATTCAAAGTGCTTTACAGAGACATTAGAAACAAGAACAAATAAAAAGCATGATTTCAAATTGATTAAAACAAGCAAATAAACGAACTAACTAATTAACAAACAAACAAACAAACAAACAAACAACAGTATATAAAATCAAAACAGATAAAATCAGAACAGTAGATAAAATCAGTAGTTAAATGTAAGTTTTGAAATTTAAGCTTAAAGTGTGGATTTGGTGCTTTATTCAAATGCAGCTGAGAACAGGTGAGTCTTCAACCTGGATTTAAATAAACTGAGTGTTTCAGCTGATCTGAGGCTTTCTGGGAGTTTGTTCCAGATATAAGGAGCATAAAAGCTGAATGCAGCTTCTCCGTGTCTGGTTCTGACTCTGGGAACTGATAAAAGACCGGATCCAGATGACCTGAGGGATCTGGATGGTTCATACTGGGTCAGGAGGTCATTGATGTATTTTGGTCCTAAACCATTCAGAGCTTTATAGGCCAGCATCAGAACTTTAAAGTCTATCCTCTGACGGACAGGCAGCCAGTGTAAGGACCTCAGAGCTGGACTGATGTGGTCCACTTTTTTGGTCTTAGTGAGGACTCGAGCAGCAGAGTTCTGAATGAGCTGTAGTTGTCTGACTGATTTTTTAGGTAGACCTGTAAAGATGCTGTTACAGTAATCAAGCCTACTAAAGATGAATGCATGGACTAGTTTTTCCAGGTCCTGTTGAGACATCAGATCTTTTATCCTTGATATATTCTTGAGGTGATAGTAAGCTGACTTTGTTATTGTCTTAATGTGTTTTTCTAAGTTTAGGTCTGCATCCATCACTACACCCAAATTTCTCTCCTGGTTTGTGGTTTTTAGATGTATAGATTGAAGTTCTCTGGTGACCTGTAATCGTTTTTCTTTGGCGCCAAAGACTATTACCTCAGTTTTGTTTTTGTTTAGCTGGAGAAAATTGTGGTACAACCAGTCATTGATTTCCTCAATGCATTTACCAAGAGCCTGTACAGGGCCTCGGTCTCCTGGTGACATTGTTATATATATTTGTGTGTCATCTGCATAGCTGTGATAGTTTATTTTGTTGTTGTTTATAATCTGTGCCAGTGGGAGCATGTAGATGTTAAACAGAAGGGGTCCCAAGATGGAACCTTGGGGAACTCCACATGTGATACTTGTCTGCTCAGATGTGAAGTTACCTATTGATACAAAGTATTTCCTGTTTTCTACGTATGTTTTGAACCAGTTTAGTACAGTTCCTGAAAGACCTGTCCAGTTCTCCAGTCGTTTGAGTAATATGTTGTGGTCAACTGTATCAAATGCTGCACTGAGATCCAGTAAAACTAGGACTGACATTTTTCCACTGTCTGTATTCAGACATATGTCATTAAACACTTTGGTCAGAGCGGTTTCAGTGCTGTGGTTCTGTCTAAAACCTGACTGGAAGGCATCGTAGCAATTATTCTGTTTTAAGAAGTAACTGAGCTGTTGAGAAACTGGTTTTTCAATGATCTTACTTAAAAACGGGACATTTGAGATCGGCCTGTAGTTGTTCATTTGTGTCTTGTCAAGATTGTCCTTTTTCAGTATAGGTTTGATTACAGCAGTTTTTAGTGATTCTGGAAACACACCTGATAATAAAGAAAAGTTGACGATCTGTAACAGGTCTGACTCTAAAGTCTTTGAGACCTTTTTGAAAAAACTTGTTGGCAGGACATCTAAACAGCAGGAGGAGGAGTTCAGTTGACCTAAGATGTCCTCCAGGTCTTTGCTGTTAATAGGTTGAAACTGTTTCATGGTGTTTAAACAGTTTTTTGGTGGACACAGTACATATCCTGGATCTGCTGTTGATGTACCAATTGCTTGTCTAATTTTTTGGATTTTTGCAGTGAAGAATTTGGCAAAGTCATTGCAGGCCATGGTCGAATGAAGTTCAGCTGCCACTGACACAGGAGGGTTTGTTAGCCTGTCAACTGTAGAAAATAAGACCCGAGCATTATGGCTGTTTTTAGTGATGATGTCAGAGAAGTAGGACCTCCTTGCATTCCTCAGTTGTAAATTATAATTGTGAAGTTTCTTTTTATAAATGTCATAATGAACCTGGAGGTTTGTTTTTCTCCATCTGCGCTCAGCTTTCCTACAATCTCTTTTTTCATTTTTCACCAGTGTGGAGTTTCTCCATGGAGACTTTTTCCTTCCAGAGATAACCTTCACCTTAATGGGAGCAATAGTGTCCATTACATTTAACATGTTAGCATTGAAGCTATTGACGAGCTCATTGACTGACCCTCTGGACAGGTCAGGTGTTAATGGGAAGACCTGGTTAAAAATTGCACTACTGTGTTCAGTTATACACCGTTTTGTGATCACTGTTGTTGATATATTTGTGTGGGCTGAGATTTTACTTTCAAAGAAAACACAGTAATGATCAGACAGGCCCACATCAGACACAGTAACCTTTGAAATGCTCAGGCCTTTGGAGATCAGTAGGTCAAGAGTGTGTCCTCTATTATGTGTGGCCTCTGTTACATGCTGAGTCAGCCCAAAGTTGCCCAGAGTGTTACTCAGGTCTTTAGTCCCTTTGTCCTGAGGGTTGTCCACATGAATGTTAAAATCCCCAACAATAATTACACAGTCGAAATCAACACAGATCACAGACAGCAGTTCACTGAGGTCATTAAAAAAGTCTGTGCAGTATTTGGGAGGCCTGTAAACATTAAGAAACACAACTTTGGATGGGGCCTTCAGCTGTAAAGCCACATATTCAAAAGACTGAAAACTTCCAGGAGATAGCTGCTTACATTGAAATGATTCATTAAATAAGACAGCAACCTCTCCTCCTCTCCTGCTCGCCCTGACCTCACTGATAAAACTGTAGTTAGGAGGGGTCGTCTCGATGAGAACAGCTCCACTGTTACTTTGGTCCAACCAAGTTTCAGTTAAAAACATAAAATCAAGGCTGTGCTCAGTGATTAAATCATTAATGTTTTCCCAGCTAGAGATCTAATGTTTAATAAAGCCAACTTAAGTGTTTTAGAGGTATTACTTGTCCCCTCGTGTTTGGGAGCAGTCTGTGGCACACAAGGTATGTTTACTATGTTTAAAGATCTTTTAGAGTGCAGCTCTCTGTGTTTTGACCAGGCCACATGTCTCCTGTCACCTAAAAGTACAGAAATTTTAAAACCTTCTAGTAAACACTAAAAAAGTGAGCAGCTACGACGCACTAGCCTCTGATGTCATCCCAGCTGTGACTGTGCTAGTGAGACTTCTAAACAGAGAAACAGACAAGGACCACGGCGTCAAGGCAATGAAAGCAACCTTACAGGCAGCTGTCAAGAAGCGCTTCAGTGACGTCGAGACCAACCCACTGTACTTCATCTCCACCATACTTGACCCAAGGTAAAGTCTGTGTGCTATAGGTATTCAATGATAAAATACAGTACTAAATGTAAGATTATTTTACATCTGAAATATTATATATTTGTAACTAAAATACACAAATACAAATGTATGCAATATATATAATATGAAATACATTTCCCTTATTACTACCAGAAAGTCAAATGGCTGGCATTTGTCAATCAGTAAGTACTCGGTATCGGCGAGTACTGAAATGCAAGTACTCGTACTCGTACTCGTTTTCCAAAAAAGTGGTATCGGTGCATCCCTATTTGTTAGAGCTTCCTGAAACATTGCATCCTCTGGCTTTGCTCACACTTACTCCCGTCACCTGTGTTTCTGCATTTGGGTTCGCAATAAAACAGCCCACACAGCATATTGTGATACTAATTGTTGTTGTTGTTTTCTGAGTTCGGCTCATTAAGCTTTCCGTGTCGACATTTGGTTCCTTCAAATCAGCCTTGACATAGGGCGTGGCTACTTTGTGACTAACAAGTTGCTGCTATAAAGACATGCAGTGTTTTGTGACGCTTTACAAACTTCACAAACAAAAAGGCAACAGTGTTGTGGCTACATCCATCTTTTATGTACAGTTTATAAGTGCATTTCCTTTGAAATTCCATTTTTAATGGCACGTTAGCTTGAAATGACTGTTGTTATTAAAATCTGTCTTATGTTCAGGAACAATTGGGACCTCTGGAGTGCTTTGTTTTTCACACCAGGAGTATTTTTTGTGGAACCAAAGCAATGTTTTTCTTTTAATTAAACTGGAATCCTTTAAGACTCAAGCTCTTACATGGCTGACACATGATTGTGTCAAGAATAGCATCTGTTTCAATTCGGCTTCCTGTTTTTTTAAATCTAAGATCTAAATGATCTCTTTGAGCTTTTTTTGTTTGTTTTTCTCCACTGAACTGTAACATCAAGGAGTTTCTTATGAACGTGTTCTGTGGAAACAAAGTTTATAAAAGTTAATTAGCAGATGAAGTCCTAGCATTTACCACACTCAGTCTGAGCTGAGAGGCGACGTTGCCAAGAGTCACTGATATTCACGCTCACAAAAGATCACCTCCTATGAGAACATGTCACACTGAGAGCTCTGAGTCAGGTTGACTTGGTGCAGAAAATATCAAAGCGCAGAGATTTGTTATTGTCACCAAACTTAGTGGAAAAGTACTCTTAGCTGAGTTAATGTACTTTCAAAGTAAGATCTGTGAGCCTTTTTAAATGACCACTGACCTGCTGCTTTTTACACAAGCCGAACACATCCTCTAATCTCCATAAGAAATTAAAGATGCTCTCAATGAGAAAAACACCAAAAAAAAAGATTATACATTTTTTATGAAGTGCCCCTTTAAAGCTTAATTTCTGCATTCCCCAGAGGCATCAATCATTTGATCAAAGATGATGAATAATTAAATACCTTTCATGGGGTTCAGAAAGTTTAGCCTAATCTAACTGCTCTGAAAAATAATATTTAAATCATTACTAAATGCACCCTGGTGCATAGTGTGCAAGCTGATCCTGACTGTTTACGCCCCATCATGGTGACTTTTGCTTTCAACGCTTCACAAACTGTTTGCCTCGTTCAATTACAGATGAGAATCTGTGTTAGGAGGCGGAAGGCTTGATTGTTCTCTTATCTTTATTAAAGGGTTCACTGTAGCTGAACTACTTTTGATTACTTTACTAAATAAGGTCAAGCCCTGTTCGTATTTCAGCATCACCCCATAAAGGTTCTGCACATTTTCAAAACCAGATGAAAAGGTCTTTTTATCCAGCAGATGACTCATAAGTATCTCTAACACCCATGCAGTTGGATAAACTGGCATAAATAACCAAACTCTCCACAGAAGGACTGTTTGTGAATGACAGCCCCTGAGTAAGAACATTTTCTGTAGATATTAAAGTATTCAATGCCCAAGGATAATACTTGATTCTAATTGGTCAGAGGCTATGCATTATTTATCGATAACTGCATGACTCTGGCACAGCACCTTCATTAATGTTATTGCCCATAATAAATACTAGCACTTACTAGCCTTGGGTTTTGTTCCAATACTTGTGGGAAGCAGTGTTCGTTCCAACGAAGACAGAGAGAGAGTTTCAATAAAAACACTGAAGGTGTTTCAAGCAGAATCATCTATTCCTATGGGAAATAATGGACTCAAAGCCATTTAATATTGTTAATATTAAAGATTATCACTTTAGATTAATACAGTACAACACCAGTTATTAAAACATGCTTCTACTTCAGCATTTTCTCCTGAAAATCACACCCACACGTGTTGTCAAATTAATGAAGCTGCTGAACGTGATTTCTTAACCTCCACTGCATTGGATGCTGCACCACCCTCTTTGTTGCAGCACCCTCCTTATTACACAATCTTTATTATGATTGCAGCTAGCAGATTGCCGCAGTCACCTGTAGTTTCCGTGGCAGAAGCCAAGTTGTCTGTCTGTCCATTTCCTCTTTGAGATGGGTTGCAAAGCAGCTTGTAGATTAACAGCACTGGGTTAGACAGCATGATCCATATGAGACTTGTCAGCTGAATATGTCAATAATTATCAGCTGAGCTAACACCTGATGCGTGTGAGCAGCGAGACAAGCTCATTGTGGCTGAGCTCATTTTCTATTATATAGCTAAATAGGGCAAGTAATAGCTTTGAATGGGGAGAAGACTCAGAACTAAAAAAAACAATAAAGTAAATATGCTGACCAATATCAAGAATGTCAAAACTGCTTCCTTTTTTTTACTCTCCATTGATCTGTTCATGCTCTAGGGCAGCGGTCCCCAACCTTTTTTGCGCCACGGACCGGTTTAATGTCAGACAATGTTTTCATGGACCACCCTGGTGTCCTGGATAAATACAACAAAATGATACGATCAAGACAAAACTGTGGTATTTTGTAAATATAATAATAAATGCAAATTCACTGTGTAATTGTGTAACTTTATTAGTAGCGTCCTCCTGAAATGCGCCAACAACATTGAGAGTAACATCCTCCTACCTGCCCCTTAATGCTCTCTGGTCACTATAGTAATGGGTAAATATTTCTTTCAAAATAAGACACACAACCACAACACGGGAAAAAACCCAGGGAAACTGAGTTAACGATAAAAACCCTGAAAACCATCAATTTCACACCCGAGCAGAGTTGCGGCTCGGGCGGAGGTTTGGGAACGCTGCTCTAGGGGTGAAAAGGGTGTCTCTTTTAGATAACCTGTAAAATATTTTTTCCCTGGAGTTACGGATTAAGCAGCAGCAACAAGCTGAAAAGTTGAATTATCATAAACTCCAGTAGTGGCATCGACGCATGTGTGGCCAATAAAGCTTCAGCTACCCACCACTATATACGCACCCTTTAAGAGAGCAAGCGGTGACGGCCACTCACTCTTTAAAAACACCTTCAGAAGGTGGTGTAAACTGTAGACACCCTAAAAAGAAGCACCATCAGGAAAGCCCAACTCAGGGTACAACAACCATATCTGTACTTCATTCTGATCGGACGACTGATCTCAGCTTCTGAGACACAAATTAATTACTTCATAAATATGTAAATAACACCATAAAACAAGTTAGACAAGCCATCCATCTTTGGAGATGCTCCTGCAGTGTTCCCTCCTCATATCTATAAAGCTCAACTAAGCCAACCTTCCTGTCTGACTCCACAAACATTAAAAAGATGCATCAGAGAGCTTTCAAATGAGAAATGAGTCAAGGTTGGGATAGCTTACAACAGGTGGAAAGCTGCACCACCCCCACGTGTATTTCTGGGTCCACTCATGTTAACATGTTGTGGACCCCCCACCCACCCAAAAAAAGGATTAAATCTCCCCTCCTGCACTGTTTTAGGAGCATCAAGTAAAAAGGCTGCCTCTCAATTTTTGGACACTTTATGTGAAGACTGTGCTACATTATTAATCAAGGTAGAATTCCACCAAACCACTGAGGAAAACTCAAGCAGGGATTAAAAACTGCCTGCATGCAGAGTCTTAGGAAATCTGCAGGGTAGACTGAGGTAAGGTTGATAAATTTGGTCTATTCCAATCACACAAACTCTTTTTCTTTGTGACTGGAGTGATTGACTCTTTGTTTTATTATTGAAAATGGAGGTCAGACAAAATTTCCATCCCACAATGGTCTTGTGAAATACTGTGTAATAGTATCACCTCAGTCTGTAATGCTCAGTGAATTACAGGATGTTTCTGAGGAACAAACATCCTCATTTGAAGAAGCATCGATGTAACAGCTGCAAACCTCATGACTGTTTAATCAAACAGCTCAAGAAATGCTAATAATAGCTAAAAAGAGGAAAAGGGAAAAGGTGAATGAGCAGCTCTACAACTGGTCAACATTTAAGCAGGAGGTGTTGCTGCCTATAAGGAATCCATGTGTTTTACCTTTTTGTATATTACTGATTTAATAAGAATTAATGTAGCCTTGGACTGAATGCTAAAGTATGTCTTTATAGACAGAAGCAAACTGAATTTTAGAGCGTTTCAGTGAAAATCTTCTTCAGATAGCTCAAACATAAAGGCTAACTCTTGTATCGAGGGACCAGCAGCTACTTTTTTTAATTAGAAGTTTAATTTAAAAAGTGGAACAAGTTTTTCAGATAGGAGGACTATACTTCTGCCAACAGCTGACTTAGGGAAACTCATTATAATCTATTATATCTGGTCATCATACAAATGACACTGGCAATCGTATTACAGGGTTTAAAGATGCCAGCACACCCTTTGCATTTATAACAGCTTCAGCTCTTCTGGGATGGTTTCCACAAGATTTAGGAGTGTTTATGGGAATTTTTGACCATTCTTCAAGAAGTGTGAGGTCAGACACTGATGTTGTGCCTGGCTCACAGTCTCTGATCTAATTCATCCCAAAGGTGTTCTGCAGGTTGAAGTTGGGACTCTGAGCAGGCCAGTCAAGTTCTTCCACACCAAACCGGGTCACCTGTCTGTGTTTTGGTTTTATGACAAGTTAAAATCAATGAAAATGACTTGAACATGGGTTTTAGCATAAGCTGGAGAAAACTGTAGCAAAGAGCTATAATATAAACTCTAATTCACAGGGATTACAGAGAATAGATTTTGCTGCCAGTTTTTGTGACAGATGCATCAAGTAATTTATGTTTCTAATTCATTACAGTCATTTCTAAATTAGAGAGAAAATTGAAAGCTGCACTCGAAACATTCATTCCTCTCATATCAGCTCTGTGGACAAGCGGCAGCTGTCATCCTCTTCAGAAAACGGGCCTCATCAGCCCAACAAAAACAATTCATCATCCAGCTGACAGAGGATCCTGTTTCAGGTGTGGTCAATGGCAGGGGCACTCCCTCACTCCTACGTGTCACCCATTATTTATTCAACATAGCCCGTTGTGAGCAGTGGATATGCTGGCAGGCCTATCTCTCAGTGAGTCAGGCTGATAAATGGACCTTATCCAGAGCTCCATCAGACACCAGGTGAGCTTCCACCCCAGTCTACTTTTTCATGGGAGACCCCCTGAGTGTGCACCATTTATCTCTGCTGTCTCTGCTTTAAAGAACAGAGTGGAGCTCATATGAATTGCCCACTCAACAACTTTCTCACTTCCAGCTGCCATTAGGAATTTCTGTGTTTTTATCATTTGCAGATAGTAGACGTATTGAGGTATTTTGTAAAAACAATGCAACCCTTACAATTTCTTGCCAGTTTAAATACAAAAGAGGGCGCTGCTCTAACTGAACTGTAATGTCTAGGTGGTTATAAAATGTGTCCCAGTGTTGAGAGCACAAATACTGCACAACACGATTCCCTAATAAAAAGCAGAGAAGGAAAAATTGTTGGTTGTTTTAATATTCCGATTGCATGATTCAGAAGTTTTATATTATTTGGATTAATAGGCCAGTAATAAGCAAAAGACTATAATGCCGTGGTATCAACAAAACAAAATAAAACTGAACATGATCCATTTCCCACAACACCAAATCCTGCCACTTTGTCAAAGTTGTTGTCATTTCACAGATAATCCCAAGACGTCCTTAAGCTCAGGGACGCACCTGGTTTATAGCAGCTTAATGCACTGCTAAAGCAGCTTTTTTAACATGCAGGTTTAATTTTGTCATATTTGAAACCACACTTTCTTTTCTTCAACCCAGCCAAATACGTCAATGCATAAACTTTGCAAGGTGCTTTTATTTAAAGTAAGACAAAATAAATAAACACATTTTTAAAAAGCAAGTGACAATTGAGCCAAAACATTCTAATACAGACACAAATTGCAGCTTCCTCCTCCTCTCAACCCTCAAACACAGACTTTGGCAGGCATTTTGAAGGACTGCAGTTATCTCCATGTCTAACATTGCCACAGTCATTGCATCAAGCCACCATGCACAAATCACTGCAACAACAACACCTGGCAGAGAAGCTGTATTTGATGCACTGGGATGACAATACACTGTGACTTGTACAACTTCATGAAGCACTTACCATCAAAATAAACATCATGGGTGACACAGTACGGGAAAAGCTAGCCCAAGACGCAAAGCAGGAATCCCGGCTGTGCCGAAGACCAGCTGAGCAATGATGCATTCAAGGACAACCGCACTTTCCAACATTTTCAAAGTTTTTCTTCGCAACTTATCTGGAAATATATCTTGTGCATGTGTATGAAAAATTTAAATTATATAACAATTTATGGTTCGTAAACTGTAAATAAACTATGCACTATTTTGCCCCAAATCATCATTTGGCAAGTCTGTCAACTGTGAGGGGAAAACCCACATAGCATGTTCATTATTCTTTGGGGAATGCACCCGTGCTTTTCCTTTGTCTTCCTCACATTTCTCTTCTCTGTTTTCTGTTTTCGCAGGTATGCTCATGTCCCCGTGATAATGACTGGAACACATTGTGTTTTCAGTTGGTAAAACCATCCGTCATTCACATATTCCAGCATAAAATCTGTGAGCACCTGTAGGGAATTTCTTCAAATTTTGCACAAATATTTTTGGACTCTAACAGAGAGAAATTATTCGGATTTTATTGGTGAGGGCTAAAGGTCACGACCTCTGTGATCTCACACAGTATTTTATCCATAATTTATACACAAATTATGGCAAAATTCTGACAAATGCCTAAAGGCATTATGATGGTTATGATGATGCTATTTCATGTCAAGAAAGTTCACCGCCACTGTGATTTTAAATGTTGGAGGAAAATAAGCTATGAATTCAAGAAAAAAAAAAAAAGAACCTAAGACAAACACTGCAGTTCCTCTCATGTCCACATGAGGCTCCAGCAGTGAGTCAGGCCCCATAGACTCCCATGTTTATCTGATTCAAACAGCGGAAACAAACATGCTTACAGCTTAATACAAAAATGGAGTTGGTCTGTTTAGTCATTTCCATTTAATAACAGCTGAATCGAGGGTAACCGTTTATTAAGCTATGTGGATTTTGGTAACGTGTAATGTGAGGGGTGTGGCCACTTTGATTGACAGGTGAAATACAGACAGCTGTAGCTACTGGCTGTCTGCTAGGCTGGTCATCTTTTGGAGTTGTCAGTTCCTTGTAAACATTTAAAGAAATTTGTGATCTAGTTAAAACTAAACTAGATGTGTGTGTCTTCATGTTGTACCTTTGCAGTTCATTTACACCAGTGGGTGACAAACTCGTAGCCAGATCCATTTTTTTTCGTAATTCTATGGGGAAAAAACTATTATTTAATACTGTAACTCAGAAACTGAAGGCGAGACTGTAGAGGGACACAAAGTCTTAAAGTATGATTTGTTTTTCCTGTCTGCTCCTGTAATTGCTTTTTTTGTTTCCTTTTCTTTTGAAGTGTGTTTCAGGATTTGGAGGGGATTTTTTTTCTAAATGCTTTGCATGCGCTGTCAAACTGATGAAAAGCTTTTCTTCATTTCCTTGTCTTTTGTCTGTTTGGGTGCGTCATCCTGAGCCAAAGCGCTTCGAGCTTTCAGGGTCACCACAAGATTAGACATTTCAAAAGCCCGGCTGTGATCAGAGCTCCAATTGGAAGTCATCATCGCCTGAACATTAGTGACAACGCTGCTGTGCTGCTCTCCGCAAGTTGCTATGGCACACGGTCACAGTGCTGCGCTCCGTCACACAGGCAGGCCACTGAAACTGTTCTCTGAGCTCTGACTCACAGCACTTTGGAGGCTCCTTGATTTTCATTTTGTCTGGAATGGGCCGACCAAAATTGAATTCTGGATGAGAACATTTTACAGCATCTCGTAAGATTGAGATGAAGCAGTGAACTCCCTGAAATGGATCTGTGTCTCATTTCATCACTCTCATCACAGATTAAGCAATGAGGTTTGATAAGAGCAACAACAAATGATCAGTGAAGAATTAAGCCGTTAAGGAGCTTAATTAAAGCCATAAACATCATCTGTTTTTATGACAGCCTACATCAGTTGTTATGAACTGCACTTTATGACTGAAGTGTTACCGGGCTGATTTTATGGATGAGCTTCAGAGGGTCAGAGCGGAGATATATGAGTGTTCATCCGTTGATATGATGCCTAAACACTGCACTCGAGTGTCCACATCTTAAGCAGTGAGTCACTTACAGCTGAGACGACCTACAGGCATTTTCTGGTCCCATCAAGGCCACATTATATGTGGTGGTGTCTGTGCTGAGCTATAGTCTGCTGCATTTATTACATCCACTTATTCCACCTCTGCTCTATCAGTGTGGTTTACAGGTACAGGCAGCTCCGATCACTTCCTTCATAAAACCCAATGACTAGGAAATATAGGACACTTTGCAAGGAAGCATGGAAGCACTGTAGTTCATATTTAAGTCCTGAGAGTTTACCTGTTGAGAAAACCCTAATCAGAATGCTTTATCTTGCTTTCTGTTGGGCGTTTTCTGCATTATATTTTTATAGCATGTGGGTTTCTCCACATCATTGACCATGCCTGAAAGATCAGAAGAGTAAAGCAGACACTGTATGTCAGCCGGAGCAATGTGACGGGCAGGCTCGGCACATTTTTCGGCTGTGACCATCAGTCCATGAAGAATGGCTCTCCCTCTTCACTGTGGTATTCATGACTGCCAGCCCAAGGTAAGGTTAAATGGATTCACAGACTCATGAACTCCATCGGGTGAGAAATGACTTAAATAAGGAGCTTCATCATTGGGTCAGGTGCAAAGAGATAAACATGGAGATGCTGCATTGGCTAGATGCATCAGTGCAGCTGTCATTTTGTTCAAGGACAGTCAAAACTCATAATGCAGGGACGCCTCATGAGCCACAGAGTCAGTCCATGTTGGAAATCATCAGTGTTGTGTCTTCATGGTTTCCACCGTTAGCTGTTTTTCTTTGGGAGTTGTTTTTTTTTCTTCTTGCGTTTTTACCTCCTGCCTTTTTTTCTCGTCCCTCCTTTCCTGATTTGCCACCCAACCTCGTTTCCACCTCTTTCTTTCTTTTCTTCCTACCTGTGTTGCCTTATTTCCTAATCAGCCCTCTTTGTGTATCTTTCCATTCTGTCATTGTTGGATTGTCTCTTCACCATACTGCATCTTTTGCTTGTGTCTTTTCCAATTTCTACTTCTAACTGTCTCCAATCCCATCAACTAATTGGAATATCCTTCAACCTGCCTGCAATGCTTTATCTATTTCTGCAAATCAATTAAAATCTCTCTTGTTTCACTCGTTGCTTGTCCGCCTCCTTGGTGGCCTGCATATGGATCTGTTAAAGACCACCCTGCTTTTCTGCCTTCTCTTCACTACACTATCTAATAAAGGGGAAAATGCCCCTCCCCACGCCAAAAAATCTCAAATTAGTATTGATAAAAACTGGCAGCAATGTATCCTTTGAAAGAAGTCCAGAGTCTTGTCCATGTTTGAGTTGTAATGAGGGTTATAAACAAGTCACTAAACAAGTCTCCTCGCATCAGTGCCTCTATCCTTTCTTCTGTCTTCTGACTTTATTTTATCTACCCTGAGACTCCATCACAACGCTGTGCAGCTCTGCATGTTTATGTTGTTTAAATTCAGGTTGCTTGTGCAGGCTCACTGATGAATGCTTATACATAAAACAGATTTAATACAAATAAGACTATTTAAAACAGTGACACTTAATATACAATATCATCTTTCTGATATAACTTTGATGCAATTCTTTACCTGTTAAACAGGAACAGGTCAGGACTATTAACCAAGATGATGACTGCAGAAACCCGAAAATGGCACCCACATCTATCCATCTGAGACTGGGTGTGTGGAAAGCTGCGTGGTTTCACTTGATTTTATTTATGACACAACACCAGCTTTGTTTTTAGCTTTTACCTCTTGTAAGTCATAAGACATTTTTAATTGAGTAAATTAATTAAAGCCACATAAAGATTGTGGCCGGCACCTGGTTTTGACTCCAGGGTGAGTCTGACTGGCCGATCTCAGCCATAGGTCCACCTTTAATGGCACCAGATATCAGGTGTGCTGCTGACACACAACTGACACCTGGTTTCTTTGGGCTGCATCTGACTCACAAAGCACATGCTGGTCCCACGACTAAACTGCAGGTGCCAAAACTAAATTAGGCTGATAGGTGTCTGTTGTCAAAGTTGTGAAGGTGAATTCCATTTTGTGTGACATGAATACTTAACCAACCGATCAGTAACTATTAGCAACATGCTACAGTTTTGTAATTTTAAAAAATTGTGAGAAAAACTGAAGGGCTTTATTTTAATTTGTAAAATTAAAAGTAAATGTCAGCACCAAAGATGCTTTTTATTTTCGTTAAGAACTCTTCCCGTTTGTTTACTTACGCCCCTTGTTGTGCTTTCAAGTAAATTGCAGCCAATTTTTCTACTATGGGATCATTGTAGGTCAACTTGTTCCCGTAGCTCTGGGAACAATTCAGAAATCTTCCTTTAACATTTTGGAGAAAACATTTAATATTTCATACATAACATGATACCGTTTTTGTTGAGCAACTCTGCATTATATGAACTTCTGTAAGTTTTTTAAAATCATTTTCTAACTAGCTTTTCTAACTGTAACATTTTACTTTTTGCCATTATGTCAGTCTCCACTTGTGTTACCCAAAGGTGTTATTCAGTTCTAGAAAAGCTAAATGGAAAACTTAAAGAACAATTTTCTAACCAAGACTGACCACCTGCTGAGGTGAAACTGTAATTCACAGGACATACTGTAGCATTCAGTTTTCCTCCTTTTGCGCCTGAGTTATATTACCTGGCCAAGGTCAGAAGTATCCAGCCGGGTGTCTTATGGTGCAACCAAGCTGTTTCGTGCCTGGAGACATTTATTTATGACTTCCACTATACATTAACCGTGTAGCGTGTTGACAGACATACGACATATTGAGCCTGCTAAAGGTCAGTAAGGTCTTTACCCAGGGACTGACGCAGTGGTGCAGTGAAGATGACTGGGATTAAAATGTTTTTGAGTTGCCTGACAGATCAATAATTGTGATTTCATGAGAAGCCTCCAGGCAGCTGAGAAGAACTGTTGTGATAGATTATATTTACATTACCGTGGATCAGCTGACAGACATTTGAGACCTCTAGAGCTTAAGTGGCATCCAGTCTGACGCATCAGAAGAGCTTGTATGTGGGGCACGAGGCACACACACTCAAGGGTGTTTTATTAGGGGCAACTGTAGAATTTAATCCACCTAACTGTCCAAATCAATGCAGCAGGTTAGAGAATTTGTGCTTGATCCACACACAGTTTGTCACAATGTGTAAGGTCATGCTAATTTATAGTTTATAATCTACTTTTTTCAGCATTTACATACTATTCTACAAAAAATATATATTTGTGCTGAATATAAAATTGCATATGACTTTTTTGCATTTGCTAACACTGACAATAGTGTGTGTGAATCCTCAGAGTGTGTTAGATTTCCCCTGTTGAACCTGTAAGGCTTTTATTAGGAAGAAATTATAGCAGAAATTCCAGGAGAAGCAATGTGTTTATAACAGAATTGGAAAGTAAATGCCTTTACCTCACTGAGTGGTGCAGTAGAACAATCGTGCCATTGCGCCTCAAGTGCTGCAGAGTATACTGCTTATCTTTGCCCAGGGCAAAGCGTCTTCCACAGATGATGATTTCAGAATCACCTAAATTTTTCTGCACAGTGCAAACAGTGCATACATTCTATGAAAAACCCTGCAAGGCAAATAACTGCTCAAGTGTGACAGCTCTGAATAATGTCGCACCTGAAGCGCTGTATCAGTGTCAGACTTTCTGTGGTCAACTAGGGTATGGTATATGAAAGAATCTTTCTTTGTCAGGTGGGCACGCAGACATATTGGAACACAAAACATCAAATCACAGCAGGGTAACAGTTCAGACCCTGTGAGCTGTGTTCAGTCCGCATGACTGCATTGGTCCTGATATGAAACATTTCTAACTGAAGAGACTCCAAAAATACGATATGATATTGTTTTTGTACTATATGTACTAGGCAGCAACCTTTATTGGCCACTTGGCTCCAATACTGAGTGAGTTCCCATAGACTCCCATGTTAAGGTGTCCAACTTCACAGTAGGAACAAACACGTTTACAGCCTGATACAAAAGAACAGATTTGGTCTCTATGGATAGTTTCCAGTTTCATAATAATTGTACAGGAGTGTATTTTCTTGTAATTCATTCTGATGATAGGAACATGGGGAGCTATGTTCCTATCATGCAGGAACATCAAGCACTCTGATGATCGGAGCCACTATTTCAAAGTATTAAAGTAAAAAGTATTGCTGTTAAAGTGGTTTCTTTTGAAATGGTTGCTTCAAAGCTGGGAACCAGGTCTGCACCACTTCAGTCAGTTGCCATCATCAGCACAACTTTGGTGCATCAAAAGACAGTTGAAATGTCAATAAAATGGAGTCAGTCTTCTTCTTGTTGTAATATTGTCGAATTGACAATTACACACAGCAATTAATTGTGATAAATTTTCAAAAGTCACAAATCTGTTGCAGTCTACATACCCAGAAATTAACATGAACTACTGAAATTCAGACTCCAGCCAGAACCTCATTGATGTGAAGCAAAAATTCAGAAATTCATTGACGAATAGTGCCGTAGTTGCTGCAAGAATAGATTTTAGCTGCAAAATTATAACCAGAATATAGCAGGTGGCAACCAGATGTTGCAAATGGACGCATTACAGTGTGTTGCAAGGGTGCAGATTGACTAATTCTGATTGCAACTCAATAATAACCTTCCTGTTAAATTAGACGGGATTTCTTTGCAAACCTTCACAAGCATGTTAGAGAGTGCTTGCAGTTAGTATGAGTCAAGCTGTGATTGTTAGAGACAGGTGTCTCCAGCCAGACTACCTGTGCAATCACCTTGAGATTGACTGTGGTCACCAAGAGTTTGAAGGTGCTGCACATGCAGCCTGTGAGTGACCACTTGGTTGGTGCAACTCTTTGCAATCAGACACCAAATGCACAAAAATTCCATCCATTTTCAGTCTCATGTAACTGGACCTCTCAAACTGTGTTTCTGGTTTACTGGTTCTCTTTAAACTACTTTTAATGGAATCTGAAAGGTGTAGGCCAAATTCATTATCTAGCTTTGAATTCTATGGCGTAAAGCCCACCCGAGAGGTCTGTATGTTGGTTTTAGTGAGTGAAATCCTTGCATTTTGTTAGTCTTTATTAACCTTGTTGCTAATTAGCAGGTATCTGTGTATTACACCTGTACAGTCTGTGGAGCCAGCTTGCTAACCAAATGTTCAAATTTGTTCACTACTGGTTCCAAAAAGAAAAAAAAAACATGGTGGCATCCAAAATATTCAGGCTTAGTCCAGAAATGGTGGCTGTGTCCATCTGTTATATATAGTCCACTATATCTAAATGAACCAGTTAAGTTAGTTCATTTCAAGACTTGTTTCCACCATTAAAATCTACAGGGTGACTTCAAAAAGAACAGCTTCTTGGAGTTAAAGTGTGCAACAGGCAATATCACATTAGGTGCAGATTTATTAGCGAATCCTTTCAGTACAGGGAGCTCATTAGCACTTTGTGAAACATGGGTGTCATTGTTCAAGAACGTATGTGCACAGTATGTATAGATGCGCGAATGCATGTGTGTGGGAGGCGAAAGGTTGTGGAAAGAAAATGTGTTTAAAGGGAGGCAAATGGGAAACATGACAAATGGCCAAGGCCACGTTTTCTCTCCTTCTTCCCTGAGGCAAGTGTTACCTCTGTTAAGCGAAGGTTCCCCTCACTCCCTGTGCACCTCTCACACACACTGTTCCAGTGTATCTTTGCTTTCTGCCTTTCTTACAGACACACACACATATACAGAGAAAACTGCTGTTATTAGGAGCGTATAGCCGCAGTGAAAGACGCACTGCAGGGACACTCTAATTCTGCATCAGCCTACTCATTTAGTAAAATAGACCACGACTAATGAAAGCAGAGAAACCACCAAGTTTGTATGTCTATCCATGTGGGTGTGGGTGTGTGTGTGGGTGTGTGACTGAGGCATTTGTACATCAGCTTGGCATTTGTGGCAGGCATCCATGATAGACTTTTATATGTAAAACCAATAAGATTCTGTTTGATACTATTTATACCCCGATTTGTGCTCTGAATGGATATGTAAATGTCAGAATTCAAATGTATGAAAATGCATTTATGAGTACGCTGACAGAGCCTTTTTGCAACAGTACGCTGTGTGACTCACTTCATATGTTTAGTTGATATTTGTTTATAAAGCAGCCTTAAATAAAACCCCATAAAACAGACTTTAATCAAGTTTGACCTCGAACCAAAATTCAGCAGAGTCACCTTTTCAAATACTAGTAAGTACGTTATTGTGATCATAAATGTGGAGTTGTTGCAGAATTTCCCTGTGGAGGTCATCCTTCCTAAGTCATCCTTAGTTTCTATGTCCCAGTACTTTCCAAATTAATTGGAACATCTTAAAATTGCATTTCAAGTTTTCTGTGAGCCAAATAACAATTTCTACATAACTGACAGAGTGTCCTTAGACTTTAAGAAAGATGTCTGTACCTTAAACAAAACGTGCCTGTGGCATTTTAAAATGTATGTGAGTTATGACTGCCACTGTCCACCATTACACTCTGAAAACTGCAGTCAGTCTTCACAAAGTTAAACTTCTCACCTCTTGTGTTCAAATGTTCCTGCAGCAGCTTGTTCACAGGTTAAATCTTTTCAATTGTGTGGTCAACTGCAAATGGTGAGTATTTTTTTCATTTTATTCAACTCCGCAACACACAGTTTATTTTTTTACTCGGTGCCAAGGAATAAAGGAGCCCCTTCACCGTGTCACAGATTAGCAATAAAACAGACAAAACAAATTATTTTCTCCATAATTGAATTTCTTTAACTCAGCATTTGTGTATTCAGATTTCAAGGCCAGGCACATTATTAATGGCATTATGAATTTCCCAAACCAATTTTCCTAGCAATTTATTGAATTAGAAAGCATTCAGTGAATAGGCAGATAAATTATGAATGGAAGGGCAACGTTGCCGAGTGTGAAGCAAGATGATGAATTGCCAATCAGCTGAATGCATCCAAATGTCAAACAAGCATGTCTTTGATCCTCCGTAGGCTGTTAGCGAGAGCTAATAAAATGTTTATTAAGTATGTCCCCGGGTGACAGGACATTTATCAGCGTGTCAGCGTTTCAGTGCATCTCCAGTAACAAACTGCTAATGCAAAACACCGCAGAGATTTCTCAGGGGAGGCTGGATTGTAAAGCCACCATGCTGCTGTCCTCACAGGATCAATAGCACAAGTACCTCTTCAGTACTGCCTTTGCTGCTAATAAAGTATTTCTACTAGTAGCGGTGCTAATGTTGGTACTGCTATCGAGATCTGAAGTCCTGAAATCAGACATTCAGAAGCCCTCTGGGACAACCAGTCTCTCTCCAGCTTCTGTAACTCAGTGCAATCTCTGGTCTTTCTGAAAAATGCAACATGTTGCTGGGCTTGACTTTCTGATATTTTCAAAGAAAAAAAACTTTGTGACTTGGTGTATTCCCTACACACCACTGTGCAAAAATCTAGAGTCTCTCGTTACATCTTACTTTTTTGCTAAAAAAAAAAAGGGGGGGGGGGGGGGGGGGGGATAAATGCATATTGAAATACAGTACATGAGGGCAAAACAGAGTTTGCACAATTCTGATAAGTTTGAAAGTCAACATTTGGGTGACCACCTTTATTCTTCGACACAGACTGAACTCTCTCAGGCAGCTTTCTTATAATTCCTTTAAATAGTCTCCAGGAATAGTTCAGGCTTCTTGAAAGACATTCAAAGCTCTTCTTTAGATGTTTCTGGCTTTTGTTCGATTCTCTGTCATCACGATCCCACACTACTACAATAATGCTGAGGTAGGCCATCCATGATAGTGTTCCACTGTTTTAACCGGGTATGATTTTTACTTCACTGGCATTGTGTTTGGATGATTCTCATGCTGAAAAATGAAGCTGATGAGAGAGAAAGAGAGAGAGAGAGAGAGAGAGATGCTCTCTCTATCTGCAGCCTTTTCAAATACTACTGAAGTGGTGACATTTATCCACAAACACACAAAACAAGTGGGAAATGGAGTTTGTTAAAGGTCATTTAAAGAGAAGTATTACTCTTAAAGCAATATATATATTAGCAGCTCAGAGCTTGACAGCAATTATAAAAGACTGATTGGTTTAAACATTGGCTCAAAACAGAAAGGAAACAACGGTGGAATTTAGTACAAAGAGGGAGAAACACGAGACGGCATCAAAGATCAAAACAGTAGAGGCAGCAGCTGTTTGGTTTCACTCCACTATAACAAGTTATAACAAATTATTATATATGTTTTTTGTGTATTTACCTTCTTTCTATTCTATTAGGAGTTTGAAGTAAAAACCCAACAAATACAAACAAGGTGCTCATTTTTTATCACTGAGGTGATGTCAGATTTCAAGGGTAATGTTGACCTCATGTATTAAAATGACTCATAAACTGCACATGGATGTATGGTGATAACATGTAAATGACTTACCATTGCACTTGTCGTCTATCAACCTGCATCAGATATGCAAAGAAAATCGTTTCGACATTATTTTTTAAAATTCCCTTATTGGAAAATGTTAGCACTCTGCTGCTAAACAGACCCAGCGTTTTGGTTGTTGCACCTGTGCAGGCTCACAGATCTCTTATGTAAAAGTTTTCATACTAACAAAGACGTTTCAGACAGCTTCAGAGTTTAAAAATTCATTTCCAATGACATTAACCTCCTGGTGCTTCAGAAATAGTTGTTAAGCTCCTCAGCATTCACCATCTCTTCCCTGGATTTACTTTGGGTAAATATCAGCAACAATCTGAGGTCGATATTAAATTACTGACCGAATTGTTGGTTTGGAGAGAAACCAAGGATGACATAAGGTTATTTTGAGTCCGAAAGCTGGGATCTACCATATTATTCATCAAAGGGAACCCTGCTGCCGGTCCACATTGACTATGCATACCGTACTCTGTTATAATAAATGCAAGATAAAATGCAGAGGAAAAGAATGTATTCATGATGCCACAGCTAATAAACATATTTGTCATTTATGTTAAAAGAGGGTAAAAGAGAAAATAATGCTATATTAGTGAGCATTACTGTGGGCTAAGATGTGTCTGTATATACTGCGGTTTAGGAGAAACAGGAATTTGTTGCTGCCATGTTACATGGCTCCTCTGCAGGAAAATTGTGTATCCACTTTAGTGTCCTGAACAAATCAGCCTCTTTATTGATTAATACATCATGAACCCAAGGTAAAAATATTGTGAAATAAAAAAGCTTTATTAATAGTCTGGCTTTGTGAAACTTCCATCTCAGTGGCCTTTACAAGAGAAGATGGTAAGCAAGGATTGAAGAAGGTAAGATGGAAGGTAACGTGGGTATAGAAAATGGACTGATGAGTTTTCTTTGATTGAATATTGCGTTCTCAAGCAATCACGGATGTCCTGAAATCTCCTTTCTTGTTGTAACCCCATGCAGCAGACTGTGACAGCACTGAGCAGCTCCTTCAGTGGGAGACTGCGGCACTCACGGTGTGGGACGGAGAGATTTCGCAGGTCTTTCCTCCCCACTGCTGTCAGACTCCATAATAAAGACTTTAACTGATCAAGCACACACATCCATACATATGCAATAATACTAAGTGCAATAATCCTTTCTGTCATCGTTGTATTTTTACTCAGTTGTATATAGTATTTGTATTTGTATTCTATTTTTATCTTATTGTATATTTATTTTATTTTATTCTACTGTATATAGTATTTTATTTTATTCTATTCTGTACAGTTGTGTACTGTATTTATTCTTATTGTATTCTAATTTTTGCCTCATAACTTTTGCACTGTCCACTTCCTGCTGTGACAAAACAAATTTCCCACGTGTGGGACTAATAATAAAGATTATCTTATCTTATCTTATCTTCTCATTATTTGCTCTGCAGATACATACAGGTTTTAAAAATTCATTCTTGAGTGGCATCCATCACAGAATGAATCTCAAGGCCTTCCAACTGAATTTCATTCTCTGTATCAAATGTTTTAAAGGCATTCATGATCAAAGGATTAAATGTGGTCTGAAATGTATTACAGCCCCGCAAAATACAAACTGCAGGGGGTCATAACTGAAAGCTCTCCCAATATTGCAGATATTTTACTGTCTGCATCTGGTTATTGTTTTTAATTAGAATCTGCACAATTCATGAATAATACAATATCGGGCAAAAAATTCTTTGCAGGGATGATACTTCCACCCAAAAAGATGATCTCTGAATAGTCTATTTCATCTGGGGTGTTGGGGAACTTCTGCACATTCGTTCAAGCAGCAAAAAGACAGTGGGAGTAACACAGCATGATGGTTCATGCTGAGAGATCATCTCGTGTAAATGAGCAGATGCTGAACATCCATCAGAAAGTTGTAAAAGATGTACCAATGCAAATCAGCCTCACTTACACGCTGCTTTTCTTCAGCGAGGCGGAGGCTACACTCTCACAAATATGAGTAGAGCACAGGTACATATCTGTGCATAACCTATTCAGCCATTCCCAAAGTCAAGAGTCCTGCAGCCCACCTATGGGGTCCATCCAATCTTAAATCCTCCCTCTAATAAAAATCCAAGAGAAAATAATAAATTTTCATAAAAATTCAATTTAAAAAAACTTAAGAGGTGTTGTTATAAACTGTTAATGGTACCCTGTTGTAATCATAAAGTGTTAAGTGACCCACTATCTCACTACTTTCATAGCCCATCAGGGGAGCCTGGCCCAGTCTTTGGGAATAACTGAGTTCAGCACATGGCAACAATCCTTTAAAGCTGCTTTTTAGTAAGATAAGGACCCTGGAACATTGGAGAGAGAACCCAGTGATCAGACAATCCCCTAGAACATCACTTTGTGACAGTGGGAAGGATAAACTCCTTTTTAACCAGAAGAAACAGACTCAGGCGCAGGGAGGGCAGCCATTGGCCCCCCATGGTTGTGGGGGTGAGGGTGAAAGGAAGCAATAACACAGGAGAACATTGAGAGACAAAGGTATAACAAACTACAGGAAAGGCAAAATAAAAATTTATGACATGTAGTTGTGGCATATTAACATGGGCAGTGGAGCAACAGTAAAATCATGGGAAGTCCCAAAGTGGTTTTAGCCTACAGCAGCTAAACTAAAGAGGGGTTAAGGATCTACTGACCTAGGTCTAACTATACGTTTAAGGACCGTTTTATACCTAATCTTAAAAGTAGACAGCATGTCTGTCTCCCAAATCCAAACTGGGAGCTGGTTCCGCAGAGGCTCTGCCTCCCATTTTTTAGAAAATCTAGTAACCATAAGTAATCAGAAGTCTGAGAGAGAAGTGCAGTGCTGAGATAATATGGTAATATAAAGCCTATAAGATACAATGAGGTCTAATCTTTCAGAACCTTGTATGTGAGGAGAAAGATTTTACATTTGATTCTGGGTTTCTAGGTTTTCTCTTACTCTTCCCTATCAGTACTCTCACTGCAGCATTTTGGATCAAATGATAACCTTTCAGGGAGCTTTTAGAACAGCCTGATAATAATAAATCACAATAATCAAGTCTATAAGTAACCAATTTATGAAATCATTTCTCTCTAATTTTAGCCACAGTGCGCAGTCCTCCATATTTCTTTAATGTGAATGTTGAAGGACATATTCTGGCTCCACATTCTTCAGTGTGTTACATTCAAAGAATGAGGTCATGTCATCCAGAGTAACAGTATGCTTTTAGACACCATAATTATGAGAAACACAAGGATTTTAGAGGTAATCCGGGTATTTATGTCTTTAAGACATGCCTGTAGTTCAACTACTTAATCTGTGCCATTTGGCTTCATATATAAATATAGCTGGATATCATCTGTATAATGTATTCAGTGCTTTCTGATAATATTGCCTAAGGGAAGCTTTTATGTATGCTAGCATGTTTGGTTCTAGCACAGAACCCATTTGAAAATGTATTGATACTGCATAACAAATAGTTATAATTCAAACTATTGTAACACTATTCCTTTAATAGCAAGAGTGTATTCTGCATTGAATGATTCACACAAGTCAACTATCAGAGGCCATAGGAAAAATCTTTGGTAACCTTGACTAGTGTTATTTTTTATAAATCCTGACTGAAACTCTGGAACTGATCACACAGTTGACTTAAAATAATTCTGAAGGATTTTAAATATAAAAGGAAGGTTGGAAGTTGGTCCTTGATTAACTAATATATGCCGACATCTAACCCAGCATGCAGGACTCGGGAGACAAAATGTGAACTCAAAACTCAGCTTTTATTGCTGGTAACTCCCAGCGAAAACAAAAAATTATACACAGAGCAAGGCAGGAGCAAAACACACTGAAAACCGTGAACTACAGAGCAGAGGAGTGTAGAGCATAGAGGGAGGACACAACAAAAGACAAGAGGAGACTCAGGCAATGAACACACACCGGATGATAATAGAACAGGAAACATGTGGGAAACACAGTGGGAACAAAGCAGGAATTACAAGACAAAGGAGATTAAACTCAGGACAAAGCACATGAACCAAGAAACTATCAAAACAAATAAGTTAGATCAAGAGAAAGATTCAAACATACAAACTTGACACAGTAAGACAACCATGGAGACAGGACTCAGAGATATGCAGCAATATGCAGCTGGATCAACTAAATGCATTTTAATTACAGCCTGAAAGTATGTGGTATGTTGCATGAAAATAAAGATAAATAGAAGATGAATAAACTTTTGCATTAGGTAACGCTTTAACATTGAGGGATTGGGTGGAACAGATGTCAAATCCTGTGTATTTTTCTCTCCTTGTGCCTGGTGATTTTTCTCTGTCAAGGTTACAACAGCAGCACCTTAGAGTGAACCGCCCCAGGGACAAGCTGTTTTGCCCCAAAGGTACAAAATGGTACTTTATTTTCTGAGAATGTAGCATCAGCACATGTGAGCATCCATAGGGAAGAACATCTGCGGGTTTTTTATTTGGACTTTACATCTCAGCCCACGTTCCCTGAAGGTTATTACCCCATAGTGCAAGGTCTCATCATCGCCTTCCCTTCATCTATACTGTCAGCTCTCAACCACACTACAGATATTGAATTTCTAAAATAGGCGGTATCACTGCTGCAAATGGAAGCGCTCTCTCTCTCTCTTAGCCACCCTCCTTCCTCTACTAGCTCGCATCCTTCACTGAAATCTATGCAAATTCAAAATAAATCTCAGAAAGGACCATCAGACCCACTGATGTTCTGCGTATCAGTATGTCCCTGAGGGAATCCCATGCTCAGTGACTGTGAAGCAGATATGCGACTCCCACGAGGGGAAGGGGAAACTCTGGCTCACACGTAATTATTACCACAGTGACCATGACTGAAGGAGGAGCGTGTCATGATGAGGAACTGCTGCTTAAGTGAGGTCATTTCCCCTCCAGTGGGAAGAAGAAGAAGTCTTGACTTTACAGTTATTTCTCCCAATGCCACGTTGCCGTCAAAGAACGACTTCTACGTGCAGCTATAACCCGGTCCTGCCTGGGTTTCTGAACAAAATAGTCCCCCAGATTTAGGAAATCCAATCAGGATGCTGGACAACTATGATTAAAAAAATGAAGTCACTGAATCACAATGAAAATAAAAATAGCTCAGCAGATTTAAATACACCAAAATTGAGAAGACTCACATTTTTATACATCTATTACTGTCATTCTTAAATAAAAATACAAGGCATAAAGTCATGTTTCTGAATGCTCAGCTGTGCATTAGTGAGATATAATGTATGACCTGATAGTGTTGGCATTTTTTTATGTCTATGTGTCCATAATTTTAGGTTTGTAATCTCTTTTAACTATTTTTCTACAACCTTGAATAAATACTGAGCTTGGCCGGAGATAACAGTAAAACACACATCATTTCTTTTGATATGTAGCACATTCAGAGGTGCTTTAGTGCATGCATGATTTTTATTAAAAAGAAACATGGCTTGTCCTTCAAACACCAACATTTTACCACAATCTTCCACTCACCTTCAAAAATCTGGTACAGCTCATTTTCCTCTTTTTTTAATAAACAGCACATAATTTTCAAAGACATTTTATTCATTAAAAAAGTCTTTATGCTTCTGAAATTTCATCTTTTCTTACTGTCTAAAGGGTCATTTTTTAGCCTCTTTACATAAACTTTGTATAATCTATGACCTGTTACTCCAATTATTCCCACTTTTACTTCCAGTCAATTAGGTTACTGCACAATGGCCAACTGAAAATAAGCTTAATTTTGCCATCAGTAGTCAACTTTTACTTTAACAGGTCTAAGTGCAAGTGTATCTTTCTGTCCTAAAACAGAGCGAGTCTTTTATTTTTAATAATTGTCACATCAAAAGAGACAATAAAGCAGGGTATGCCTTAGGGCAGGGGTCGGCAACCTGCGGCTCTTTAGTTCATATAGTGCAGCTCCGCGTGGCTGAAGTGTATTTTATTTATGTTAGATCTTTTTTAACTTGTAGTTCTAAATTGGAAGATTATTGTGATATTGAAATATAAAAATAAAATTATATTCTATAATTTTTTTCATGGCTCAAAATAAGCGTCACACTTGCGGAAGCCGGTATAACCGCCGAAACGCCGTGCATTTATCGAGACTTTCAACCCCAGGTAGGCTAATTATGGATCTTCGGATCCACATTATGTCGGCAGCTGTTCTCCACCATGAACTATGTTAAAAACTAACACCGCTCACACCTCACAGATGACAGCTTACAGTTCTGCGTAAAGATGAAAGTGACTTCATACAGCCCCGATTTTGCAGACGCTGTGCGCAGAGGTTCGGGAGCAGAAGTCCCATTGTAAACATATCACGGCAGACCCGACGATGTTTGCATGAACATGCTTTACAGCTTCTCTTAATTGACCACTTTTCACACACGGTTGCTGTACGCATACAGCCAGCTGTAGCTTTTCAGCTCACAGCCCGACACATACCAACAACAGCATAGACGGCACAGACGTTAAGGCGGCAAGGCGTGATTGCGGGTGCCGCTCAGGTACGTCCTCCTAGACCACGCCCCGCCACACACATTAACCAGGTAAAATACACATTTAGGCAGAATTTTGCAATTATCCATTTTTCTTTTTTCAGCAGCATAGTGCTTTTTTTCCCAATTATTTTTTAAAAGCCAGGTCAAGGCTCCAAAAGCCCAAAGGCGATATAAGGGTGGCGGCTCACAACGGTTTTTGTTTGCTACATGGATCGTTTTAGTTCAGCTGGGTGTCTTTCCTTTAGTTATATTTCTTTAAGAGTTCAAAATGTGTTAATTACATAAATATAATGTAATTTTCTCTTCATGGATTTCATAAGCAGCACACCTTAGTTGAAGCATAAAGGTAAAAACCAATATATACAGTGTTATCTTCATTTTAGATGTCAAAAAGTATTTGCGGCTCCCAGTGTTTTCTTTTGCGTGGAAACCGGGTCCAAATGGCTCTTTGGGTGTTAAAGGTTGCTGACCCCTGCCTTAGGGTGTGTCTGTATCGTGATTTACAGATTGCTACTATATAAGTACGCATCGTCCCTCACTTCCCCATTAAATTCAACTCTCACTTGTCTTGTTTCAAGACACCAAGATGGTGAGCGAGATAATGTTTGCCTTCAGTTGTCAAAACCAGACTTTGATGACCAATGAGTGACGTCACTTCAGCTACTTACATCCTTTATATACAGTGTATGGTCCCCTCGCATCTGCATGAAACAAACATCCGCTTGAAAACCATTCAGGTTTTATGTTGTGCTGACTTAGACACAAATAAAGACTCATGTTTGCCCCTAAACACAAACAAACGAATCAGTTTTCATGATTATTTCAGGCTGGGTCATATGAAATGAAATAAAAATGAAATGATCAGTCATTTAGCAGCACTCTGCCTCCACCCAGATCCATCCAAAGCTCATTTCTCTTGTTTTCTGGCACTTTTGACTATAACTGTAAACATGACTGTAAAGCAGCTATGGGGAAATATTGTTGGGGAGTTTTACTGCCGCTTTCAGTATGTGATCTCTGCAACTATTTTGATTAAATGTATGAACCACATTTGCTGTTGCAAATTACCAGCAACCTTTACTGCGTAAATGCAATTTCCAGAAGTCAGGATTGGATTTACTTCACGTAAACAACCTCATATATATTCCACCTTCCACCATTAGTATCCACGGCCAATTCCAGATTTTGTATAAATGGTAAATAATGAGGCAGAAACAAGCCCCTGAATTCCTGAGCTACACTTAAAGCACTGACATCTACACTTAAGAGACATTTATTAGACCACCGCATGCTGTGCTAAGTGTATTCATCTCTTCTTAGTGGTAATATCATATTTGCCATGTGGCTAAATAACCTTGTTCATGAGTGTTTTTGTGTGTTTTTTTCTCAGTGTAATTACCTCTGAAGCACTCCCCCTATTACAGACTCTTATTTTTAGCCTTAATTTTAAAAAGTTACACAGGAAAGTGAAGCTGATAAAATTTTATTTCACATGTAATTTGCACTTATGTCTCTCTTTAGAATCCCTTTAATACTGAGGCAGGGACTCTCATCACGCCTGCATCACTATGTGCATTCCCACTGACACAGATGGGCACTGTAGGGGGAGATTTCCAACAGTGAGGCAGAGAGCTCAACAGACCAGGTGTGACATGAACACTACACCCTCTTTGCCTTTGGGCTGTGTCTCTGATTGAAGCAAATTCTCTCTTGTTGTGGGAGCGCCGTGAAGCGGCGAAGGCGCAGACGCCGCTTAGTCTGAAAAATTAGTGCCATCAGCGTCTCAGCATCCGGATTAATGAGAACCCATGGTGCTGAGCCAGGCAAAGGCTGCTCATTTGTTTGGGTACCCATCTCCATTAAACAGCAATAAGGGGAATTCATGGAGCTCCATCAGAGCATGGGGGGGTGCACCGGAGAAGCCCGCGTGAAGGGATTCGGAACAAGACTAAGCTCATCACGCTCAGCAGTCTCAGATGAAATTAAAAAGCCGTGAACAGCTGCTGGAGGAAAAGAAGTAAAAAAAAAAAATCACGCACACATATATTTTGTTTTAAAAAATCTTTTTCTCCCTTCCTTTTCCCCACCTGTTCCTTTCATCTTTGCGAGCATTGTTTCTAGGCACTGTTTCTTGGCGCTTCTCATTTTTTGTGTCACTGCCAACAAGGCAAGTAATAAAAGATAATGCAGGGATATGGAAAGTTAAAATGTGCCATATGGAGCTGGGATGTACTGTAGCAGAAATTATAATCATAAACTGGATAACAAAGCGAACAACTGATACAGCGTTCCATGTTCAAAGCCATTCATTATCTTCCACTTAAACTGCTGTGGCTGAGGAAGAAATAACCATGCCTTCTGTTGCATTTGGCACATAATGTGATGCCGGTATTGAAGGTTCATAGGCAGTTTTTGGAGCGATCCGAGCATACTGCAGCACCAATATCAGAATAGTTTCTTTGTTCTTTTCTATTTCACGTAAAGGCTAAAAAGGGAGGGATTCAAAAGCCCATCAAGTTTTCTTGCAATTGTATTTAGACGTATTTTTTTGTTGGGGTTTTTTTCCCTGGTTTTTCATGGTCCAGTGCATATAATAGAAGTGAAGAGATGGAAGGTGCACCAGCACAAAAAAAATCCCATCTAAAAACAATTAGCATGAATCATTAGGCAGGAGGAGAGAAAAACACCTGAACGAGGAACAGGAGGAGAAGAGAGACAGAGAGGTGTGTGGGGGATGGGTGGTGGTGGGATGGCAATGGAGGATAATCATCAGGTCCAAGGACGTTTGCGTGGAGGGGTAGTCGAGGTCCCCTGTTGCTCTCATGATCCCAGTAATGAACTGATGTGAATCACCTGATTGCGTTTCATATTTTAATAGTTCTAAATGACTTCATGATCCGCTGTCATTACTGTAATACTCTAATTGCTTTCACTTCATTACTGTCCCGGGTGGAGATAAAAATTACATTAGAAAAGCAGAACACACTCTCAAGCTGAACCCAAGAGTGAAATAAAAGTTGCAATTAAAAAGTATTAAAATAATTACAAGCAATTTTCTTTTCACCCCAAACACATCTGGTGAGATAAGCTGAAGATACGCACAACTCAGCCCCGAACTGTTCTGCTCAGAGGATGTGCGAATGAAAACGCTAACGATCAGGCAGAAACTCGTGAGTACAGAGTCTGTGACAGCCCGCTGAGCCTGTATGAGAACAGAGCAGGTCATCTGAAGTAGTCACAGCGAGCGAGCGGACAAAATGTGTCCTGCCTCCTGTGCGTTCTACCCAGGCGCCACTCTCATCTAATCCTAACAGAGTATTTTCCAGTAGTAAGAACTTTTCTGAGCACTGTCAGTTTTTGGCTCCGAGCGCTGGGAACACTTTCCTGATCGGTATATTGATCTTAATCACTTCTTTCAGGTCACTGAATAGAACATTAAAGCCCATTTTGTTAATTTTGATTGTTGTAAGTGCTAGAAAGGAGGATTATCTAAGTCAGACAATAAGTGTGGGGCTTCATTCTCACATCCAGTTTCAAAACTGGAAACATGACAACAGCTCAAGGCTCACAACATCACAACAGGACTTTATAACAATTTATAATATGATGCATGACCAAGGGTGTAATTCTCCTGTAATTAAATGGAATTTTACTGTATTTTAATTGAATTTACTGTTACGGCCCCTGGCCTCGGAGGAAGAGAGCCGGTGTTCTGACAAAACGTCCTACTTTGTCAAAACATCATACAGTAGCGTAAATTTATAGTCATGTCTATCAATCCATGCTACCTTATCAGAATATAGGTTCAAGGTTCAAGGTTCTTTATTATTTGTCACATGCATAGTTATACAAGTATAACACACAGTGAAATGTATACTACCTTATGTGGTTTATGCTTCCATCGTACGTATCTACAGGTAGGATGTTCTGATGGCCAAATCACACTATCAAAACATGCCTCCTGCTAGTGCAATATTACTTTCTTCGACATAACAACGGAGCGTGGTGTCCACTAACTGCAGGAGGCCTAAAATTAATTGACAAGGTTTAAGCTGTATGCCAGTTTACAGAAGTTTTGCACAAAAAACAAAACGCATGTTAGCTTGAAAAGTTAACAAATTGACAACAGCTTAAGGAAAACAAGTATCAACTGTAATAAAGAAGTAAAACATATAATACTAGTCTTTTTTTCGCACGCACGAGATCGGGGTAGGATCAAATAATAGGCGTGTACTATTAACACCAAAACATGCACAGTAACAACAAGTAGGACAGTTTGATAGGTAGGGTGTTTTGTCAGAACACCGGCTTCCTTCAAGGAAATCCAAGCATGCCAGCGCCTACATGATTGGCTGGATGGGGACCTGTGGTGCTGCAGGGACCAATGAGTGACTGAAAAAATTATATCTCATCACGTTTGATGTAAGTACACTGTACTTTTCATGGTGCATGCAGTATTACAGAGTGGATTACTCTAGCCTTTTTAAAGCTTTATTTTTATTGTTTTTTACATCTGTTGATGTGCATGATGGATGTGTCTCTTTTCCTGTGAAACAGCTGAAGTTACGCAATACTTTATAGCATAATTATTTCTTTTTTTACCTTTATTTATTTATCTTTATTTAAATATTTACATAATTTTGAACAAAATACAATGAAATTACATTAAATTACAGGATTTATATGTCCTTAACCACAAGCCGTATTATAAAGTGTTACCAACCCCTTCACAAACTAATAGGGTACGTCACACTGGCTACTGACAACATGGTTACGCTTTGTTATAATTTCTATGGTGAGATCTGGCTGCAATTCAAGTTTTATTTAAACCTTGCTGTATCTAATATCAAGGCTATTCACACAGTAAGTGTCACTAAAAGGAGGCACTTGGTAACAGTTGGGTCATTACTTTCAGAATAATGTGAAATCTTCTTGTAAATGTAGCACGTATACAAATATTCTCTTCACTTATTTTCTGTGGAGGGCTTAGACAAATGGCGTAAGAATGGTTCCCAGTCTAATACATGAAAGAGTTTCAGTCTTCATAAAGTTAGTGACATAACAACTTAACAAGTGCACCCACTTAGGTAGTTGTAGCTGATCATTTTTGGGGCTTCGGATTAACTAATTGGGTGGATGGTGCCTTCTGTGGCACATTTTAATAGAAAAATCTTACAAAATAATATAATATGGCTGTTGCTGGGTTAATTCTACTAACAGATCAACCAAGAATTCTTCAAGTTTTTGTGAGTTCTAATATTTTATTCTTCTCTTAATCAGATATCTGTGCAATGCACCTGTCCGGTGCAAGCTTGCTACTAGTGGTGGTGAGGGGCTTACGGTGTACTGCAAACTCAACTCGACTACTCTTGATTATACCAGCTCCCATACCTGCAGGGCTGTTGATGCTTTCTGTTCATGATCATCAGTACACAGAAGAGACCAAATGTTGACCTCGAGGCTGGCAAGACCGGTCCATGTTTCTCAGCTTGTTAGCTGTTACTATGTTTCCTGGCTGCCTGTGGACTCGTTGCAGTAGTTTGATAGTTACACAACATTTTCTCGAGGTTTGACACAAGAACTGTTTTAAAGTCAGTTCTCTTTAATCATCAACACAGTTCAGTTCGGTTTAGTTCAACTCTATTTGTGTAGTGCCAAATCACAACAGCAAGGTGCTTTGTATTGTAAGGTAAAGACCCTACAATATTAGAAAGTCAAGGTTCTGAATCTTCTGTGCTTGTTGAAACTACTGTTATTTTTATTCGTTGTGCCTACAACTCGCTGGAAAACAGTGTTAATATTTTCAAATAAAGTTAAATGAACCAGGTCAAATAACCCAACAAATACTGTACCATGATAGTATTTTAACATAACAATTTCCAATCAGCTGAAAATCTTCAATGTACATTTACTCATAAGAGTAAAAGCTATTGAATTATTTTGTTACTTTGTTAAACTGAAAAGTGTGAGAATTCCCAGCAACCAATGCTGCTATAGCTAATAGCTCTTTGAAACCGATTTCCCCTAGTGACAGCAAGCATCTTCTGTCAATCCCCCATCAACTGGTGATTGAATACTTATTTTTAACTACCCAAATAGTCAACATTTGTAGATAGATATTGGCCAAAAATCCACCCATATACCACTCATACAGCTTAGAGTTTAAGCCTATCCCAGTTGACTCTAAAGTATTATTCAGTCTTTTGTTTTTCATTTTTCTTTGACTGGACCTTTCACATAAGTTTTATGTGTGAAAACTGGTATCAATGGAGGGAGGAGTCAGGGAAGATGTGCAGCCTAATCTACTGTTAGAAACCTTAAAAATTATGAATAAAAAAGGCCTTGTCAGCCAGCCTGTGAAAATGGGGAGATGCAAGTTTACGAAAAAACCTTTTAATATTATAATGACTAAAAAAAATGTGTAGAAAAAAAACTGCAGTTCTCCAATTTTTTATTGTCTTGTTCCACTATTATGTGCACATGGGAAATGTTCTTAGATTTAACTTTATTCGTACCTTACTGTCCATTCTGAGGCAGAAGTGCAGTGCTTAGCATCGTCACCTCACAGCAGAAAGGTTTTTATCTCCCTGTGCTTGCGTGGGCTTCCTCTCACAGCCTAAAGACATGGCTGGTTGTTGTCTGTCTCTTTGCTTTGGCTCTTTCATGGCCATATATTCAAGGTGTAGCCCACCTCTCGCCCTGTGACAGCTGGGCCAGTCTTTATCTGGATAGGCAGTTAAAAAGATAAATGCATCCATTTTCACTATGGGCAAGCTTCAGTATCTTTTCTTCAAAAGACAACAAAGTTTGGATTATTTGGACTATCTAAAGTTTGGATTAAAATAATTTCAAATAGTACGTAAAACAGACTTTAAAGTTTTATATTCATTTCATTTCAACCTGTAGACTCTCTGATAACTGAAGGTAAAAAAATTCTACTGAGGAGCAGATTTTATCTGCATTCACGTAATTGTCACTTTGACACAACTGCACCTGACAGCGGTGGCATCACGATGCTTCTGAATACTCCTTGTGTGAACTTCTGCAAAATGTGAGCATGTGAAGTGACTTCAATCTTCACTCAGCAGTTCACCAGCTGAGCAACTTGAACCCCGGCTGTGCACATTCGTGTCACCTTTGTGCCCCTGCAACTGTACTGTGCAGGCCGCCGCTGGAGCAACAGCGCTTCCTGTCAGGCTGTCAGGTCGAAGCAAATACACTGAGCTGAATCCATAAAACCTGCTCGTCTGTTACGTGACTCCCGTCTAAGAGCACGCAGAGGCCTTTGTTTAGATAACCACTCACACAGAGGCACTGCATAAAGGCTACCTATTTGTGAAATATCATATCAGGCACACACACACACACGCTATGATTAATTATGATTCTTTAATGAGAAGTTCACAGGACACACACCACTGGACTGTCAAATTAAACTTATAATGAACAGCTATTTCTTCTGGAATTATGAAATTCAGGACCTTGATAAGGTCAGCTCTGATACACAACAGTAAATTGGTATTTTCCCTTGTTATGTCACTACACCTGAGCTCATTTCTCCAAAGCATGTCAGTGACACAAATCCACAAAACCCCATTAGACTCCACACTTATCGACTACAGGAAATAACTGAGATTTTATAATTAACACAGTGCACAATGTATGCTGTTATTTTGCCGGGTGACCTGCAGTCAGGAAAATAATAATGTCAAATACATGCAAACACATCCACAGCTGTGGGTGTGCAGCACGCACTCACCCACACATGCAGTGAGCTACACACCTTTCTATTAGCAGGAAATCACCATGGGAGTTAGAGGTAATGGTATCGAGGCAATAACAGCTTTAGCTAATGTAATCAGTACTCTTTATGGCGTTTTCTGCCTGTGTGTGGTCTTGAGAACAAAATAATTTTCTTCCGAGTCTTTGGGTGGAAAAAAAAAGGCAACTCGATTCTGGAAAATGTGCTTCTCCTCTTTGGGAATGAATAAAAGCTCATATCAAATGCTTGCTGAGTGGTGATGCTGTAAATACTGCTGTATGGGTGTTATAGAGCTGCATTATAAGGCCTCTCGAGGGAGCTGCTAACAGCGGCCAGTGTCAGAAACATGACGGGATCCTATAAATCCACGTTAGTTCAGCTTTTTGTGCCAAACACCCACAGAGCAATGCTTGGGATTAAACTGACATTCATGACTCGAACATTCAAATTCATTACATACTGCTGCAGCAGGACAGTTGCCTTACAAATAATCAATGTCGAGTTAAATGAAATCCAGTTATTCCAGCCCAGCAGCTCTTCATATGCAAATTAAATTTGTTACATACTGACAAGCTGGTGAGGACAACATTCATCGTTCAACAGTTCAACACCTGTTCAGTCAGTCTTTCAGAGGACATCATCTGTGCCACTTTCACAGCAGGTGGGCAAAACTGTAGTGATTTAGCTCCTTTTTTTTCCAGGTTGAAGCACAATACGCTGCACGACACAAGAGCAACCACACAGACTGCAGCGTGACAGCATATAGATGAAAACTAAACTAAATCAATAGACTGAAGTCAGTAATAAAATAACTAAGAAAGGGCAATCACCAATAAAATCAAAGAGTCAACACTAGGCCAGAAAAATATCTATATATGTTCTTAAATAGTTACATAGTTAGATGAAAGAAATAAAAAGAAGACCAAGAAAGAAGAAGTCAGGGCTCTGTGATGTTGGGGATCTCTACATTCAGGGGGTGTTTGTATCAGCAACACTCCAGTAGTTTCAAGTTGTCATGGACAGATTTCTTTTGATATCTCTGTAAAAAGACAGAAATAGAGTTGAGAATGAATAAAACAGAAGCTGTCTGGAATAAGGGGTTGAATTAAGTTAATCCATGTTCTGTTGATGCTGTGCTCTGTTTGATAAAGTTTAAACTTTTGCACAGTCTGCATTGTTCATAAGTAAAGTCGAAGTGAATTTTCTGTTCACACCTGCAGTTCTGGCGGGGGTTTAAAGGTATAAGGTTTTTAGTTAATATTCCATTCATCTTGTCACATTATAATAAAACACTACAAAGTATGCCAGTCTTGTAACTACCAGACCTCGCTGCACACGTCAGGTGTGCACACACACACAGGTGAACACATTTATTATGACACCATAAAAAAAGCATAAAGCATGCCAGTCTTGTGGCTGTGGGGCTTCCTAAGGCACAGCAGTCGAGACATGCAGTAAGCCTATTTGCTCACAGCTGACACACTGAACATTTCTAAATATGCAGAATATTTTATCAGGTCCAGAAACCAAATTTGCACTGCACACAACACAGTCAAGTGTCCTTTTGCAACAGAGGTTGTAGTGTGAAATTACTGACTATGGCTTATTACACCCAGCAGATTAACAAAGCTTTACCTTCATCTGGGTGCAAAGATGTAAAAACTCCAAATTCCAAAAATCACTTGGGACTAGGGGTACTAACGCCGAAAGTGTTCTAAATGTGAGGACACTCATCAGGGGCAAGAGTGTGAGTCTCTTCTCCATCATGGTAGACCATAACTGTGTTTTTAATCATCACAAACTGGGGGGAAATCACTGGATTAAGCCATGCTAGGACTTTTCAAAGATGAAGATCCTTAATCTGGTGGTTTTACTTGGTTCTGTTTTTATAATCTGGTAGTTAACGTTGGGACCGCTAATAAGTATTATGTAATAGCACATTTTAAAAAATCCACCAGCATTCCTAGTGACTAATGACAAAAAATATAATGCCATTTTACCACAATTCTTGACATTATTTATCACCTTATTTTTCACATCTTCCTAAATCAAGCATTTTATTAAATAAATAGTGTTCAAAGTGTTTTGATGCTGTGATGTGTGCTTTGCAGCACCTGTCCTTCCAACGACCTTGTTGTTCTTCTAAATTTCAGAACTTTTGGGTGGCAATATTTTGTCATCACCTCCTGTCCTACGGCCTCCTCTGTTCACTTATTCTTCTCTATTGGAAGAAAAAGGATGGGCTAACCTTTCAGTCCTGGATAACAACACTGACTGATACCCTCCACCTAGAGAGGATTCAATACATCCTTAGTGACAGACTGGAGGACTTAAATGGATTTGGCAACGACTACTCTTTTATATTGAAGGAACAGGGTGGTGAGACGCTATGTGAAGTGAATTTGGTAATTCGTGATCTTGATCAAGAGTATTGCAGTACAATTCATGAACCTACAAATTAAAGTACATAAAACAATCAGAAATGAGCTAAAATCCTAATAACTAATGTCAGGAACTAGAGTACTGATTGAAATTAATGTTTGTTATTAAATTCCAATGTCCTGCTTTGGAATTTGTGATGTTTATTTTTTAAATCATTCCTAAGTTTTACTCCTTGCCTCTTTGGTGTGACGTGTTTAATCTAGTTCCATCTGTGTTCAGGTAGTTAATTGCTTATCCCAGTAGAATTTATTCAATATAGGTTCATATTATTCATTTTTACAGGTCTACTTGTTGCTCATTAGAACAAGAAATTCTAATGAAGCACAACCTATCGGATTGCATGAAACATTTCTGTTTGTACTAATTTGTCCCTCTTTGTCACCTCCGTCTTCCTGCCTGTGACCCAGAAATCACTCAAAATCAATTTCTAAAAAGAGTCAGAAAGAGAGTGTAGTGAGGAGGCTACATGAATTGTACAGGAGGTGCTTTTACCTTCAGTGTATTAAAGAAACGTGGCACACAGGTGGAATGTTAAAATTTGAATTATAACGAAATTACTGATAATAAAACTGTTTCAAACCTCTTATCAGACATCACTTTAAATTTGAGCTCTTTGCCCTGGCTCCTCTCTCCTTGTGTTTCTTTCTTGCGTCCTGTGCTCACATCCTTGTAGAAAGAAACTAACACAGAGGAATTCAGAACCTAAATTCTGGAAATGAGATAAGATCGTTAGTCTTAACTAGTAGTCCAGTCTAGAAGTAAATGCATGAACTAAATGCATGAACTAGTTTTCCAGGGTCAGGCTGTGACAAGATATTTCTAATTTTAGAGATATCACATAAATGGAAGAAAGCAGCCATACATATTCGTTTAATATACACATTGAAGGACATGAAAAATGACTCCAACAATCCTCAGAGTGTTACTGGAGGCCAAGGTAATGCTTTTCTGAGAAAGCATCTGTTAAGATCCCAAAAGGTTGATTCTGTTCATCTGGACGTAGCGTCTTCAATGGGAGAAACGTTTCGTCACTCATCCAAGTGACTTCTTCAGTCTCAGCTGACTGCAGGTTTCACCAACCTTATAAACAGTACACTTGCACACTAGCAGAAACCAGCCCACTGAATGAACAATGGGCTGTGTTAAAAGCTGATGTGTACCATCAACCTACGCATACGGATCAGTGTTTAAGGTCTGACTCTCATCATCCACTGGAGCACAAACTGGGTGTCATCAGGACGCTACAATATATAGCGAACACCATCCCCAAAGACACAGCAGCCAGGGAAGCAGAAGAACATCACGTCAAGAAGGCCCTGAGTAAATGTGGAAGGCATGTAAAGAAAGCTTCAGCCAATTCAGGAGAGAAGGACAACTGCTGCCTAAGCGAAAACCCTTAGTGACCCCATATGTGTCAGGAGTATCGGAACAGCTGAAACGCATTTTTATAAACACCACGTCTCTGTGGCGTTTAAACCAAAGCACGCTGCACCAACCCAAGGATTGGGTTCCCCGACACAAACAGAGTAACATAGTGTACGCTGTTAAGTTCCAAGAGGATTGCCAGGATTTATACATCGGGAAACCAAACAAGCTCTGGCGAAGTGGATGGCACAACACAGAAGAGCTAACTCGTCAGACCACGACTCTGCAGTCTATTTACACCTACAGGCCGGTGGACACTCTTTCAATGATGAGGATGTACACATCCTGGACAGGGAGGAACACTGGTTTGAGCTGGGAGTCAAGTAGGCAATTTATGTGAAAAGGGAAAGACCATCTCTGAATCAAGGAGGGGGCCTGAGGGTACATCTTTCGGCTTACAATGCTGTGATTACAGCCATTCCCAACTCTCTGTGAATAGTACTAATGGCCATTGATCAGTGGGCTTTGATCAGTCGTTGTAGATCAATGGTCATGAGAACTTGCATATTTATGATAGAGAAACTGACCTCTCAGCCCATTATTCATTCAGTGGGCTGGTTTCAGTTATTGTGAAAATGTACTGTTTATGAGGTTGGGGAAATCTGCAGTCAGCTGACACTAAAGAAGTCACTTGGATGCGCAACGAAACGTTTCTCCCATTGAAAACGCTACGTCCAAATGAACAGAATCAACCTTTTGGGACGATTGAGCATGCATCAAGATACTATATTTCTAAGATTTTTAGGGCTAAGTATTATAACCTCGGTTTTATCTGAATTTAGACAAAGATTAGAGGTCATCCAGGTCTTTTTGTCTTTAAGACATTGCTGCAGTTTAACTAATTGGTGCGTGCCATCTGGCGGCATGGATAGATAAAGTTGAGTATCATCTGCACACGAATAAAAATTTATGCTATGCCTTCTGATAATACTGCCTAAGGGAAGCATGTATAATGCAAACAGAACTGGTCCTAGCACAGTACCCTGTGGAATTCTATAGTTAACCTTAGTTTGTGAAGAGGACTCTACATTTACGTGAACAAATTGGAGTCTATTAGATAGATATAACACAAACCTATGCAGGGAAGTACCTGTAATACTTAGCATGCTCTAATCAATCTAATAGGATATTATGGTCAACTGTCTTGAACGCTGCACTGAAGTCTAGCAGGATAAACACAGAGATGAATCCACTGTCAGAGCCCATAAGAAGAGCATTTGTAACCTTCGCTAAAGCTGTTTGTTTTTGAGTTCTGAAACCTGGCTGTAACTCTTAAACTAAACCATTCCTCTAAAGATGATCAGTTAGCAGTTTTGTAACTTCTTTCAAGGTTTTTTTTTTAAATAAAAGGAAGATTAGAGGATGCCCTTTAATTAGTCAAAAAAAAAAAGCTGGGTGATGTTTTAATTACAGCCACCTTAAAGACCTGTTCAGATTGTCCATAGGCTACTTATGTTTAATTGTCCCATTATAAAGTTAAGCTATGTCAAATAGAGGTATTCTATACTTGGGACTTTTTGTACCCTCCTGCTGGCCACTGGAAAGAATGCATGTTTATGGCATTTCCCCTGTTAAACCTTTTTCACAGCAGACCTTTCATAGCGAAAGTGCAGTTATATTAATCATGGCTCAGTTACATTTAGTGCCCCAGTGACAGTCAATGTTGGGAAGGTACTTTTAAAATGTATTCCACTACAGATTACAGAATACATGCCCCAAAATGTATTTTGTAACGTATTCCGTTACGTTACTCAATGACAGTAACGTATTCTGAATACTTTGGATTACCTATTATATTATCATGCTTTTTTACAAATACATGAATGTACTATTGCTGTGTGATTTATTACTATTACTGAAGGCTACTCGCATACCAACTAGATGTTTAAATCTTAATATAAAATGAGTAACATTAGGGTGGACATTAGGTAAGGCTGCAGTTTTTGCAGCGATCTCGTATAGAAAACTGTTCCACGCGTATAGAAAACAGGGACAACTGGCTAATACGTCGGGTTCGTGTCGGGCTCATAGCTGAAAACTAGCTTTACTTTGTTGTCTGGGTCAACTTTGCTAGCGAGAGACAGAGAGAGGCGTTGAAAGGCTGCTCCAACGGAACTTATTGTTTCGGAGAAAAACACGAAAAAAGTGTACAGTCGAGTCTTAATAGCTTACTTACAGCTGGGCTCGTCAGGCACTCTTTTTGGCTGCAGTGGTTATTATTATATTTACATGCTTCCAGCTCCCGTTTCTGCTCGGTGACAGCTCGTACTTTTCCACTAGCCTCTTTCTCCCTGTCTCGCTCACAGACACATAACGGGTATGGCAGTCCATTCTCCCTGCAGAACGGACTACACCGCCCATGAGGCTACATTCTTTAGGGCTATACCTGTAACACTCTGCCTATTGCCTTCATATTAAATCATTTTTGTGAATAATTTTTAAAAATATTTCTGCACGTCATTATGCAAGTAGGAGTGACATGGGCTGCGAGACTGAGACACAGCCTTTAGAGCCTCTTAATGCGTGTTTTGTTTGGGGCGTGGAAACCAAAAATAGAGAGGACATAGCCGAACATATGAAAAGTCAAATACTGCCATGTAATCCCTTTATTTCAGCAAAGTAACTGCATTCTGAATACAACCTTTTTAAATGGTAACTGTAACAGAATACAGTTACTCATATTTTGTATTTTAAATACGTAACGGCGTTACATGTATTCCGTTACTCCCCAACACTGGTGACAGTGAACCAGCCTGCACCTCCTCTAAGTGCAGTGAGACGTTGTTAATACGCCTACTGTAAAAAGTTTAAAATGTCTGCTGAAAAAGAGTCCATTGGATTGACTTTTCAGACTTAGTGGCAACCTTCATTTCTGATACACAGTTTTTGTTATCAGTCATGTCCTCTTGAATTTGTTTAAATGTCATGACTGCCCCCCTCTGTTCCTGCTTTTAGTGGAGTTTTCTGCATCCTACCTTCTCATGGTTTAACTACATTTTCAGTCTCTTGCTTTAGTGCCTAAATTCACTACTCCAGCAAAAAAGTTAAATCTGGCTCAGCTTTTGCCAAAATATCCTGTAATGCATTAACACACAGGCCAAAGTGTCCAGACACTCTGTTACATTATTGAGCAGAGTAATGTGATTATTCACAGCAGCAGTTTTGTCTCAGTGTTTCATTGTGCTGGAAAAGCCTCCAAATCATGGCTCTGTTACACTTTCCTGGATCTTATTTTATGGTCTCACCGGTCCGTGAAACAGCACACCATTTTCAAGCAATGCTTTGCTTTTTCTTAGTTAGTTCTGACAGCCTGGTGCTGAACCAACAGCTTGTCTACAACAGCTGAAGCAGCATGTCAGCGGCTCAACAAGCAGCAGCTCCTGTCCTCAATCAGTGTCACCCCTCCAGAGGCTTTGTAGCAAGGCGAACTGTCCAAATGACAGAGAGGGACCCGAAGGAGCCTTCAGCTTTTCCACAATTCATTTTTATCTTTATCAACCTCAAAAGTAAATTATTTTCAATATTTCTAACAAGCATATAGAGTGACCACCAAACTGAATAGTCCAATTTAGTTGTTGTAACATATTTTCTTTTTTGCAGGGTAGAGCTAAAAACAGTTCTCGTGAACGTAAACCAGTAGTACCAGTGGGCAAACACACACACACACACACACACACACATTTACTTGTCCTTGTTAACCTGAACAATATTTATCTGTTACAGGCCTGTTTTGAAGTTCAGGTGCTTTGAGCATGAAACCTGTGGCCGCTTCACTCAAACTGAGCAATAAACAAAAAGCATGTGCACTTTAGTTCAGTTAGTATTCACAAGTCCAATGAGTTTGTTAGTAGGGGTAGTCAGAAAATCAGGTAATGGCAGCCACAGCTAAGCAATTAGCTATAAGCTAATGTTAGCTTTGTTAGCTTATAGCACCAGTGCTATAAAGGTTGCTAGTTTTGTAGCATTTTTTTTAATCACACAGACAGATTTTTTCATCTCATGTACAACATATAGGTCGCACTGTACAGAGCTGACTCAGAAGTGAAGGCAATCAGAGGTGAGAAACAGCAGGCTCCATCCATGCCAGCAACCTCTTTCATTTCACAGAGTATATTCACTTCTAAACACATTAAAACAGTTGAACTACAATACCAGACACTATATCATGACGATTTAGCGTTAGAATGCTTTAAATGTGGATCCCAATGCTAAAACAAGCAGCATGGTATTACCTCCAATAACGCAGCAAGCTCCGCTATTTAGCAGGCCACTAGATAACATCAGATAACTTTCACCACTGTAACAATTATTTACAGTGCAAAGTCAAGGAACACACTCTCATTTACCTTTGGCCGATCACAACAAAATTAATGTCAGGACCATGAGTAGTCAACCTCAATGATAAAACTTTGATGCAATATGCAACACGATGCCTTATGGCATATTTTTCAGACGATAGCTTCTGTGTACACTCCCACAGGTTCAACACAAACCTTTACCCCTAACAGAAGGAGTGATTTGGATTGGCTTGTCAGTCTAACAACTAAAAAGCAATACAGAGATACAGACATAAAAGTGGCCATTAGAAGAACTGCAGTTTGTGTCACTGCCTCATTTCTCTGGCCTGGAGGTTGCCATATGGACCCAATATGTGTTTCATTCTTGGTTCAGCTGCTGCTCATAAGCTGTAGTCATGTTTGAACCAGCAGTGCTTGTATGACCAATGTTACCTCCACACGACAGGAGTTCAGGGATACAGCGGCTTTAACACACTGCTCAGCCCTCACTGCTTATATTCAGTCTCACTCGCATTGAAAACAAATCCGTCACAGCCAAGAGTCGTAACAAGCAAAGCTAAAGCCTCAGTGACATCCGTGAAATTCCAAGGCTGCAGTTCTAATCAAAGCCAGTCTTCATCTCAGGAACAGTGGTTCAGACCTGTGCAGCAACAGCTGAGGGAGCCGTATTCATGATACTGTACACCAGACAATACTGAACACAAATACTTAAAATAATTATTGCAGTAAACTTTCAAGGGCTCTGTAGCATTGTATGCTCACTTGAAGATGAGCTTTGTGTAGGTCTCTGAGAATGATTGTAAGAGAGGACAAGGGGTCGATTGAGACTGTATAAGCACAGAGCAAGTATTAGCATATTGCCCTGATCACAGAGGATACTTTAATCTGCTACTGCAGTATGTCACAACTAAATAAAGTTTGAAAAGATGCTTTGTGTCCCACTTGTGCGTTTAAAATGTGAGCCAGTGTGTTACTGCTCTGGTAGGCCTACTGTGGGTTGTAGTGTGTGTGTGTGTTTGTGTATAGTGTTTCTTTCTCCTTCTCACTAGTCTCAGGTAGCATCCTTTCTCCTGTAGAGCTGGTGATTTGTGCACAGCTGACTCCACTCAGCAATCACCGCCAGGAGTGCAGAAGCGGAGGGAGAGGAGCTGGTCGTTGTGTTGAGCTGTGTATTTGTCACTGTTTATGTCACTGCGTGAAGGAGTTTGGGGTTGTTGTTTTTTTCTTACCACCCTTGCCTTGCTGTTGTTATTTTGTTGCTTGGCCATCGTTCTGAGACAGCTGTTTAGTTTCAGACAATGAGGGTATTTTAATGTATGTGAAGCTCAGGCTTCAGATTGCTCCATATGCTCCCTATTCTTGGCTTTGTGTGGCTTTGTATAGTCTGGGCTATCTTTATATAGTTATCCTCAGGCATGCAGCTCTGGCTGTGAGCACAGAAGTCCAACCCACCAGCTGATTAAACCTTCTGTTTACGAGGGACAGCCAACCAGAAGGAAGTTAAAGAGAGCCGAGCTAAACAGATTCTGCCAGACAGTGGACGAACTGAGTGTAAGAAACTTATTAGAATTATTTTCAAGTGCAAGACATTAATTTGCTCATGAAATTAGGTAATGAAATTAAGGCAATACTCCCTCACATTGGTGATAGATAGATAGATAGATAGATAGATAGATTTTTTTTGTACTATAACAAGTAAATAAATCCTTCTTCAATACTCTTGAAAGTGGCTCATCAGTTTCCCATGTGAGTAGTTTATATGCTCTTTGGCAACAGGACAGGTAAGCCATTGCCTCCCGTATATTTTTACTCATGGTTTATTATTAAGAGCCAAATCTTACTTCCATGTATTGTGATCGTGGGGAAAAAAAGAAGTGCATGGAAACCTGCAGGTATCATTCAACCAAAATGTAAAATAAACCCAAAAACAGTAGTGTCAGATTTTATCCCAAAGCAACCCTGAAGCCTAGAAGTGAAATGTCATGACACCTACTTTTGGCATATGACAACAGCCTTTGTCATACTAGTAGGTGTAGTAGGATGTCTGGCAACGTAGTAATATCTATAATACCAACAATAGCCATTTAAAGGGATGATAACATTTAAAACAAGTGACAGCAGTGGTGCTGTGGCTCTGTCACATCATACACTCATTCACATGTGTACTAGAAGTGTTCACTTTCCTTCATTTGCAGTAAAAGCAACCATTCAGGCGAGAATCCAGGCATAATTAAAAGTTCTTCACAAATAGCTTGCAAAGTAAAACTACTTCAGTCTTACAGATTCATATTCAACATAATTACCATTCTTACTGAGCTGAATGTAGTTTGTACAGGTACTTTTCATGCTCAGGTGGAGTCACAAATGTGCAATAAATGAAGGTGGTTCATTGGGCTTTAGGTTCATAATGAATCTATGAATTTCCAATATATTCACTTCTCTTTTACTCTTCATACTTTTTGGCATTCAAGCCACAAAGTTGATTTCTCATCTATTTGCCATTTTGTAGCTAATTGGAGGAGATGATGTACATAATGCACATTTGGCCCTCATTAGAGGTTGTTGGCACAAAACCTTACTTATCAGAGGAAACAAATCACTTTTATATTTGTTCTGAATTTCCAGTTCAAACTTTAAATTTTCTGAATAGTATCGGGCTGCCTCAGCTGCAGGGTCTGTGCAGGAGAAATGTTCTAATTTAACTCCTGATCTTTACTGCGTACAGTTCAAAGTCTCTGCTTATCTTTCCTGTCCACGCAAAGTGTCTAATAAAACAAAACTGTGGTTTCATTTTTATGTAAATGTGGCAGTACGAAAAGATAAAACGCCGTACAGTACGTACTCTAGACTTCCCGACTCTTTGAGTGCTAAAATACTGCATATTATTGGAACCTCTGTGATACAGAATTAATTGCTCTCTTTGCCGGGTGACAGTGGATTGCAGATACTCTTCAAAGGGCCTCGATATTACACATTAGCTCTTTTCCACCAGCTTCTAAATCTTAAAAATAGCCTTTAAAATCAGGGCTTTGTCTATAGCAGCTCAGAGATCATTTTGAGAATCACTACTTCTTCCAGTGTGTGTGTGTGTGCGCACAAGAGCTATATTTAATTTTTCACAGTTCAACTTCAAAAAGACTGCCACAGCCACTCTGAAGGCTTCATAAAAATTCGGCTTGATATCAGCGTAATGCATTGCTTGAACATGAATAAAGAATTTATTTGATTGTCCAAATCTGGTTTTCTGTTCCGGTTTTTAGAAGAAGCTTTATTTTTGTGCTTCCCACTCTACTGATCCGGTTCATTTTTTTGTGTCCACCTCCACCCACAAATTTCATATTTCATGTCTGTGTCTTCCATCGGGCTGTGAATTTCTTCATGAAGCATTTGCTCTTGTCATACTGTAATAAGCACTTCTCAGGTTATTCATGTTTTATGCATTTGCATATTTTTTCATGAATGTGACGTATGCATGCACCGTGCGTGCTGTCCAAGTGATGAGCAACTTTTGATTTGCATATGATGCCGTGTGCTTGGGTTCCTCAGCATCATAGATCACAGATTTCTGTGTAATTTTCAGTATGAAATAAAAACAGCTGTGCTGATCATCAGCAAGACTTTCTCAGTCGCTCACATTATTGTGGAGCAATTTTGGCCAATCTTATTTACAGTGTCAAGTTAGCTTATTGACTTTTGTTGGCATTTGTTTATGCACAGCTCTCCTTAAGTCCAACCACAGCATTTCAGTCAGGTTAAGGGACAAACGCCATCACCTTGAAAAGAAAGAAAATGTAACAAAACCCAAAAGTTGGTCATTAAACAGAAAAGTAAGTTAAAAGGTTAAATCACCACAAACACCCTCCTCTCCACAGAGCAGAGCGTAAACAGCAACACACACAGATCACGATCTGCATCACAAACTTTCACTGGCACTACAGCTCTCTCTGGCCTTAGTCTCTGGGTTAATTGCTGAGTGGAGTCAGCTGTATAATCAAGATGGCACCCAAGGCAGGAGAGATGGCAGGACACACCTAGACACCATAGATGACTTCATGAGGTGGCACCATTTAAGGGACCTGATTGGAGGTAATCATAGTTGAGTGATAAATCTAGAGCTATACAGTCTCCATAATCTGCACAAAGAGGCTGCCGGAGGGGACTGTTGGGTCAACAAGTCCCCGGTTTTATTCCAAACCATGATCTTTTCTTGCTGGAGCTTTTTTTTTTTTAAAATTCAGCTTTAGTGAAACAAGTAAAATAGGCTATGAGAGACAGGTGAAGATGTGGAGGAAGGCCAAATAAACAAAAGATAAAGCTTTAATGACAAATGCAAAAAAAGTCAAGACAGTAAAAATGACAAACACACGCCCACACACACACTCACGTGCGCGCATGTTTTTATCACTGTAAGGAAAATGCAACACTATAAACTATGAAACAGGTACCGGCTAATACATTATTTTTCCATTAGCCGGTAACCCTCATTTAGTAAGGTGTGCCCCCCTCTGTTGTCATACAGTACAGTTGTTGAGTTGCAGAAGATGAATCTGCTGCACTGCTCAGCATGTTTCTTTTTGGTTAGGTTTTCTTTGTGAATTCATAAACAAGAAAAAAGAAAAAGGGGAATAAAACACACTGCTGGCCTTAAGGTAGAACTCCTCCCCACTGCGTTTCCTCTATATGATGCTGCCCACTCTCCACTCTCCTGCTGCTCCTACAGCTCCTCAGACAGCCCCCTTTTGTGTGACTCGAGATTACTGTGACCCATTACTGCTCAGCGTATGTTATTTTGATTCATTCAGAAGCTTTCTCAGAAAGATTTTTGCTGCAGAATGACTGCAGCTTCTTGGATGGCATATTGATTGGAGCCCAATCACGGTGAGTCTGTAAACATCACATTTTTATTACTTTTAATATTGTTACAAGCATCTGTCTATATCGGATGATTCTGTCCCTCATAGCGTTCCAGTATAAAGACCGATGCAGTAGTGTGTGTCCTTTAGGCTATGACAGGAAAAAGTACGGGTTTGGAGGTTGGGGTCGTCTACTTATTGCATGTAATAATCTGATGTCCCCCCAAAGTGAGGTGAATGTTTGCAGCAACGATGTGAACACCTTTTATTTATCATTCAACTTCACGTAGAGTGCTGGACAGATGAAAACTTTGAGTGAACACCCCCTGGCTTTCAAAATTCACTGCTTCTCTCTGGTATGCTTACAGATGGGTTTTCAGGGCACTCTGCAGGATGACTCAACCTTCTTGGAGAACCTGCCAGAGTTCTTCTGTAGATTTATTGAGTTTCAGGCTGACTCTGTGATGATGTCCGTCAGGAAGGGTACACAAGAACTACCAACAAAATTCATGTAACACAGTAGAGAAGGGCAGCATGGTGAAAGGAAGAATCTATTAAATTTTTTTGCAGATCCATGGGCATTTGGCCTTGGAGGACCGTGAGCTCTCCAAGAGCTCTTCTAGTTCTCCTTCTATTTCTATACATTTCTTCACTGAGGCAGCACTCTTTAGAAATGGAGTGATGTAATTCCAAAACCACAGAAGCAGCTCATGCTGCTTTAAATTCTTAAATATACAGATAAGTGACCAGTAAGGTTGTTCAGGTTGGAGGACTCGATGATACAGCTCTCTGATGGTGTTGTGTAAAAAAGAATCGAAACCGCTGCTTGTATTGTCCTTCTCACATAACTCCATATGGTTAGCAGCAAATTACCCCGATGATAACTGTTAGTGTTATGTCATTTTGTTTACAATGACCATCATTATTCCAAAACTTCTAGGATTTTTTTTATAACATGTTTAATCACATTTTAATCACTGCATGCATATCAGTTATTTTTAGCATGTTTTTTCTTAGCTTGAATATTTATATTAATCTAAACTATAAACATTTTGAAGCAGTCTTTTCTGGACATTATTTTAAGTTATTTTTCAAATTTCTATGCCTCAGGAAGGTGTTGACATTCAGCTTGAATCCTTTGTATCACCGCGGAAGCACTAGCTGGTAGTCGGGCCGTACGCGTGTCTTAGTGCAGTTGAACATAATCCACAAAGTCCGCTTGTAGTCGAAAAACACACAGGCAAACATTTATTTCCACAGTTTTGAAATACAGTGATCCATTTGAATGTTCCAGTACACTGCAAACACGCTAAGAAACGGTTTTTCTCCACAGCTAGTTAAAGCCCCCGTAGCTCCACACTGCCCGTCGCGAACGCTCCCCCCGTGCACAGTTACCGTATGTTAAAGGAACAGTACGTAAAAATTAAATAAGGCAAGAAAAAATACAATTTAACTGTAAATCTTACGCTAAACAAATTATAAAGTAAAAACTGAAATTCCCCATTATCTTACACTTATCCTTATCCAAAATGATTCAAATTATTAACAAATATACACTCTGTGCAATCTGAGTAAACTAAGAGATGATTAGACCTTTATCGTATACACTTTGTAACCAAACACAGCATAAACAGCTCAAATCAGCTGTCAGTGGAGAGCTGATGATTTGGGCTTGTTTTGAAGCCACTGGACCTGAGTGTGTCCTTGAAGTCATTGAGTCGACAATGAACTCTTCTGTTTACTAAAGTATTCTAGAGTCAAATGTGAGGCCATCTACCTAACAGCTACAGGACATTGATCGCAACCACAGCAGCATGTTTACACCTGGATGGCTAAAAAAGAAAAGAATGAGAGACCCAGATGACCCAGACCTTAACTGCTTAAATATTAATTTAAAAAACTACCTTTACAATCTTGCCTCCATGACTTCTTTTTTAAACCCAAACAGAAGCATCACAGTAGTCTTCTATAATCAGTGTGTGACTTTGTGGTGTATAATTAGCCACTGTTGTTGTGTGGAGTGTTAATGTTGACAACCCAAATGCACACATGTGGAGGCAGATGGAGTAAACAAAAAGCACACCTGTATTATCTTTTACGTCCATGAAAAAAGTAAAATAAAAAAAAAATGCAGCAGGGACCAAACTAGGAGGAAAGTCAGACACTCTGACAATGACTAAGTGAAAGACAGCACTGTAAAAACGCACACACAAAGGCAATCAGGGGAAGTGGAGACAACAAGAAGCAGCTAAATCAGAGGAAGGACAAAAAGCCAGAAGTGCAACATGATGACTAAATGGGTAAAGGCAGACATAAATAGAGATAGGGGAATTAACACAAGAAGATGGAACAACAAACACTGAGAGAAAAACTAAGAACCAGAGACTAAATTCACTAAAGAAAATACATGAAGGAAGTATAAACAAAACTGTAACCCGGAACTAAGGACTCGGGAATAAATACACCAAGAGGAAAAAATCCTACAGATAATATTAAAATAAACAGAACTAGAAAGTCCACAAAATCTAAAAGACAAAGTCAACGAACCAGGATGATGACCAGAACTGTAATCCGATTAGTTTTTTCAAGTAACAAGTAAAGTAAGGGATTACTATTGCAAAGAAAAGTAACTAGATTACTGTTACTTTCCTGTAAGCATGTTGCATTACTGTGTGACAATGACCTACGAGTGTGCGACGTCCGTGTCAGCAACAGGCATGTGTAGATAAACAATGGATCATATGGAGTGCGGGAGAGAGTACAATAATGCAGCGTTTAACGCTTGAAGGTACTGACATTACTTTAATGTTTTTGTTACTCTTTACAGAATCAAACTCAGTGTCCGCTGTACACGCTCCGTGGGAAGAAAACTTCTTTCTATAGCGAAAAATTAAACTTCAAATCTGAGCAAGGACCTAGCACGCTGCCACAGGAATGTGAAATTCACAGAGAAACCCCCAGATCCCCACTGACAGGACTGCTGCAGCACCGGGCAAACTTCTGACGGCCCCACTTCTGCTAAACAGGTGAAAATAGACTTGAGAGCGACAGTTAATGCAGCTGAATCTTTGATTTTACTTACTGTAAACACAAAGAATATTTTATTTTATATGCTGGAATATGCAGAAAATGGGTTTAAATGTCAAACACATTTCTTCAAGTCAAACACTGTTACATATAAGCTAATTTTTGCTTCATACAATTTGCATAAAGTTAAAGTTAAAACTAATTAAAAATATTTTTAAAAAGAGACTTTTTCATTTCATTCAATTTTATATGATGGATTATGCAGAAAAAATAGAAATGGTCTGAAAGGTCTGTTTCTTTATTACATATCAGGTTGTGTATCATGTTTTTCAAAGTAACTAAGTAAAAATAAGTAATCAGTAAAATAACTGGATTACTTTTGTGGAGAAGTAATCAGTAATTAGCAAATAATTACTAACAATTATTATCACTGTGGAGATTCCTTTAAAGTCTCTTTGTACTGGTTTTCATTTTTGCTTTGTACTGTTGCTTTGTGTTTGAACCTAAATACTAAGCGAAAGATCATGAGTGTTTTCATTAAGATAAGAATTTGTGTTGTGTGTATGACATTGACCTATAGATTTATAGTGTTAAATGGTAATTATGAGACCGTTTATTTCTGGTAATTTTACAGAGTAACTGCGGCTTACTCTGGCACAGCTTGGCACTCTGGCACTCTGGCACGCCAGTGCAGTCCCCGGCTTCTGCTCCGTGGCTGCTGGATGACCCCTCGTCTGGGGCTCTCCTCAGGTCTTTCCGGGAGGGTGGCACAGATGCCCCTCCGGTGATCCTCCTTGGGCTCTCGCACTCTGGGACCTCTGGATGTCTGGGGTCTGGATCTCCTCCGTGCCTGCTTCAAGCACCTCCGCGAACACATCGGACTACAAACACGCACATTACCAACTCCGGAAGACAATCAAAGCAGCCAAACGTGAGTACAGGGACAGGGTGGAGCAACAGTTTGACAACCCTCGGAGTATGTGGCAGGGACTAAACACGATCGCAGACTTTAGAGGGAAAGCACACCGCAGACCACGGCCTCTCTGTGTGAGGATCTAAACGTATTCTACGCTAGATTCGACACAGCGAACACCATGAGACCGGACAGTGTGCGCACCGCGGATGACATCAGTGTGATCATCAAAATGGCCACCGTCGTCCCTGTACCCAAATCCTCCACCATCTCCTCACTGAACGACTGGCGACCTGTAGCCCTGACCCCCATCGTAAGCAAATGCTTCGAGAAGCTGGTCAGGGACTTCATCTGCTCTGCACTACCCGACTCACTGGACCCTCTACAGTTCGCATACCGCCACAACAGGTCCACTGATGATGCCATAGCCCTGACACTACACACTGCCCTGTCACACCTGGAGAAGAGAGACACGTATGTGAGAATGCTGTTTGTAGATTACAGCTCAGCATTCAATACCATCGTTCCCTTGAAGCTGGACAGGAAACTGCAGGATCTAGGACTGAGCAGCTCCTTCTGCAGCTGGATCCTTAGCTTCCTGTCTGACAGACGCCAAGTGGTCAGACTGGGCAGCATCACCTCATCCCCCATCACACTGAACACTGGTGCTCCACAGGGGTGTGTACTGAGCCCTCTCCTGTACTCACTCTACACCTACGACTGCACAGCCACTAACAACTCCAACATCATTGTGAAGTTTGCGGACGACACTACAGTGGTGGGTCTTATCACCAATGGTGATGAGACGGCTTACAGGGAGGAGGTCAGCGCCCTGACCCACTGGTGTCAAGACAACCATCTCACCCTCAACGTCGCAAAGACAAAGGAGTTGATAGTGGACTTCCGGAGGTGCAGAGAAGTACACACCCCCATCTCCATCAACGGCGCTGCTGTGGAGAGAGTGAGCAGCTTCCGGTTCCTTGGTGTACATCTGGCTGAGGATCTTACGTGGTCAGTACACACAAACAAAACAGTGAAGAAGGCGCAGCAGCGCCTCTTCTTTCTCAGGAGACTGAAAAGATTCGGCATGAGCCCCCGCATCCTCAGGACCTTCTATCACTGTGCCATTGAGAGCATCCTCACTGGATGCATCACCACCTGGTATGGCAACAGCACCGCCTACAACTGCAAAGCTCTCCAGCGAGTAGTGCGGTGCTCTGAACGGATAATTGGAGGTGAGCTTCCCTCTCTCCAAGACATCTACAGGAAGCGGTGCCTGAGGAAAGTGGGGAGGATCATCAAGGACTCCAGTCACCCCAGCCATAAACTGTTCAGACTGCTTCCATCAGGAAGGAGGTTCTGCAGCATCCGGTCCCGTACCAGCAGACTGAGAGACAGCTTTTTCCATCAGGCCATCAGACTGCTGAACACGTCAGACACCTCAGCTTCACTACTGGAACTTCAACATTATGCACTCCATACTGTACAGTAATGCCACTGTTTTGCACATACAGAGTCTCAACTCTGTATATTTTTATATATTTTATTTACTGTTTACTCTATTTAATTTGTAAAATATGTGTACACACACACACACACACACGTAGAAAAATATTTAGTATACACATCCAGAAATGCATATACTATTATATATTGTATATATATTTATTAGTTTCAGATGTAGCCATTCTTGTATTTTGCTTGTTTACATTATTGTATTTTGCACAACTCTGTTGCTTGTGAAGCTTGCACACAAGAATTTCACTCACATGTGCTGTACCAATGTACCTGCACATGTGATGTGACAATAAAAGTGATTTGATTTGATTTGATTTGATTTGATTTGATTTGATTTGATTCATGCCCCAGGGCATGGCTCCCAACACCCTCTAGCAGACCGTTACGTGGGGAAACCTTTTGAATACAAGCGCGCTGATCCACACAGGTGTGCACACAGGTGTTCACTGTCCATAGACATAAACTACACCTTTCTTGGCTGCTAATTCAAAGCACATTGTGCACTGTCAGTCCTGCGTGCTGCACCACAACATTCAATATTTAGTAATTACTGCTGTTTACACTTAGCTAGATTAATGCGATGGTGTTGTGTTTATTATGTTGCTCTCTTTTTTTGCTTGTTTTTTCTTCTTTTTCTCTCAACAGGTGATCCAGGAGTTTTAAAAAAGAAAACAGAAAAAACAGAGTAACGTGAAAGTAATGCAACGGTTAGCTTAGCGATGGTAGTGACTGAAAAAGGAGAGAAAGAGAAGACATAAATGAAACAGATATCTATTAATAGTGTTACTAAAACCAACAGACTGTTATAAATAATAAATATCAATAAAAGGAATGCAAATTTAATAAAATGATGCTTAGGACAGACAGTAGAAATTTATGAAACCTACAGAAATAGGAAGAACTGTAGGAGTAGCAGAGAAGACGGGGGAAGCAGCATGTGGAGGAAAAGCAGTGAGGAAGAATTCTAACTCAAGGCCAACGGCATTTCTTATATTTTATTTAAATTCACAATAAAACAATCAGAACTGGGAAACTCAAAATGAACCCAATCTAAGCAGACGATTGGATCAGCTACTTACTTTAAATTTACGATATACAGTAATGAAGCAGCACAGCTTTTTACATTCATACAGTTCTTTCTTAAGCTTAATGGAAATATTCAAATATATCATCTTCGTGGAGGTTCAGCTGTTGTGATTAGAGGCAGCATCACTGTGCTCTGGTGTGTTCCTAAAAATAAGCAGCATCCTTGTAATGAGACGTGGACACACATAATCACATCAAATGGAAGAGGCTGCAGCTTTGTAGCTCATTCTTAAAGAACAGACCTCCACTGTGTTCACTTGCCTTTGTTCAGGGTACTTTAACCGTGGTACTTTTTCATTGCTGCATGAGAAAAAGAATGCGGCAGATGACGAGCTGTGATGTAGAGCAGTGTGCAGACACTGCTGAGCTCTTGCACTGATAAGGCATCCAGAGGCACACATAAGAGAAGCAGTGCTCTGGGTTAATGGAGCACAGTTATTCTTTTCTGCTGTGGTTGTTCTTGGTGGTCGGTGTTATTATTTTCCAGCCTCGATGTGGTTTCTCCACTGATGATGATGATGATCCTCGAGCATTAAATCCAAGCCGGTGAATGCAAACAAGATATTTACTCTGTGTCTAATTGCTGCAAGAAGGCTGCAAAAACAGTTTCTGCATAAACTTAAAAAGAGTGAAAACTGGGTTATACAGTAGCGCCCGGCTGGTTTTGTTTATGAAACTAATAAATCCCAAACACTATAAAACCAGCTCAGATTTCCCACCAGTTGCTCCATCCACAGGATTAAAGATACCGAGGTCATGAGACACTGTTCATGTTTAATTTATGCACTTAAAGTTCAGTAATAATGTGTGCAGTTTTTCTTTCTCATTAAGAGGATCTTAATCCTATTTCAAAGCCTTCTCCTCACTGTCGAGCACTAAATTAGGGCATTAATTTATTAATTTTACTTTAAAATTTCAACACATTCTGCAGGGTTTACGTGTTACCAAGTGTCTGTTCTCTATAATGTCTAAAAGAAGTAGTGAGATTAAAGCACACGTAACTTTCAAACCAATATAATGCAACTATTTTAATTTGTGATCACAGATCAAAGTCATTTTTAAGCTGCACTGACTTGCACAGTTAGAATGGCACTTCTGTATTACCCATGTCCTAAATGCTTGTTTTTGTTATTTCTCTATTTTGGGCATCCTCATCTTCCTGCCTGTGACCTGGAAATCAATCTCAGTACTCTATGATGAAGGATGACTCAATTTCTTAAATGTTTCTGGAGCACAGAGGAGTTACAGCAGGCTGTTCGAGGAGTTAAAGTCGAGGATGCACAGGCGTGTCACGTGCAGGGGGGAGGAGGGGAAACCTTTGGGGCTTAACAAATGCATAAAGTGGTCTTCAGGTGTTCAGAGCCTAAAGGGAAGTCCCAGTGTTTAAACTCTAGTGGGAGTGTATCACCTTGGAGGAGGACTAGAGGTTTAGTGAGGTGCTCCTGACTGATTATGGTCACATGAGGGATGGTACGCATGACACCATGGGTCACTGGCGTCATTTCAACCAATGTGTGAGTGGGAGTTGAATCACCTGGGAAGACCCCATTTTACCCGCCACAATAGTTGCTTCACATGTCGCCGTTGATATCACCGCAGCTTCATATTACCCATACTGTTAATTAGGGCATTGGTACCCATTACAGTGATTTCCTAAATGACTCAGACAAAAACTCCACTTCAGTGCTGGTGGTGAAGAAGAAGAAGTCAAAACCAGAAGTAAAGAAACCCCCGAGTGTTTTTTATTTCTCAGAAAGTTTCATTTTTCAAACGGTTGCATTACATCGCTGAATCTGAGGTTCTGTACTGATTAATAACATATATAAAAGCGGTAAAAACCAACATGATCATACACACGTTTCTTTAACTGGCACATCTGGCTGAAAGAAAGCAACTGCTTGGACCAGCGGATGTGACTTCAATTTTATCTGGCGCTGTTCACCAAGGAAAGAACTGCAAGCATAACTGCCCCATTACAGGTGGCTGATAGTTGGCGCCATAGGCTGCCACCTCTGTTCAATGATGGTTCTAACAGGTGGGCATAAATGACCTCCTTTACGCCTCTCTCTAATCATCTGTCACTGGTTGTGAAGGTCTGAGAACTCCTTTCTGCTTTGTGCAGCACAAAGCTTTGTTGTTCCTCTTGTGTTTAGGTGTTTAGGTGTTTTGTCCTTGGGATGAGCAGCTTTTGTCTGAATGTGTTTCTGGGTCTGAGACAGCGATTTTTTAAAAGAACCTGAAACAAAAATGGTTTCTACAGCTGATTTTTCAGTTTACGAAAACTGCACCTGAAGTCATTTTATTGGTTGTTTGATTGTTTTTATAACTTTTTTAATTTAGGTTTACAGTGTTTATTATTAGGTGCTTGGCTGTGGTGCTTTCTGACATCTAATTCAGCTTATTGTAACTTTGAAGCAAGCACATAATTACCACATGTGGCCACAGGGGGCACTGTGCAAAAATAGATTATGAACTGAATCTAAGTTGTCATTCAAAGTGTTCAGGTTTAATTCGGCTTATAGTTTTGGATTATATCTGGAATATAAGGCATTACAGAGACACTTCAAGTAGACATTAGCTACTTTCCTTTGAAAACTATGACACCTTAGCTTGCAGACACAATATGTCCTATTCCGGACGTATTTTAGGACGTTTGGCTCACATGGGCCAGATGTGGCCTTAACACACCAGACATACAGCTCATATAAGGTTGGCCTGTTGCTAAAATGAGCCAGCCACTTTTACCCTATGCTGACACTGTCAGTCAGGGCCAAATAGTGCACATATGGGCACATTTGGGCCAAACAATTATTATTGTCTGGTACTAGTTCTCGCTTCGTTTTGAGGCAGTTTGCATTAGGCTACATCTTTGAAGAGTTGGACAGCGGTGTCTAATGTTTCAGAAACATAAACAGAAAAGGATGAAAGGAAGAACAGTTCAGTATTAACACTTTAGGTTAAAAGAAGCCCGAGCAGTATATTTCAATTAGCTACTGAAGAGAGGAGTAGAAAATAAAGCTCTAAACTTATTTTTCCATAATCCCCACAATATGTGAGCATAGCTTTAAACACACTGTGTCATCACTTTCTCCCCTATTGGCCCTCCTGTAATAAATTATGGTTTTATTGCTGCTGTGATGTTTCTGTTGCTCCCATTTGATTTTCCAAGCAAGTTACAAAATGCCAAGATAATACAGAGAAATGAGCAAAAGCGTCATTTTCACAGCAATAACCGTTTCACACAAGCAATAACAGACTAACTGCAAGCTTGGCATATTTGCATATGTACTTTTATTGACTCCTGCTGTCTTTAGTTGCATCATTCTCCAACTCTGCAGCACCACTATGAATATTAACCCATTTGGTTGCCCCCCAGTGATTTTTGTATATACCTAATGTGTGTCTGAAATATAAAAAGTGAAGATTTTAACTTGAATCTTTTAGGCTGTGTGTAATTGAAGGGTAGTGCAACAATTTCATCATAAATCCCAGTAATTTTACCCATGATGACTTTTTGTTACATTTAGTGAACCGTCAAGGAGATTCATAAAATTTATATTAGTATACTGTATTATTAAAAGAATATCTAAATGCAGTCTTACAGAATCATATATGAGGTCTTACCTTAACACAGTGGTTCCCGAACTTTTTCTTGCTGGGTCCCCCTTTGTCTTACAAGAAAAATGTCGTCCCCCCCCCCCCCCCCCCCCCCCCACACACACGCACACACACACACACACACACACTCACACCTCAAACATTTAGTAAACAATTAAGCAAATACAAGTAATCGGCGATAAATTACAGGTAGTAAGGAAATAAACTATAAACTCTTTTACGCTTCGTCCACACCTATTTTTGAAAACGCAGCTGTTTCGTTCACACGTAAACGGCGTTTCGAATCACCGAAAACGAGATTTTTAAAACTCCTTTTTATGTGTGGACGAGGACTACAGAGTTCGTCACACAACGTCAAAGGTATGTGCCTTTTTTCAGGTCACGCTGTGCGCCACGTTATTGTTTACATGAGATGAATTGCAGAATGGCAGAAAGTCAGATTAAAAGTATTTTGTCTCTATCTTCAGGTTTTACACGCAGTTACTGTCCCTCCATTTAATCAAATCAAATCAAATCAAATCACTTTTATTGTCACATCACATGTGCAGGTACATTGGTACAGCACATGTGAGTGAAATTCTTGTGTGCGAGCTTCACAAGCGAGTTGTGCAAAATACAATAATGTAAACAAGCAAAATACAAGAATGGCTACATCTGAAACTAATAAATATATGTACAATATATAATAGTATATGCATTTCTGGATGTGTATACTAAATATTTTTCTACGTGTGTGTGTGTGTGTGTGTGTGTGTGTGTACACATATTTTACAAATTAAATAGAGTAAACAATGAATAGAATATATAAAACAAATAAAATAAAATATACAGAGTGAGACATGTGCAAAACAGTGGCATTACTGTACAGTATGGAGTGCATAATGTTGAAGTTCCAGTAGTGAAGCTGAGGTGTCTATGACGTGTTCAGCAGTCTGATGGCCTGATGGAAAAAGCTGTCTCTCAGTCTGCTGGTACGGGACCGGATGCTGCAGAACCTCCTTCCTGATGGAAGCAGTCTGAACAGTTTATGGCTGGGGTGACTGGAGTCCTTGATGATCCTCCCCGCTTTCCTCAGGCACCGCTTCCTGTAGATGTCTTGGAGGGAGGGAAGCTCACCTCCAATTATCCGTTCAGAGCACCGCACTACTCGCTGGAGAGCTTTGCAGTTGTAGGCGGTGCTGTTGCCATACCAGGTGGTGATGCATCCAGTGAGGATGCTCTCAATGGCACAGTGATAGAAGGTCCTGAGGATGCGGGGGCTCATGCCGAATCTTTTCAGTCTCCTGAGAAAGAAGAGGCGCTGCTGCACCTTCTTCACTGTTTTGTTTGTGTGTACTGACCACGTAAGATCCTCAGCCAGATGTACACCAAGGAACCGGAAGCTGCTCACTCTCTCCACAGCAGCGCCGTTGATGGTGATGGGGGTGTGTACTTCTCTGCACCTCCGGAAGTCCACTATCAACTCCTTTGTCTTTGCGACGTTGAGGGTGAGATGGTTGTCTTGACACCAGTGGGTCAGGGCGCTGACCTCCTCCCTGTAAGCCGTCTCATCACCATTGGTGATAAGACCCACCACTGTAGTGTCGTCCGCAAACTTCACAATGATGTTGGAGTTGTTAGTGGCTGTGCAGTTGTAGGTGTAGAGTGAGTACAGGAGAGGGCTCAGTACACACCCCTGTGGAGCACCAGTGTTCAGTGTGACGGGGGATGAGGTGATGCTGCCCAGTCTGACCACTTGGCGTCTGTCAGACATTTAGAAAGGCAGAGGTGTCACGGTGTAATTATTTTACATGTAGTTGTTTTTTTCCTGTGTAATAATATTCAACATTGCTATAAATACATTTTTCAAAAAATGCCTCTCTGTGCAAAATGGGTTTAAAAACATAAACAGCTGTGGGATACTGTTTGTCCATGATGTGGACAGGGGGAACAAATCGTGGCAGGATCAGCCTGATATTATTTGTATCCCACTGTAACTGTATAAAGAGCTAAAATCTCTAAAATGTCAGGAGTAGTTAGTCATTATGAGAAGTGTTTGTGAACTAAAAATCAAGAATGTGGGATACTGTTTGTCCATGAATTGAAAAGCCCAGTGCTGCTCCCGATGCAGGGAAAACCAATTCTGCAGGGAAGACCTACCGTGGCACTTGTGCAGGTGAAGCCAAAAGGTAGATATGCTTCACCATATTTTCTAGTCTTTGGCTTAGAATGAAGTTGGTTTGGAAACATATTCAGTGATGCTTCATCTCCTGCTTTGCGTTTGTGTGGGTGCCCTGTGCTAGCAGTGTCCAAGCATTGTTTTGTCCCCCCCCCCCCCCCTTTTCATACCCCCCCCACCCCCCCCACCCCCCCCCCCCCCACCCCCCACCCCCAGGTCTGCCTTAACAGGAGCTGTGTTATCATAAAGGCAGGCAAGAGCATAAATATCTGTGACTCCAAATTAACAGTAAAGCAAACAAGATGCTCCGATTCCAAGTAAACATTACAGAATGCCATGACCTGCTGCGGGCTGGAGGGAACCCTGAGGTTGATCAGGAGCTGGCCTCACTGAACACGAACCAAAACCCTGCTGGACATTTTTGTTTGTGCTTGTCTCTGAGAAATCACTGCCAGACTCCTGCTGCCATTTGTGAGGGAACATTGGCAAGCCAACATGGTATGAAAGCAGAAATCACTTGTGGGTGCAGAAACATATTCCTATAAATGTAATTATGTTTTTTTTATTAAAAATGTCCATGTGCACTGGTGCTGAGGAATTTCGGTGTAATGTGACTGTTTTGTTTAAAGTTCATTAGATCTTTGTGTAGGAATTTCTAATACAGGAATTTGCTCAGTCAGGTTCAAATATGCTGCATATTTTTATTTCTGGATTCTACCACCTTTCTATCCTTTGACATAATCTTTATTTATCTTGGACTGGCCCTCCTACAGATCCAGAAGAAGAGAGTTTCAATAATTTGTAATGGTTTTTGGGTTTCCACCCACAGGACGAAGACATGCTCGTAGGTCGGTTAGTGGGCAGCTGTCCTCAGATAGGTTCTCTGGAAACCTAGATGGACAAACGGACAGACGGATTTTCTAAATGAGGTAAGCTCGGCCATTACATGCTGACTTGGAAAAGTCACTTTTTAAAAAGTGATCATGTTACGTTGAAACCATTTAAATAAAAAGTGATTTAATCTCAATGAAACTTACCTGGATAATCAAATTCCTTTATTATATACTGCCCGTGGCGCCTTTTCTAATTCTTCGTTCCTTATTTGATGAGGACTTAAATTAAATTTTGGAGACTTTTAAGTTATGCTACACATGAAGAAAAGATAGAGAACATAAATTGCTTCAAAAGAAGGATGATAAATGAGAAAATCCAAAGAATTTTGATTTATAATAAATCTTTTTTTAAACATATATATGGTAATAATTACTGTATTTTTGATGATGTTTCTTCAAAGTTTCACTAAAATTTTCTCACCTGTTAAAGAGGATATAGACATATTGTATATAGACTGGGCATTGTTGCGCAGCAGGAGGAACCCAGGACAGACTGCACCAGCGTAGGGGCAGTGGGCAGTGAGCACAGGGCCCACCAGAGGACGCCGTGCCTTCAGGCCACCCACCTAAAGTCTGTTTCTGATTCTTTGGTCAGACACATTCACACCAGTGGCCTGCTGGAGGTCATTTTCTACCTCTGGCAGTGATCGCTCTGTTTCTGTTTGCACAAAAGAGATGATACTGGTCCTGCTGATGGTTTAAGGATCTACGGCCCCGTCCAGCTCTCCTTGAATAACTGACTGTATCCTGGAACCTCCTCGGTGCTCTTGAGACTGTGCTGAGAGACACAGCAAACCTTCTGACTGTGCTATCCTGGAAGAGTATGACCTGTACAGACTATGTATGGTCCAGGTGTCGCCTCATGTTAGCATCAGTGACACTGAATTGCAAAACTAGTGAGAACAATTTCAGTGGCCTCCACCTGTACAGCAACTCCTTGGCGAGGTTGTCTCATTGTTGCCCCTTTAGTGCACCTGTTGTTAAATTCATTAACACCAAAGCAGCTGAAACTCATTAATACCCATGTTCCTAAGTGTGTTCCTCCATTTGTTATAACGTATAGGATGATTTTTAATGTATAGTAGTATTATACATTTCCAGGTTAGACTTGTGCTGTCTAGTTACAAATTAAAGCGTTTTTCCCTTTAAGAAAAGATCCCATGTATGGAAATTTGGGGAAAATCTGATTACCTCTGAGCTTTTTTATGTCTCCTCTAGCTTATCTCGAGACCCATCTTATTTCCCCTCAGTCTGAATAAACAGCCCATATCTCTGGCAAGATGCCACAATTGATTGCCTCTTCTTCTCAAACCTGCTGCACTGTCCCTTGTGACGGGATTCAATCCACCCCCTCAGCCCAAAGCAGTTCATTCACATTTAGCTGACAGATCATCTGACCAGGAGAAAATTGGAAGAGAGAGGAAGACTCTTTGTCTCTGTGCGTGTGTGTGTGCGCGTGTGTGTGTGTGTGTGTTAAAGTTTTGGAAAAAAATTACATGCAGCTTTAACAAGATTACTGAGGTCACTGAGGATCAGTGACTATGAAACTGCGTCTGCAGGGAAATCAATTCTTCACTCATTGTTATTAGAAGAAAGAATCAGATTTGCCCTTTCCATGCATTTATTAAATATTTTTTGTTTCACTCTGAACAGAAGGAGTCCGCTTCTTCATCCTTTGAGTCGAGGTATCTATTAAAACATATTTGTTCTCTGCTGTCTCTTGACAGCAATAACACGATTGCTAACTGTGAGCCGCTCTGCTCACAACCACTAAAACTGTGAAATTGGACAAAACTACTGTTCTTCTTCACTCATAGAAAACCCGTCCCAAGTCTTTGTTCAAATTAAGATTTATGAAGTTGGATCAAAACACAAATCAGCACTTGGAGCGGGAATCCTCTGCCAAGATCGGTGCTGAAGGAAGTGATTAAATCCACATCCAAAGTTTCATGTCCATAACCGCTACGCCAAGTTTTGGCTTCACAGTTTTTGTGGTGAAAGATAAATAATCACATTTGGATATCTGTTCATGGAAGCATACATCTATCGCACCTGGTACAAACTGAAAGGTGAGGTTTTTACGCTGCACAGTAAATTACAAATATTTCACAGCTGAGATTCTCATGATGCCACCAACAATTATAACAATTATATAAATGGCAGGTGACCTTCTTGTTGCTTTATGTGAGTAACTGCAGATGCACAATTCAGCTTTCTTTTAAAGAGAGAACAAAAAGGAAACTTGGAGAAAAATCGTAGGACTGGTAGATTTTATAAATGTTACTTATGAACTGGTCCAAAAAATCTCCAGTGATTATATTCCAGTAAAGGGGCGTCCACACAGGAACCAAACAACTAGCTGACCAGCAGCGATGAGGCAACCGGAGACCCACAGTGAGTCAGAGACATTCAGAAACGTCAAGCGATGATGGGCAAAATATCAGCAGACAGATGGCGGCGTGAAGTTCAACTTTTTTCAGCGTTTTGGATTGAAGTGACTACCAATGAGAGTGAAAGATACCAATGATTTACAGTTGACAGGTTTATAAATGCTTGCACTCATGCACTACATGATATGCCATGTTCCTTTTTTGTCATTTAAGTTCAGTCAACAAAAAAAATCCCTCAAATTTATATTTAGGGATTGAGGTTCCCAACAAATTTTTATTGGATGCATAATATTTACATATCTTTGAATCAAATGTTTCTTTTGTCGTACTGTTCTGAACTTCTTAAGTCTTTCCTCTGACAAATACATATAGATTAAGGTAATACAGAAAAACTAAAAGTAACACTAAACTAAAGCAATTTAATGAACCTGAACTTTTTTTAACATTAAAACCCAAACCAAATAAATCAAACTGTCTGGAAATAACTTGAAACTAGACTGGACTAATACAAGATTGAAAGCTAAATTTAAAAAAATGAAATGAGGAATTATAAAACCTCCAGTATGATAACTTAATAATAATATGATAAAAAAATGAAAAACCAGCAACATTCGGTGGATTACTTCCATTGAAAAATAGTGTTGAATATGTTACGTATGTATGCAAAATTGTCTCTACACGTATTATATTATTTATTATGATTCAAAGTGCACATATAATGGGAAAAGTTACAAAAGTCCTTCAAATGTACTTGAGCACCTTTCTAAGATTACCCTGAAGTCCTGGCATTGAAATTACATCAGCTCCAGCAAAAAGTAATCCTTCAAAACACGAGCAATCTCCTTATCTGAGCACTACTCATTTTTGTTCAGATCTTGTGGTGCTGTGTGTTCTCATCTACCGCACGAGGTGATACACATGGAAGAAAGTTGAGATTAAACCTGAAGGGGGAAAGGGCAGTCTAGCCTGACCTGTTTGGATGGAACAAGGTGGGTGAACTGTGTTCAATTTCCCATGGCTTTCAAGACATGAGTCATAGCAGGTAACACTTAACTCTTACACTGGAGACGCCCAGCTGTGTGCACATTTCCTCTTTCTATCAGTAAGCTCACATGGCGCTCGCTCTCAAAGGCCAAGAATCATTGTTGGGTAATGATGCACTGTAAAAGCAAATCAAGGGTTTATTGCATTTAAATTTGTGCATTTAATTTTATTTATACATGTTTTTGAACTTGGAGTACTTCTTCGTTTTTCCACCGGTCCCATTTAGGCATCATCACAGCAAATCATCTTTCGATCCTTCACATCCTCCTCCTGTCGCAACAACCCTCTGCGTGTCCTCCTTCACTACATCCATGAATCTTCTCTGTGCTCTTCCTCATTTCCTCCTGCCTCCATATTTATCATTCTTCTCTGCACGTGTCCAAGCCTTCCCTCTCTAACTTTGTATCCAAACCACTTAACCAGGTCTCATCCAGGCTAAGCTTTCCAAACCATAGATCACAGCAGCTCTTTGTCTTTTACTCTCGATGCTATCCTTCTGTCACAGATCTCCCATAAAAGGCGTCTCCACCCACTCCACCCTGCCTTCAACCTCCTCTTCACCTCTCTTCTGCACTGTCCGTGGCTTTTGCTCTTTGACACCAGGTATTCAAACTACGCTACTCTACTCGTTGCATCTTGACTTTTCCACCTGTCTCTTATCATTCACACATATTCTAACTTCCACTGACTTTCATTCTTTTTCTCTCCAGAGCATGCCTCCACCTCTCCAGTTGTTTTCCACCTGTTCCCTACTCTCATACAAGTCCATACTTCCACATACAGACTTAACTTCCTCATACAGTACCAAATGGCCTGTTTTGACACCCTAAACCTTAAACAATCTGTTAAAAAGTCCACTGCCCTATGTCCCAGACATCTCCATACCTCCACAGATATGTCATCTGGACCAAATGCCTTTCCACCTTTCAGCTTCATCATAGCTGCTTTCTTCCTCCTTATTAATCCTCCAACTATCATTCCCTCTCTATCAATTTCTTAAATTCTCAGCTCCTTAAAGTACTCCTTCTATTTTCTCAACACACTTTTCAGTCATTGATCTATCTCTCTCCTTAATCACCCTAAATTGCTGCACATCCTTTCCAGCAATTTTTCAATCAATACAAGTCCTTTTCTCCTTCTTCAGTGCCTTTTCCTTTACCACTTGTCTCTTTGCTGTACACTTTGCCTCTCGGTGCTTCCTGTTTATTTTATTCACCTTTTGGACTATCCCACTTTTTGTTTCCTATTCTCTCCTTGAACTTAACATACTAAAATTAAGTTTTTGGTACTTTGTTCCAATATAAAACCTAATATAGTTGTGTATACATCTTTCATTTGCACTTGATTTTTCAAGAATATTCCTGCAATGGTGAGCACAAAGACTCTGGGGACTGTACTCATTTCCTATCAAAAGGTTAATTTAGCAGTGTGACAGCCCCAGTTTAACGGCTACTGTGTAGTCATGAGGCTAAAAACCCTGTTTTTCCTCTTCATCCTTGAAGAGAGTGGTCCCTGGCAAGGTTCAGTTCTTCTGACACCTGGGCCTTGTACTGTGAAGCAGGATTTGAGACTATCCAGGTAACTTGAGGATTAACATTGGGTTTTCTGTACTATGATGGTGGATCATTTCTAACTGGGATGTTTTGCCATGTTCCAGCTTACAGGTAGGAAATCACCACCTACTGACCAACAGCGTCTGGAAATAGACGTCCTTCAGACTTTTCTGCATTGATATCAGGAGGATCTAGGTTTTTTGTTTTTTTAAGAGCATCTAAAATCTTTCTCTTTCCCTGAGGAGAATCAGGGATAAATGAAAATTCTTAGACACAACTTAAATCATTAGACAATTTTATTATTCTAGACCTGTTATGACCTAAAACAGAGCAGCTGCTGACCTGATATCAAATTCATCTGTAGTCTGAGCCTACATTTAAATTCTGTTTTTGATTCTTACTTTCTCTCAGACCACTAAACACCACTGGGGCTGCATCTAAACATTCATTTAATAAAATACTCAATTATAACCCATCAGATTCTCTGGTGTTTCAGTCATGGAGCTGTGATATTGATTCTTCTTTTATCTCACACATTTTGCCTTTTTGCCAGCTTTCTCTCCTGGCTTCAGATAAGCTAAACTTTTAATACACTAAATAAACTATCAATATAGTAAATCTTGTCCAGCCTTGTCCAGAAAATTACAATTTTGTGTGGAGGTATTTTTACATTTCTGGGCCATTAACTTTGAGTCTATTTATTATAACATTAGCTAAACTGTATTATGGAGCATTAAAATTAAATAGTCCTCATTTACTTTAGAATGCGAAATTCAGTTCATCCTCCCCAAACGAGTTAGTATAGCTCGCCCCTCTTAAGTTAGCAATAGTTACATTCTTGAGTTTCTATGAAGTGTAGTCCAAAAACATTTAGGTAGCCAATAACAGCCTCTCTCTGTTTGACAGCCCACCTCTCTTACAGCCACATTTCTTTAGACATTGCCTCCATCCACATCACTGCTTATCTAACATGAAATCAGCTCGCTCAGAAGTTACCCCGTCTGCTCTCCTTTGCACACAATGGTCCAGCTAATGCATCGTGTCCAACAAAGTTTCTATGAGCCTCCACAAATTGCATCAGCAATCAGATAAAATGCATTCAGCTCTCAATGTTAAAAGTTATCTGATTGTGACAAAGGCTCGGAGCTAATGCTATTTCTCAATCACGCTCAGCTGAAACTTGAATGACTTTTTGTACAGATAAGCAAAAGGCTTGACTGCGCCGCAGCAATCCATGAATTTAGGAGGTTTTTTTCAGAGAAGGTAAAATTATTGGGATAGAAACGTTCTGAATGAGGAACTGCATAAATAACCTGTGCAGGTCTGTCTCCTACAAAGTAGATTTCCATTTTCAAATGGGTTTGCCAAATTCAGTTACGGGGGAATATCTCTTCACAGCATCTTCTAGGACACAGGACTTTGACACTGAAAATCAAAAACTGCTTTAATACAGTTTTTAACTGGCAGGCGAGTGAGGTGCATTAAATAAAGAGGACACTGAGTTACTATGAAAAAAATTGAGGTGGCATTTTTTGTGCTTCAATTGAGTTTTCTCAGACTTGGTATTGTTCTGAGTTTTTGGAACAGGCTTAACAAAAAGATTGTGGTTAGTATTTTTTTCTCATAGAACCAAAACTGACAAAATTAATAAAAATAATAATTAATAATTAATAACAACTTAAACAGTCCACAATGGTTTTCACAGAAATTTGTTTGACGTTCATATTGACCACCAACGTCTAAGTGTGTATTGTCAAAGGCTTCTCTGTTTAAAAAATCTATAAAAGTGAATCACAAGCCACTCCACAGAAAGAACATTTTAACGTACGTTTTTTAAGTTTTAGTGCTACTGGCCTGTTTTTTAAGTTTTTCTTCCAATGCTATTACCCTGCAAACACTATCATGTTCTGCAATATAGACAGCACAGAAAGTGAGTACAAAGAGACAAAGTACTTACAATTACCTTAAACAATAATTGTATAATAATAATATATCTTAATGCATGCTCAATCATCCAGGTAAGTAAATCCCAAAAAGTTGATTCTCTTCAACTGTGTTAGTTTCAGTCATTGTACAAAGGTACTGTTTATAAGGTTGGGGAAACCTGCAGTCAGCTGAGACTGAAGAAGTCACTTGGATGAGAGATGAAACATTTCTCCCATAATAATAATATAATATCCAATATATATAATGATGATATATTAAGCTTTGCCCACAGTTACATGTGGGGTTTGGTAAGAAATAGCTTTTTCACACCTTCCAGGGTGAGATTTTTCAAAAGATGTCAAAGTGTGGCTAAGATTCACTCCAGATCAGTTTGTGTTAGTTTTGTCCATTTCTGCATTGTCAGCCTGTAGGATTATCGTTACATTTACACTAGGTGAAAAAAAACCCTCCAATTTTTACATTGACATTTTTCACCAGTGGGTCTCGTTTATTTGAACTCAATAAAACAACGTAAGCTGCATATTTTGTAGTCCATCCTCAGGACAGTGTCGTTTTAACGTGGCATCTCCCGCCAGTGTGAAGGAGTCTAATTTATGTGCATTCTTTTCTTTTCTTGTCATCATGACATTTTCTGTCGAGTTCAAGAAAAACTTTTTTGTCAGTGTGTCCTTCCTGTGTCTCAATTTTGTTTTATTTTGCTAATATTTTTTGTCACCTGCTTTTCTGATTAGTTTCCACTGTGGTTTATTAGACTATAAATACATGTCAGTCAGGCTCCTCAGTGTTTTTTGAAATCTCAGTGATTCCAGTTTCACTGATTTATTTTTTATATACGATTTTCTGTTCTTGTACTGGTTCTTTTTTAATTTTTATTTTAATGCTTGTTTTTTAGTGGCTGGTCATTGTTAGGATATTTATTCTCTACATTTTAGAAAAAGCTGAAGTAAAACTGGCTCTTCTTTTTAGCAGTAAATCTTACTGTGGCCTGGAGATATGGCAACAAGGAAACTTATTAGTTGGCCTTACATTTGTGAAGCTGTTATTGACTGAATGTGAGTTTTTTTTTTCTCCCCCAGATAATAAATTTTAAAAGCAGCCTTGTGTGCCAGAGGTTACAGAAGGAGAAGGTCCTGGTCTTATTCTTTTACAGTGCTTTGTGACTTGCTATAACCTTTTAGAACTTTGTATTAGTTGTAATAAACGGACATTTAGAGGAAAATGTGCTGTGATTGATGTAATAAATGTACACTATATCCATTATGTTGATTAGAAACAAGACAAAATGCATTTGCTGTTGCAAATTAGTAGTTTCTAAATGTAATTTCAGGCTATATAGATGGCTGTGAATGTGATTATTACTGATTACCCTCTTATTTTAAAAATAACTGATCAGTTTTAATCTATGAAACTGTAAAATGTCAGTCTTGCTTTTTATTTTTAATGAATGTCTCAACACTAAAGTAATTAATGTCACAATAATACAAAACAGTAAAGAGTCCTTATAAATGAGTGTAATTGGCACTTGAAATAAAAGCTTAATCGACCAGCAGGATTATTTTTCTTTTGATTACCGAATCAATCAAACGATTTGTTAGCACGAAACAAAACTCCTGTTTCTCTGAGCGACACAGGGGTTGAGCTGCACGACATACTCACGCTGTTATTTTTTACAAGCACATATCAGCCACTCCCAGCCCCTCCAGACGGCTCCTCGGAGAAGATTATTCATCAGACCTGCAGATCTCTGGTCACAATACAAGCCTTTGAACCAGTGGTACTTGTATCAGCACCCCAGACAGTCTGAGAGACACACAGGCTTTAAAAGCCATCCCCAAATACCAGTTCTGACAGCACCCTTCCTGCTGCCCTGACAGCACCACTGCAGCTCGCCTCACACCTTATTAACTGTACACAGCACCCTCAAAGGATTCCTCTGGGTCACAGACAGGGTTATTTACCACACCTGTCACCTGGCTCAAAGGCTTTTGTTGCCTTTGATCTGCTGGATGCAACACAGGAGCAACAACATGCTTTTGCCCGGCTCGGCCGCGTTTCATTTGTCCGCATAGTAACCTTTTAGAGACAAAAATCTTCTGATCTTCTGAATCGGGGAAAAATTAGTGTGCTGTTATGAAGATAGGGCATGCCAATGAGATTTTCTTTTAAAACTACTTATTGTGTGAACTTTAACTCATCATCAAACTTTAACTGGCAGCTAATAATCATGACAATGCAGACTTTCATTAAACGCTTACAGTTTTAGCATCTAATCAGGGCACGTGAGTTGGTGCATGAGGCTTTGAGCTGATTAAAAAAGTACAATATATGTAGGATAAACTGCACTGTAGGCTTGCATCTAAAAATAAACCTAGAAATAAAGGCATACAGTGGAAACTGCACCTGCAATCTGGCATCCAGCACTATACAAACACACCGTCTGTTGCATGCAGCAAGAAATAATAAATCAGAAAGAGCACAGAAAGTTCAAACGGTGGAAAAATCCAACTACAAAACAAGATAAACAGAAAATTTCAGCACAAAGAAGAAAAAAAGAGGACAGTAAATTTTAATTTATCCTCCGAGGAGCCAATTGAGTTTAATATGCAACCAAACCACCTTCAGTTTCAAGTGCAGCAACCTGGAGCACCGTTTCCAATCCACGCTCACAAAATTCAATAAAACCACCTGGGAGTCACTGCGGGAAAAGTGAAAATTGAGCAGCCAGATCTCATCCACAGAACAATTTCTACATCTGCTTTAGACAATTTTTCTTCAGGCATTTTATTTTTTCTGAAGCAGAAATGCTGGCAAAGGATTACAAGGATAAAATTGTATTTAGAGAAGAAATAAACGAGTTACAGTTAAGGTTTAATCGAGACTATAATGGGTACAATGCGTGCACCTAAAAAACGTATTTCCCATAGAATGGATTGACACTCTTGTATGGGCTGTCTGATGTTCCTTCCTCTGACCCCGCACGCAGAAGAAGAGCTCATCATTGCACAGGTTAGATGGCGTAGGGGTTTTGCTGAGATATGAAGGCAGGTGTGATATTTCAGCTCGTTCTGTGATGTGCAGAAAAATGTGAAAAGCCCTGATAGAGAGCGCAACCCAAAGCTGATGCACCTGTTTAAAATTACAGTAGATTATGTTATTTTCAGAGTGTAGTTCTATTTGACTACAGATGAACACCAGAAAGCTAAGCTTCATACAGACTCTGCATATTCATAAGCAGATATGTTTCTACTGTAGACAGTAGAAAGGTGTAGTTAGTTAGGATGTCTTCACCCAGTGGCTTCTGGTGGTCCAGTTATGAAATCTCCAGCATTTTCATGTTTCATTTTCTCATAGACTTCTACATCACCAGAAGTCTTTTTGCAACCTTTTTTTTTTTTCATTTATTGTGGTATTTACTCTCTACATTTTTGCAAAGTCGAAGTAAAACTGGTTCTTCTTTTTTGCTGCACATGTTATTGTGGCCAAGATATATGGGAACAAGGAAATTTCTTAGTTGGCCTTACATTTGAGAAGCTGTTATTGACTGAATGTGAGTTTTTTTTCTCTCCCAGATAGCAAATTTTTTAAAACAGCCTTGTGTGCCAGAGGTTACAGAAGGAGAAGGCCTCGTTGTTGTTTTTTAACTGTGTCTCACGATAACCTTGTTCGTATTAGTTGTAACATTGAGATGAAAATGTGTTGTGAGTGATCACTAAGGAAACAGATGTACAGTATATCCATTGTGTTCATTAGAAACAAGACAAAATGCATTTACTGTTGCAAATTATTAGTTTCTAAATGTATTTTCAGGCTATATAGATGGCTGTGGCTGTGATTATTATTGATTACCCTCTTTTTTAGGTTATGAAATTATAAAATGTGAATCTTGCTTCTTTTGCTTGCCAACAGTCTTCCTGTCTTTGCCCACTGGTTTGGTTTGTCTGGTTTGTGAGACCCAGTTATGAAGTTCAAACTGTGCATTTTCACTTTTGAGCAGGATTTGAAGGACTTGCTGCAAATGTCTGGGTGCCAGAAACCAGAGGACACATCAAACACCCAAACCTCAGAAGATCCAAGTGCTGGTCAGTAATTTCAGCTCATCAGCACGTATACTGTTGATGCTGTGATTCTGAATAGATTGCCATGAGTGGCCATGAATAGAGACTCATAAAATCTGAAGATAATGACGCAGTTTGGACAGATAATTCGGCGTAATTGGAGCTTTGTTAGCAGTATGAACACGTTGATTGTCAGAACTCTTTACTGCTGAAAAATGTTGCTAATTAACATTCAACCTGTTATGACCTTGTTCGTAAGTGCTTTTCCATGATGTGCCGTATTTCAAAGGAGGCACTTAACACCATAATGTAAGATCAATGAAGTAGATTATATATTAGTGCAGTACAGACCTCTATGTCTGCATGCAAAAGAAGCAAAGACATCGTGGTGAGGGTGAAAACACCTCAGATTAAGTCTTTACAGGGGTCACAGTTTTTATTATTAATAAGTTAAAAAAAAAAAAAAGACCTGCTGAAAACTGCTTTTTTTACACTTTTTCTTTGGTAACTGTATTTTATAATTTGTAATGTCATTTGATATTTTCGATTACTTATCACTAAGAAATGGGAAAACGCAGGGTTTGATATTTTTCAAACAATAACATCTCCTTTTGCTTCGTCACAAGACTTCTTTGCCTAAAACACAATAAAACAAAGGAAAGACTGAGCAAAAGTTTTAATTCAGATACATAAAAACACATAATGAGGAGACAGGGTAACACTATAAAAGGCCCACAGAAACTTAAATACACATTTGTAGGAAAAATAAATGTGATGTCTGGCCAAAGCATAAAATACATTTAAAGGCTGTTTATCTGAAGAAAACTGAATTCTAGAGAACAATTAAGACCTTAGGATTTAAACATTTCTATAATTGAGTTCATCAACATTGAATTGCCTTCCTGTTTAAATCAGATTGCACAATTAACTGGACTTATTACTTATTACAGAAAAAATACACACAATACTAACTTCTAGTGCACTGTTTAGGGCCCACTCACAAACGTATGGCTGAAATGGGCCAAACAATCTGTAAATAGAAGGGAAAACCAATGGACTTCATCCTATTAGGTCTGTATGGTCATTCAGCCTTCAGCTACACTAGCCAGCCTAAAAGCACTGTCTTGGTCCAAAAGTCTCGGGCGGGGCCATCTTCCTTGGCCTGGCTGAGAAGAGCTTCCTGTTTGCTGTTGTAGTTTTTGTCTCCCTTCAGCCACTATTACAACCAGAGAAGATGCTTAAAATATGTCATCTCCCACTACTGGAAAGAGGAAAAATCTCTGTTTCTAAGCCGTGCTTTCTGTTTCTAAGCGTCTGTGCACGCTCACATAAAAATGTGCGTTTCACAACTCATGTGACTACTCTTGCACACAAAATGATCCCTGTGAGTACCGCCTACTTCGATCAGAGACGTTATCGCGTAACCATGATGAGAAAATAAAACAATAAAACCTTATGCAAATAAGACTGAGATTAATGCTGCAGAAAATCATTAATCTAATGATTTGGCGCACAGAGCGAATTCATTGAATTCATTTTGATTGAACAGTTATTCTGGGTGTCTATGTTCTAGTAGCTGCAGTTCCACCAGTGCAAAACAGACTTTTCAGCAGATTAGACTCAAGTGCAACAACATTTACCTATTTTCTAACAGAATTGGTCAGGGCCAGGTTATGTTCTGACCTACCTTATGCTTAACACCTAAAAACAAGAGGCAATTTAATAGGTAACCTTGCCGGTTTGGGGTTCCTCCTCTTTCTACTTGGCCTTTCATCTCACTGGCTGAAGTCTAAGACCTGCAGCCAATGGATGTCCTCCAGTCCCTATCCTTTTCCATTGTAGACTGAGAACTGTCCTTACTTTAGGCCTCACTCTCATACGGTGTTCCCCAGGGTCTATTCTTGGTCCTGTTTTATTCTCTATATGCTTCTTTAATACAATCTGAAATGTTTGGGTGATGTCTTGAAAATGCTGGAGATCAAAAACTTCTTTCAGTTCTATGATTACTTTTCAGAAGTATGTTTGTTTGTTGACCTCAAAGACACTGACCTGTAATGTGAAAAAAAAACATGGCGTTCTATCCTCTGTTACGACCCGGCCTACGTATAACCGGGCCTAAACATCTAGGTGACTCCAATGGCTCCCAAGAAAGGCCAGCAACACGGTAACTAAGGTGATAAACAGCAGTTTATTTTCTTCGGACGGGTGTGAAAGAGGTGTCAAAACAAAAGGAAAAAAAATGTTCCCTATCAGAAAATAAAAGCAAACAAAAGACAATTCTCTAACCTAAGCTCCCATCCAAACACAGGAAAAGCTTTCAACAAAGAGGCTTCTCACTCTACTAAATTACTGCAGTGCTGAACATTTACAGTGAATGAGAATTTACAATGATTCTACAGCAACTATTTGCAAAATAAAGCAATGCTCTTAAACATCAGATAACTACATTACAAAACTTTCACATTTTACAAAAGAAACCATCACTGAGGATTCCTCACACAAATTCACAGAACTACAAACAACCGGCTGGCTCTTTGTTGGGTGTAGAAGAGATAAAGGAAGCAGTAGATGACTTTCAGCTGGAGCTTAAAAGGCTGCTGTCTGTCAATCATCCAATCTGGACTTCAGGAGCTTGTTTGAATCAGCCAATCAGCAGTTCAGCTTGTTTCACCAGCCATTACCCAAACACACCCACATGCCAAGCCAGGGGGAGATTCAAAAAACACACATACCCACACACCAATATGGGAGGAACCACACATCAAAACAGAAAGCATGTGATCACTACCCACAACATTTGATTCAATCATAACACCTCCAATAATTGTGCTTCTAATAGAGTGAAAGAGAAGCTATTTTCTCCTTCAGGTGTGTCTGTGTCTTCCTGACTGTATTCAAGGTTGTGTTAAAGTGAATTAAATATTTTATGTAAACTTCTGTTAGAAGGATTGTGAAATCGAGTCTGGTAAGTTTCCCTTTTGATGGAAAGAAAACTTTCCAGAGGTGTTATTAACGCCATACTCATCATGCCCTTCCTGTCCAGAGCAGTGATAACACCATAGAGATAAAAGCCTCCCCACCTTCAGTCTGATTTTAGGGTTTGAAGAAGTCATCCTGATGTACCACAAAAGACGCCCATCAGTAAGAGTTGTTGCCTCTTTACTGGGTTCCCCCGCTAATACAGCTACTTTTTAGGTCACTGAGAGTTTAATAAATTCTTCAAGGTTTCAAAGGTGACTTAATGTTATGGGACACTTTAGATGTGTAAGTAAAAAAAAGAGAAATTGGAGGAGCAAACATCCTCAGGACGTTTTCCCATCTTATCTTATCTCACTTCCCTTACCGTAACGTCAACAATCCATTCAAACAAAGAGAAGTTATGAACTTGATAACATCAGGGTTTATCAATCGAGATACAAGAGCATTCACGTCAGGGGCTGGGACCGAGCGTTTTGAGTTTATTTTGTATTTTTGAGCTTCTTATGTTAAGTTTGTGATAATTAGTTCTTGTGTTATTATTAGTTACGATTTAGTTGAGTTTTATTCTGGTTTTTGTTGCATTTATGTCTCCTTAGTTATGTGTCATGTTTCCTGTCCTGTCTGTCATGTGTTTGTGTGTCGTGTCCATCTTGTGAAGCTGGTGAGTCATGCCTACGTCTCTCCATGTTTCCTGTTTTATTTTGAAGAGTCTAGTGTTTCCATGTTCAGTGTGTTTTGTTTTACTTCCTCCTGTGGCGTCACGATCATTTGTGTCAGCTGTGTCTCCAGGTGTTTCCACTTCCCTCTTTACCGTTCTGTGTATTTAAGTCCTCTGTCTCCTTCTTTTCTTTTTCAGATCGTCTGCTTGTTTTCATGTGAGGTCATGTCAAGTCACAGAGTTTTCGTTTCCTACTGTTCATGTTTGGACTGTTTCATAGTTACGTTGTTGCATGTTCCTGTTCAGTTTCATGTTCTTTTAAGGTTTCAGTTTAGTTTCGTCCTCGTTTTGCCTCGCCTTGTTTTTCTGTTTTTTGTGTCAATGAAGGCTCACCTTTTGTTTAAATACCAGTTCATTTCTTCCATGTCTGCTTTTGGGTCTGTTTCATAAACACACCAGCGTTCCCCGCCATGACAATTTACATGAAAGGGGTGGTCCTCACAGCCTAACCTGAGCTAATTATACAAAGGTAAACAAAACTATAATATAAGAAAAATATGAAGAGATTAAGCTCATAAGACAGAATGAAAGCAACAAAGCAAGGGGAAGGAATAACTCCTGTCTCAGCAGGAAGAAGCCAATAGCAGAATCATAACCAGACTCAGAGAGGGGAAGCCATCATTTCAAAGTGAATGTGTGTGCATTTTAACACACAGACACACACACACACACACACACACACGGTGTTGAAGAAAAAAAAAGTGTTTTGTTTTTTTTAACACTTAAGCCATTAAGACTGAGAAAGGCCTACTATTTCAATAAACTCTGGTTTATATGAAGTCAGGAGGGAATGCTGGCAAAAATGCTGACTGTGTGGGGCCTCATTAATACAGATCTAGAGACCAGTTAAAAACCCTCTGGCAACTGGCAACTACCAGGTGAGCAGGTAGTTTCCCCCATGGTTGCATGCATCTTGTTACTGGCATTCACTAGAGGTTGCATGGTGCTGCACAGAAGACTTCATGGTGATTGCTTGGGACTTTTTTCTTTAGGACTGAAGAAGCCTCTTGGATGAGAGGTGAAAAGTCTTCACATTCCTAAAGAGGTCCACTTGTCTTCTTTTTTCAGTCAGTACAATACAGCTTTTACTTTGAAGGTGAACGGTCTCAGGACTTCTGTTCAGTGATGGTGGGCATAGCTGACCTTCTCTCTCAAACTATCTGTCTTCAGTCTTAATGGAGTGTCCCTTTTCCATTAGGCGCCGATGCACAGTTGAGTCCTGCCCTAAAGATGTGACTCTCCTCCTGTCTCATGCAGTGTTGGGTGTAATGCGTTACTAAGTAACGCTTTACTGTAATTAAATTACTTTTCCACTGAAAAAGTAGAGTAACTAATTACTGTTCATTTTTAGGTATTTTAATTACAGTTACTTACAATGTACTTGCGTTACGTTGTAAAATAATTAAACTCGCTGAATATCATTATTTAATTTCAATAATTTATCTTCTAAACGTAGAAGTAAACTCTGCCGCTTTAACATCGCTGTAGTGCAGCTGCACGTCATTTCGCGCCAGTTTTCTGCATAGTCGTATTCTAAAGCGGAAGATGTCGGACTCGGCTGAAGCGAGTGGAAATGAAATGGACATACTCTTCACTTTTCAGAAACAAGCAGACAAGAATATTACAGTAATATGTAAGCTCCTGGGGAGAAAAAACTATTGGCCGCTGTTAATAGCACGAGTAATCTACTGAAGCGCCTGACACGAGAGCATAGACGAACACTTCTGAGTGATTCTTGTTCATCATCCATGGATAACACCGCGGCAACTCCTGCTAAGCAGCAAAACTTGATTTTACTTCAGCAGCACAGAAAGCGTCTGAAGGTGAGCTTAAAAAAAGGAATGCAGGCTACATTGTGGAAGAGATGCTACCGCTGCGTACTGTAGAGTCTACGTCTTTAAAAAAAAATGTATTTATTATTTAAAGAGTTTAATTTCTATTGTTTGTCCACTCAAGGTTTATGGGGATTTTAAGAAGTATTTAGTTAAATTACTTATTTAGTAATTAGGTTACTTTTCTGACATAGTAATTAGATAAGTATTTTAAATACAATATTGACTTAGTAATTAGTAATTAATTACTTTTTTAAAGTAACTTACCCAACACCGGTCTCATGCACCTGTGGATTGGTTGTTTCTTCTCTCCTACGTGAAGTCTGAGCACTCCTCAGCGCACTGCACATCGTACACAGCATTCATCAGTTTGCATGCAGGTGTTTTGTCCTGATGATGAACCAGCTCTTGTTAGTCTCTGAGGGTCTTACTGGGTCTGAAGTGCACTAGGATGCTTGTTTGCAGAACTACAGTGTTGTCAATGTCTGCGGTTCTTTCCTGTACAAATTACATAAAAATGATGTAAAGGAAGGTTTATGCTGTTCAGTTATTGTGTGCCCAGCTCCTCCTTCAATTTTATATTTATTTTACCTGCTAATATTTATGTTATTATGTTGTTACAACCATCCTTTAGTCTTTTTACTGCATCACGGTGGTGCTGGATGATTATTTCTGTGGCAAATAATCCTGTCTGGCTTGGGTACTGTCAAAATGTGGCATCCCATAACGCCCTTTGTTTGGGAAACACAGCTTTAGTTTTTGGAAGCGCTCACTAAGGTCAGCTTGACCATCTGCTGCTCTATGTCATAATGTGTACATTTGCCAGCCGAGCGGGGCTCACACTCTACCTCTTGGAGAGACTCAAAAACCGCCCCCGCCCCATCTATGATCGCCAGCCAGACACATTAACATCCTCATGCAAATGCCTTCCCTCTGCCAAGGATATTACCTTGGCTATTCTGCACAGGCTGTGGAGGTTAATTAAACATGTTAGAAATAATAAGTCAAAACATGAACAGCTACGGTATCATTAGATTTGATTTATCATCGGGTTTAAATTAATAGTATTACTTTCTTTTCAGGGCAGCAAGCACGTCACATTAGGGGTCACATTAAGATTCAGAGCGATGGTAAATCTCCGCTTATCTTGTTTCTATAGCGGCCCACATTGGCATTATCTGTGTCTTTTTAAAGAGAGATAATCTTGACAAAGATGAAAGAGGCACTGATGAAGAGAATATGACAGATAGGCTGTGGCTTGTCTCTTTTCCTACCATCTCTGATTGCTCTTAGCCGCGAGGGGAGTGGATCCATCCCTCCTCCAAAGTCCTATCACCCTCCACATCTCTGGCTGCCTCCTTGATATGTCCTCCTGGACTCCATCTTATCCACTTCTATACAGCCCTCAGACTTCAGCCGCTTTTATCTCCACTCTTCTCCCCAGACTCCTCCAAGTTCAGGCCCCAAATGATTAAAAAAGAAGCCCTTCAACAACCTTGATGTCCTCCTTCTGCTCTTCAGCTTGACCATGCTCTTTGTAGTTTACTGAAGGAAAAGCAACAAAAAGGAAGATCAGACAGAAGCGAGGGCTTTGGGCTGTGACAACTTTAATTTTAATGGATGATTTCTGCGTAAACCTCTTTAAAACTGCTGCGAGTTCATGTTAATACCGATGTTCGAACTCACATGTTAACGGCATATTTTCTGCTTTCATGTCTCCTGTGAGTCCAAACTGGAATTTTTCATTTTTAAATCGTTTTCTGAAATAAAAGCAGGAGCACCCTGACTATTTTGAGTCAGAGTACTAGAGGTGATTGAACCTTTTATCAGGACGCTTTAAAAGGATACAAAAGAGTGTGCACTTGTGCCCCAGATGGTAAAAACACTACTGTGTATGACGAGGTTTATTTCAAGCTTAACTTCATTTGTATTTGGCCTCCATTAATAATAACTCACAGTACCTCTCTGATTTTGGGGGTCACTTAGAAAATGTCCTTGTTTCTGAGAAAGCTTCTTTTTTTTATCTGATGTAATATTTTAATTGAACAGGAAAGCTTTAAGGATGAATCGGAGTCATTCATCTTAAGTCATTCATGGCATATAAAGTCCCATTTTCACTCCCGTGTTCCAGCACCACATTACGTTATCTCATGAAAGTTTATCACGCTAAAAGGCTGATTTATCACACTGACATGGCTTAAAACTGATGTACTGATAAAGGAAGCAATGCATTTCATGTCAGATCGGTTATTTTCACGACCAGCAAGAACTGTAATTAAATAATTTTGTATAACAATGTCAGCTGAAGGTGTAGTATGTGTGCTCTTCTGTTGTCTGATTTAGAAAAGCATTGTTTATAAGCCAAATATTATATTGCATTATTATATCCATCCATTCTGTTCCACTTATGCTGATCAAGGGTCTCAGGAGGGGTTGAGACTATCCCAACTACCACAGGGGGAGAGATGGGGTACACCCTGGAACCATTTTCATTCACACCCATGGGCAATTTATATTCACCAGTTCACTTAAACCCACAAACTTCCTGTCTTTGGACTGCAGGAGGAAGACAAAGTACCCGGAGAGAACCCACGCAAACAGATAGTGGATTCAAACCCAGGACCTTCTTGCCGTGAGGCAACAGTGCTGCCCTTAAAATAAAATAAAAAAATGTTAAAATCAGAATGGGAGACTTGAAAACATATTTAACTGGCAATGACACAGATATTAACCTGGACATTAATCAGCCCAGTCTCGTAGCAGTTTGTTAAAAAAGGACTGGGTAGGACCTATAGTGTTGTGTGTGTATACATATACATACATATGTGTACGTATAGATAGGTATAGGTAGTCACCGGCCACTTTATTAGTTACACCTTGCTTGTACTGCGTTGGATTCCTTTTTACCTTCAAAATCAACTTTATTCTTTATGACACAGATTCAGCAAGTTCAGCAAACTCCACAACACTCAGGTAGGCTGTGGTGTTTAAACAAAGCTCTGTTGGTATTAAGGGGCCCAAACTGTGCCACAAAATCTCCTCCACACCATTACACCACCAGCTGTCTGAACTGTTGATGCAAGGTAGCATCAATCCATGCTTTCATGTTGTTTATATGCTAAATTCTGATCCTTCAGTCTTCATGTCGCTGCAGAAATTGGCAACGACTGTGTAGTTTTGGTGAGCCTGTGTAGACTGTAGCCTCAGTTTCCTGTTCTCAGCTGACAGAACCTTCAAGGTTCAACATGTTGTTCATTCAGAGATGTCCTTCTGCAAACCTTCATTATAATGATATTGTAATGATATCTACATGCCTAAAGTCAGACATTAAGAGCCGTGTGATTTTCTGATCCATTGTACCTAATGTAGTGGCCAGTGAGTGTAGTACTACATTCTTGTTTGTCTGGAACAGAACTCTGTATTTTTGTTTGCTCATGTTCAGTCCCAGTTTCCTGTTCTCTCCTCGCATTTTGTGATTTTGGATTTCTAGACTTGTTTCAGCATTAAAACTCGCTTTTCTTTTAAATTATTCTGCCTCAAATGTCCAGCATTTGCATTCTCACCAGTACAGCCCAACAGGCAGTAAACCACCAGACTATTCAAATATATACGATGTATTACATAAATAAGTACAATATATTTTATGCATTGCAGAATTTAAGATGTTATACTTCTGTTACGTCCACTGTCGCCTAGCAGAGCCGGGTCGTAACAACTTCCCTTTTTCATCATTAAATGTGCAGAATGCAGTGATTTGAAAATCATCGAAATCTCCTATGGAAAAAATAAATATAAACTACAGAACACAAATTTTATTCAAAAACTGTTTGTTATGTTGAATGTGATATATGTGTGGGGAAGGTAAGGAGGTCTTTAGCCTGAGACATAACGCCTCTGAAAAGCCATTAAAATAAAGTCGATATAACCTGTTCATTAGTGATGCTGATGCGTTGGAATTTTAAAATCAGCTTTTTCTCAGATGCACTTGTGCTCCAAAAGATAAATGAACACTTCAGCATCCGTTCAAATGCCTTTTGGCCGTGACATAAGCATGAAATATTCAAAGTGCGGTTGTGATGAACACCGAAACATCGCCGCGTTCCGTCTGCTCAGGGCTGAGATTTTTTAAAATGCAATATTTATTCATCTTGAGGGCTGTATACAGAGAGAGCAGCTACTCCTGAAATATTAGATCTGTTCACTCTCCTGGACAGAATGACTCCAATTTTCCTAGAGACTCTCTGGATTTCAGCAGAGGTAGTTTGGGGGGAAAAAGCTTTAAAGGGAGATCTAGCAGAAAACTTTTAAATGTAGGAAAATCCATCACAGTACACGAAGCTTGAATCTGTACTGAAAGAGAGCTGAGGCCGTCTGGCACGTGGCGAGAGACTGGGACTTTCAAACTGGGCTGTAATGGAATTAAATTACACACAATGGTGCAAAATAAGAACCAGAGTTAAGTGTTTTTGCCTGATTCAGTGCTGTGTGATAGTATTCTTCAACTTAATCTTCTTTTTCCAACACTCAGTATGATTTGAAAAAGAAATGTGGAGACATTTTAAAGCAATAAAAATGTTATTTTTTTCCCCTATCGGTCAGTAACCAAGTGTCAGCTGTACTTCACAAATGAGATCCTTGAATTAATCTTGAGATCTGACCACACAAACTGAAATATTTGGAATCGCGTTAGAAAAACACGCACTGAAACATCAAATCCAAAGACCTCTCTGAAGTCTGTCACACTAAAAATGTGACAGGGCAAAGATCAGGATGCATTCCTAAAGCATTAAGTGTTCACAGGAACACGGTGGCTTCAGTAACTGTGAACTGAAAAACTCTGAAGGCCTCAAGACTCTTCAGAGTCTGATGCTGCCCCTAACATCAGCAATCCAGCTAATCAGTCACACGTTGATGGGACTTGCTAAATCAGTGGGGGGTTTCCCAGTCTGGCACTTTCACATCAAAGAGGCAGAGCTGCATATTTTACAAAGGAATAGAAATTATGATGTTAGAAAAACGAGGTTAACCAGGCGCGCGCGCGCGTGTGTGTGTGTGTGTGTGTGTGTGTGTGTGTGTGTGTGTGTGTGTGTGTGTGTGTGTGTGTGTGTGTGTGTGTGTGAGACCAAAAATTTACTGTGTTACTATACTTGTTGGGATCAGGGCCCATAAGTTTGAAGGCATTTTTGAGGCTCAAAATTTGGTTTTAGTGTCAGCGTTACAGTAAAGTTATGGTTTAGGTTTAGGCATTAATTTTTGATGGCTAGGTTTAGGGTAAGCAGCTAAGGGAAAGCATTATGACAATTAGATGTCCTCACAAGGATATAAAAGGCAAGTATGTGTGTGTGTGAGAGAGAGAGAGAGAGGAAAGAAATAAGTGCTAATATTGAAAAACACTGTATAAATGTGTGTGTGCACTTTAAGCATTTGGAGAAACACCAAAGACAGTTTAAAGGTACTTTTAGTACTGACACGAATTCTGCAGAATTCAACTAAACTTCTCACCACCAGAGGGCAGTGTTTTACCAGTGGGTCTGTTGAGATGTTTTCAGATACGCACTTTTAACTTTTGATATTTATTTTTGGTCTTAAGGTTTTTACACACTGGACACATAAAATTCATACAAATATTTCTTATGTTAAAAATATTTTTGTGACTCATTATTCTAAATACAACCTTCACACTGCCTCACAGTCTACTTATATGTCAAGTTGCGTAATTTCGCAGGATTTTTTTTTTAACCAAACTCAATTTTTTGGATCTGAAAAAACAGATATGACCAATCAGGTCAGTGCATTTTTGGCAACAAGTGCACTGGTAGTGAATGTACAATGATATGGAAACAGTAAAATGATAACATTTTAGCGCATTTTAGCGCAGAAGCACAGCTGCTCTCAGTCAAACGTTTCTCTGAAATTCCCTGAAATTATTTCTCTGCCTCCGCAGATGTGATCGCAACTCTTCTCAAACTGCCCCACTGACATCTTGAAATATGTACGAAAGCATCCGTGATACATCTTTAAGTCCCAGATCAAACCATGAAGTTCTCCCTGCTGCTGCCTTCTTCTGACAGATGAACTCAGAAACTCCTTTTCTTCCTTTTGCTGGTCTGGAAACATCTGGACCAGCTCTTCGTGGCTTGATTTAAATTTCATCTTTTTTCGAGGATTAATTTTCTGTAACAAAGCAACGATTTCAGTGTCTGTATATGTAACACAACTAGTTTAACATTTGCATCTGAAAAGTTCTGAATTTCCTTTCACTTTTTTCCAACACCATCGGTGTGCAATGGCGTGTCCAGCGGGGTGGCCTGGGGGGGCACAGGCCACCCCCCCAACCAGACTGGCCACCCCAGGTGCCACCCCAAAGGCAAAACAATAAACTTCAATCAAATATCAAATGTCCGATTATGTTTTCACGGTGAAGCTCAGATATCCGAGTGTAAGTGAATGCAGCATCGCTTCTGCGCTATGTGCATCACGTTAGCAAAGGTAGGAGAGCCAAGCGCGAAAGACGGCACTGCAGGAAACAATTTTTCGGTGAAAGAAAATGAGGACAGAATAAATGTCCCGGTAAGTAATATTAAGTTTGTTGAGTTTAGTAAACTTCGGTGAAATTAGAATCCCAAGGAAAAAATAACACTTAAAGAATTATTGCAGCCGTCGAATATTTCAGACAGTATGCTACTGAGGGCAGCTAACATAAGAGTTATGAGTTATAAGATATAATCTAAGTCGTAACATTGCTGTATGGAGCTGCAGATTTGGTTGCAGGTTAACATAGCTGGACTGGCCATCGGGCATACCGGGCATATGCCCGGTGACTTATTTTTTATTTTTTTTGTAATGGCATGAACAATGAGAGGTGGTGGATTGGCCAGATGCAGGTCGATGTGTAAAAATAACTCCGTTGTTTGGTGGTGGCTATGGCGGGGCTTCCACAGAGGCAACAGGTGGATGAGGGAAGGGGAGGCAGGAGGAGAGACCCGAAGCAGCCACCAGTCCGAGTATCAGGTGAACTGAACTTCAGGTAAGTATGACCTGCAGTCTATCTGGGTCAGATATAAACCAAGTTTAGGTGGAGTTTATTTTCATTGTGCTGACTTTTTACTGTCAGTTGCAATAACTCATACTGCGTTCTAGCCAGCTTGACGGAGTTTATATACAGCTGGGTGGGTGCTATGATGTTACTGATAGTGAACTTTATTTTATTCATAAGGTTAGTTAGTAGAGTTGCCAACGGCTCCTTAAAAAAAATGGAATGGTCCCTCATTCAGAGAAAATATTACACGTTTCGTATTGAGCTGAGAAGAGACGCAGTTTGTCCCGAACTTTAGCTAGAATGAAAAAAAGACACAAAGCTGGAGTTATTCTGTCGTTATGCGGCACAGCTGCTTCTTCTCCTCTCATTCTCTCCCCCTGCCTCTCCTGTTGCTACTTCAATCATTAAACTGATCAATGATCAGCTGATTGGCTTTTCTCTCTCATTTATTTATCGCTCACTTTGCGCCAGAAAGAGGAAACCAGCAGATGTTGCGCTAAACAACAGCAACACGTTTAAGCTTGATCAGCTGTTGTTAGAATGTATTTAATATTAATTTCTAGTATCAGCTGATGTTTGCTGGAGCCACAGCTGTAAAGCTGCTGGTCATGATGTCAGTTTGGATATGTGGTGAGAGGGAAACATGAAGATGAAACCAGGAGATGTCCTTACTGAATCATCAGAGCTGAGCAGGTGATGGAGAAACAGGTTTACCTTTTAGGTGACATGAATGAGTTGAAGGGAAGTTATGAACTGTTTCTGAGAGACAAATAACACCAGGATCCTTTTCTAAGTAGCTGACAGCTGGTAACTGTGCAGGGGCGGGTCTAGCAAAGTTTTGCCAGGGAGGCATGTAGGGCATTAACAGGGAAAGGGGGGCACAAAGAAATACTTTTCTTTCTTATTCTCATTTAAAATATCTCGCTTTTATTAAATAATTATCTAAATCTTACAACCAAAGTTTTTATCTGACGTAAAATGTATAGAAATCATACATATACCAACAAGACTGTACATCACTGTCACAACAGGGTTTGTTTTCAGTCAAAGTCTTTATGGCTTTACTACCTGGTGGGCCAATCTGTAGTGAAAATGCCCAATTTTTTTGTCCCAGTCCAGCCCTGCAGGTTAATACTGGCAGTGCCACCATGCCAGCTGACTGTATTTCATCATCAGCCAGTGTTGTTCTTTATCAATATTACCAAAGTAAGGCAGCATATAAAGTATTTACTTGCTTTCAGGTTTTATTCAAATATTAGTCTTTTCATTTGTTTCCCCACTTTTTTCCTGTTTCAAAATCAAACACCAGTTTGTGAGAAGATTATCTTCTTTTTTTAACAGGCAGATAAAGTTTTACATTGGCATTGGCTAATTTGTCAATTGTTTGTTACAAATGTTCGTATTTTAATATTCAAAAATGTTTTTGCCCAAAACATATGTGCACTATATGTCAGTAAAAATACTATGCAAATATTGTTGTCCTTGAATGCTGAGTAAACACTGACAAAGCACTGATTGCATCTCTTGTACTTTATCAACGCAGTATCTAAAAACTTTGCACCGTAGTGGTTAAAATCTCATTCTAATAAGAGTTAAAAGTGCATTTGGTTATTAGGTTTATAGGATTATTGAATTATGGTTAACGGTTGGTAGAATTTTTTTTTAAACATTATCTGCCACCCTTCTCCAAATCTGTGCCCCTACCTGGCCCCCCCAACAAAAATTTTCTAGACACGCCACTGTCGGTGTGTAAAGGCCTTTAACCTCTTTGCAGTGTGAAACAGTCTAATTTAAGCAGGCTTAGGTCTCAGTTACACAGACCTAGGGACCAGTCAGCGACTATCAGAAAATCCAATGCTCACTAGTAAGAACATGACCGGCAGGCGAGTGGTTGCTGGAGCTGCTGCACTGTTCCACTGGTCGCTCGGACATTAGCTTGGTCACCCATAGTTTGCAGTGAAGATATTGACTTGTCCAATTCAATTCAATTCAATTCAATTCAATTTTATTTATATAGCACCAAATCACAACAAACGTCGCCTCAAGGCGCTTTATATTGTACAGTAGATACAGAGAAAAGCCCAACAATCATATGACCCCCTATGAGCAAGCACTTTGGCGACAGTGGGAAGGAAAAACTCCCTTTTAAGAGGAAGAAACCTCCGGCAGAACCAGGCTCAGGGAGGGGCGGGGCCATCTGCTGCGACCGGTTGGGGTGGGAGAAGGAAAACAGGATAAAGACATGCCGTGGAAGAGAGACATAGATTAATAACGTCCACAAATATTCACCATTTGCTCTGAGTTGAAGTGAAACTTGAAAAAGTGGGACGCAACAGAAACATGTAATATTGTCCTTCAAAGTAAAAGCTGTTCATTATTGCTCCCCCCAAGAAATTTCAAAAGGCACAACCTTTACTTTGAAGGAGAACGCTCTATCGCAGTGATTTGTATGTGTTTATCTACCTCAAACATACCCTCATCCAGAGCAGACTAAGTGTGCAGCATTAAGTTACCACGGCAATGAATCCTGGTAAGAAACCTAAAGTTACCTTAAATTCTGCTTCATAGTTGAAACTTGTGATGTCGGTCCTCCTGCATTTATAATGTTTTTTCAACAAGACAGTAACCATCAGGGCCAAAATCACCCCTGACTCTGGATTGAGTACGTTAATTTCTAAGGATGTGTTCAAACAACACTCTGAGGATTAATCTGACCTTTCCACTGACAGTCACTGACTCTCCTGATTTGCCAAATTAGACAGGAAAGCTGTGCAGTATCACCCCACTTCTTTGTTGCCGTTTAGCCAGTAGGTATTGTAATGAAACTCTGCTCTGATATTACTCTGAAGGACGCTATCATTCCTGTCATGATGACAGTAATAACTATAAAACATCCGCTGCAGAGCTGCACAGCTCTCCTGCACCTTCTTGCTGATGCAGGCTACAGTGACCAACCAGCTGTCACCTACATGATGTCTGATTTCATATTACGGTGTGAGGTCTGTCAGCCTTCATCCTGTGATTGGCACTCACTCAAGAGAGCCAACATCTGATTTCTGGCCAGTTATTGAAGATAAACGGATATTACTTTCTTTTATGAAGCAAAGAGACCGGCAATCACTGCAGTGCGTGTGTCATTAGCCCTCAAATGAATCAGGACAATGGCCGTGCCAAGTGAGAGCGGCGGCAATTTAGGCTGCAAAGAGGAAATGCCCTGTCAAATCGATCTGCCTGCTGTGACATATCAGTATTTAACCTTCCTGCAGTCTCTATCTGAATGGTGTCGGCACATGATTTTGCACACCGGGCTGCTGTGGAGAATTGTTCCTCCCACTCCTCAGACCTTTCACCTGCTGCAAAGGAAAAAAAGTTGCTCAAAGGATGTCTTTACTGAGCAGGGTCTTCATTTTGCAGCGTACGTGGAGCATTTAGACCCAAATGGATTGCATGTTCATGCAAAGGCATACAAGAACAGTTAGGAAGGAAAAGAGCAACCCCCGGGATGCAGGGAGAGTGACATCTGTTGGGCACATGGGGAACTACGTCTCTGTATGTTATTTAATGTTCCTGAAAGAAAGACTGACACCACTCAAAAAGCTCAACTTCTCCAAAGACATTTTTTCCCAACTCCAAACACAGTAAAACACTGCATATTTTATCACACAAGAATTCATTTAAACTTTGCCTTAGGTGATGTGCACTGTAAACAAAAACCCTGTCCGGTTAATGCAGATGTCAGAAGCTTGATGCGTCCTTGCCTGCTAACAACAATGCCACACAAAAACCATTGCAATTTTTTTACAAATTGACTTCCTGTCAGGGGGATTAGTCCATTTAAATGCAGATTTCTACCTGGTGTTGTGCCGTATTGTCTGACTCTCAGTGAGAAACGATTAAGTGCATGGGCGGGGTGCGACACCCCCCCTCCATTTAGATGAAGCTTTTGCCTCCAAGTTTATTTGTCATTCGCACAGAAGAGATCCAAATGCTGAAGACAAGACTTTAATAAGTGGTTCCCAAGGACCAAAGTGACAGCTGAGAAAAACCGCTGAGCCGTCTGGAGAAATAATAGAGGCTGTTGCGTTATGCGTAGATTTCACACATTTTTTTGGAATTTGAAGAGGACAGATTTACAGCTCCGGTACACAGTTAAAAGTGCCCAGACACCTGAGCACAACACACTGACACTGATGTACCAAAACATTAAAAACACTCAGAAATGAAACCAGTATTGTTGGTTATTTTGGCAAGTGAGCAGTCAGTTTTTAAAGTCAGTGTGCTGGCTGCAGGGAGAATGGCCTTGTGCAAAGATACTGGGGATTTTAACAAAGGTCAGATTTTAAAAAAGCTGAAAACCATGAACCCAAAATACGCCCGTAACCTTTTGAAGGTTTGCTAAAAGAAGATGGTACATTTGAAAATCCATCCATCCATCCTCTTCTACTTATGTGTCAAGTTGCAGCAAGCTAAACAGGCATCCAGACATCATTTTTCACAGCAAAATGGAAGCGATAAAGTGCTGTGAAAAGTATGTGCCCCTTCCCTGCTTTCCTAGCTTTTTGCTTATGTCACACTTTCATGTTTCAGAATATCAAACAAGTTTCAACACTGACATATTTACTGTGGTTATCTTTGTCTTATGTAGTCTTTAAATGATGATTTCATTTTTTAAGAAGTGTGTGAAAAATTAAACACCCTCTAAACCCAACACCTGGTTGTGCCATTCTTGGCAGCAAGAACTGCAATCAGACATTTGCAATGGTTGCGAGAGAGTAATCTCCTGTTTGAGGTCACACTAAAGAATTCAACTGGATTTAAGTTTAGGCAATGACTAGGCCGCTCCAAAACCTTCATTTATTTATTTATTTATTGAGTCATTCAGAGGTGGACCTGCAGGTGTGTTTCTGATGATTGTCCAGCCAGCAGTTTATGTCCTGAAGCAAAACAATCTCCTTCAGGATTTTCTGGTAGAGAGCAGAATTAACGATTCCACCATTTACAACAATTCATCTATATCCTGAAGCAGCAAAGCACCTTCAGACCATCACACTACCACCACCATGTTTGACTGTTGCTATAATCTTCTTTTTATGAATTGCTGAGTTACTTTTACGCCACATATAATGAGATTCAAACCTTCCAAAAGTTTCAGCTTTTGTTCCATCAGTCCGGAGAATATTTCCCCAAAAGTCTCATCTCACATTCCATCAAGCAAATGTGAGATGAAACTTTTCTCTTTGGAAAATACCTCAACAAAACAAAAAGCGCAAACTGTTGCTGACTAAAAAGAACACAAACTAAAATTGAAGAGGCATGATAAATAAGAGAGATGCAACTCAAAACAAACTTGACTAGTTTAAAAGCAGCAAATGTGATTAACTTTATGAGGTGTGCTAGCACTTTATCAGTGCGTCAGCAGCAGTTGGTTAAATGTCAGCTGTACAGGGTTGTGGAAAGTAAAAATCTAAATAACCAGCCCAAAGCCAACCAAATGAAAACATGGTGCTGGGAGTGCCTAGCCAAAGACAATGACCAGTTGCACTAACTAACTCCGCCTACCAGGAAACTGCAAGACAACACAAATCTTATGACCATAAGTGAGGACTGGGATGTAGCTGGACTGGTAAAACAAAAGCTTTGCCTTTTTTACCACAACCCTCCAGTACAACGCCCACATTCCTGCTGATGCTCCACCAATCTGCCAGTCATCCAGCATCACTCACCATCAATCCACAACATTTAAACTCCTTTGCTCGGGGTAGCCTCACCCCCACAACCTACAGGAGACAGAACACCATTTTCCAGCAGAGAACCATAAATAGCCTCAGGCTTGAAGGTGCTGGCCTTCGAAACATTTCTGGTAAATGTCGCCCCCTGGTGGTGACTAAGTTTTACTTAGTTTGTGCAGAGGGTAAATACAACAAACACCTTTAAGATGTTCTTTTAAAATGAATAATTTAAATAAAATCTTTTGCTTTTTACTTTTTAAATGTATTTACTGAAAGTTATCTTCTCGTCATCAGGTATTGATAAATGTGTGCAGTGGGCTGCTGAGGCAGGCGTGTGATTTTTTTTTTTTTATAATCATCATGATCATCATGAAAGAAAAAGGCAAAGAGTTACTTGGGTGTCCATCTTGTGGACTGATGAGGGATGTTGCACACAATCAATTTTTGATGCCGTTTCAGCGACTCCGTAATCCCTCTGCATACCCCCGGCAGGGGGCTCGTTGCCCTGTTGGGAATTCTTGCTGTGCAGGTCTGCAGGAGGCCAGAGTCTATTCCACCTAAAATTGGCTGATAGGAAGGATGTGTCAGTAGTCAATCTTGGAGGCAGCAGACTGCCACTGACAGACATTAACCACGTGTCACGTTTTATAAACTTTTATAAACTGCTGCAGTTTCCTCATCACGCGCCGCTCTGTGGGATTCGTGCTTGGAACAACTGCAGAGTGAACCTGACTTTTTCTGCCAAAGGAAGTTTTGAAGGTCAGAAGTTCAGAGCAATTTTTTTAAGGATATTTTCTGGGGTGTGATTTACTGAACTTTCTATTTCCTGATGTTTGATGGTAATAAAACCCTCAGACTCTGAGGTGGTTTGTTCTTATCATGAGAGTCATTACTTCTTATAGGCCTCAAAATGGAAAATCAGATCCTGGATTTTATGATCAGGTGAGGTCTTTACTTAATCTTTTGGCTTATAATAATTCCATTTCCATCTCTTTCCATCCTACCTGATGGGATGCTGCTGAACAGTCACTTTTAGGCTTTATTTTCTTCTTAGAAAAAGACTTGACACTTGGTCAAAGACTGACACCATCACTGATTCTCATATTGCCGCCTTCATTAGAGGTGCTAGGACATGGGGCATATATGTGGACTCCATTTACATATAGGGGATTTTCACATGTCACCCTCCCTAGTCCTCCCTTGCCCCCCATGTAAGATTTTATAGATCCACTACTGGATTTAAGGAACCTCACCTAGACCATCCTGGAGCTGAGCCTGGGGAGGGGCCTGTTTGGGCCCACAGATGGAAAGCCTTGGGGGACTGTTGCTAGTTGGATTGAGCAGTGATTGAAGGCGGGTGACTAAAAGACTCCAAAACCTGAGAAGACTGTGGTCAGTCGAGGGTTTGTTTCTATTACCACTCTATTTCGACCGATCTGGGATTAAAAATAGTTTAACATAGTCACCTCTTAATCTTGAGATGGATACTTGAGCTTTACTCTAATAAGGAGTCACAAAGACGACAGCGGGGCTTAGAAACAAATTTGAGCCTTTATTGGAATGTTGCATTAAATACACAAATCCCATTCTTTTCATAATTTGGTATTTAATAATAAAAAAAAAAGACTTCTAGTCTAACAATACTGATCTGACAGTCATCCTTATTCAGTTTCACTTCTCTTTCCTGGAAACCTGACGTGGTCTGTGTGTGAAGAATGAGAGGGCAGACAGCGAGGACGCGGGGAATAAAAGAACAACGCCTACTCGAATTCAGTAAATACTGCGTATCAAAGCTGCACTGAGGATTAAAACAGTCTCTCGCTGGCACTGATATTCGTAACATTATTTCAACCCCTGATTTCCCCAAGTTTTACATATAAAAACTTTAGTATGAAATATAAACAAGCTCTTCCCAGGATGCAAACAGACAGGCAGATGCTGAAGCTGAAAGAAAAAAGGACAAAAATATGTTCTAAGCGTGATCTCAGAGAGTCACCAGATCTCGCCTGGGCTCGCGTTTTATTCGCATAAATAATGTTCTGGTGTCAGGAAAATACCATCCCACCAACATCCACCAACACCGTCATCATCATCGCCACTCAACAGATCCAGAAATTGTCTTAAAATCATTTTGGCTTACAGACTGTTTTCCCTCATTATGAAAAGAACAAAAAGAAAAGAAACAAGAAAACGGAAAAACATTCACAACACGTTTTCCAGCCCGTCTGTTTGGTCTGGGCTCTTTTTTTTTTTTTTTCTTTCCTCCTTTTCCTGGATTCTTGCACACACCTCCACATGCCACCAAGCGCTGCCTAACATCACTGCCTCAGACCCACCCGCACCCCACCCCACCCTCCTACTGCCAGCAAAACTCCAGAAAGTTAGGACATGACTCCGAACACGGGGTTGTGGCGGCAGATGCTCGGCCCGATCTCTTCGTAGTCCTTTTTGGTGTGGCACACCTGGTAGAACTCCGGCTGAGGAAACACAAAACAGGAGCTTGTCAACATTTAAAATACTGCAAACAATCAGCAGCCAAAGATCTGAAACAGGAGGCGTGGTGGAAAACTAAACAGTTATCGCTGAAAACATGGATGAAACACGGTGCTGAACTCATGTGAAACATCCAGTAGCACAAAACACAAAGCTTCCAAGATCTAAAAGTAGCTTATCGTGACAAAAGTATGAGATTTTGGGGGCTTATTTCTATAACAGGGAAGTACAGAGAGTTGACAGGAAATGACACGGTGACCTGCTCAACCAGGCGAGTTATGGTACCGTCCATTCTCCTTTAACTGAAAAACCATTAGCCAACTCTATGGATGATCTTCGCAGACTGTAATAAATGACCATACTACTACTACTACTACTACATCTGCTGGAGCAAACATTTCCTAAATTTGGGATGAATAAAACTGTATTTTTATTCTCTTACACAACTGGAAATCTTTATGCAAACAGAAGTGTCGCCCCCTGCTGGTCATTATAAAGAATGCTGTTGTAATAACAATATAGCAGACGTGTAATAAATACACAGAGGCTGATGGAGGACTTTACTATGTTTGGCAGAAAGATTCAAACTTTTCAGGGAGAGATCAGAGTGCAAATTATTTTAAAGTTCAAAACTCAGGTTTCACTTTACAAACCTGAAAAGTACTTCCATCTTTTACATACAGTCTGTGGCTTTATCTTAGTTTAGTTTTTCTTTAATTAACTGTTTGAGGTTTGAACTGTACGTGTGCTGGAGTGGGTTTGAATTGGAGTGTATTTATTAAAAGCACGACTCCTTTGTGATGTTTGATTGATTGACTGATCGATATATTGGTTCTAAATTTAGACCAAACCGCGGGGGTAAACAGGGGTCGAGGTACAAACTCAAGATGTTTGCGATTATCCGACAAAACTTTCTTTAACTGTGAATCCTGAGACATGAAAAGGATTGTTATTCTTATCGGATTATTCGATTTTTAACATCAATTAGCCTTTGGTGAATCAGCTGTCAGACCTCCGCTCCCACTCACGTTTCCTGCTGATAAAATTATCCGCCTCACTCACACAAATAACTCATCAAGAGACAGGGGAGGAAAAAGAATAATGAAATGTCACAACCACCCACAGCACTCACTTCCACTCAGAGGGACTAAAAGAAACGACACAATAAATGAGGGCTTAACTAAAGTGCGTGTGGCCTTAAATGCCACACGGGAGCAAAGCCGACATGCGGGTGAATCTAAAAGCAGATTTCCTTCTCCTGCAATAAAGTTTAACCACATGATGATGATGATGATGATAACATGAGAAATACTTACAGTTGATGCTAACATTGATCCACCAAACCACACTGCGTATCTCTGCATGTGATGAGTGATGACCTGGACATCGATCGGTTTGGGCTGCGGAGGAAACACAGAGGAAAGATTATTTCAGAAGTTGAGAGAGCTACAGAGTGAATGCAGCCAGGGGAGGACTCTGTAGTAGTGACATTACAAGAATTAGTCACTTTGATCACCACAGATTATATTTGAAACCGTGCAACCGTGCACGAACCCTGACTGACAGTTTCTCAATGTTTTCAAAATCTAAATCAGTGTTTAAGACTTTGTTTTTGGAGCTTAATAAACCAAAGAAAGTGCCGCCTTATATTCAGACCTTTATGAATTAGCCAAAGTTACTAGTACTTAAAAGTTACTATACTTAAAAGTAACTGATGCTTTACTTGTGAATATTTTCACATTTACTGGGCTTTTCTGAGCAGAACAGGAATCCATCAATAACATACGGGTGTGGTTTCTACGGTGTGTCCACCACTAATCAACCCATGTAACAAATAAACCAGGTGATGACAACATCTACATACAACCTGTGATTGCTGGTGCCCCCTAGTGTGTCAACTATATCTTAATATAAATAAATGTGGGATAACGACATCGAGCAAGTGACATCAAACTGAAACAACTTCACAAAATCAAGGCCAAGAAGATCCTATCCTGTTTTCCTTGAATGTAATTGTAATTCCACCTTTTAATGACAAATAGCTGTGAGGGTTCACAGGAGAGGAGAAGAACAGAGTCCAGCTGAGGCGGGGTGGATGGAGAAGAGAGTCAGGAGTACCTTGTCACAGATGAGTAAAAGGAAGAGTTTGCTGATCTGATATCTCTCTAATCCTGACTCACAAAGCCTGATCCCACCAGCTGTCCAGGACGGTGCAAAATTATACTTAACAAGTTTGCAACCGTGTGGCCTGGAAGGGTTTCAGTGTAAAGACGTTAAAATTAGGGACGGATCGCTCTGATATCAGCACATTTATTCACTTAAGTGTAGACTGTGGTCACGTGAGCTGGCATGACTGAAAAACTCCATTTCCAACAGTTATTGGAAAGCTTTTAGTACAGTAAGAGAAACCTGAATCAACAGTTAGGAGGTTGGTATTACTTAAAACTTAAAAGTTTATCTGCATGTGATTTAAATAAGTGTTTCAAGAAGGTTCTGGACATTTCTGCTAAACCTGAACCTGCTCCTGCTCTACTTACGCACACCGAGGAGATTTATTCTGAGGTTCAGAACATTCTGGTCCGCCTTAAATTAGCTGCAGTCGCTGCTTGCTGCTCCTCTACCGTCTGAGGTAGATTTACAGCTGCAGGTCCGCTCGTAACGAATCACCTTTATGACCTGAGCATCTATGGAGCTATAAAAAAACTGTGCCCTGCATACCTGAGCCTGAAATATTTCTAATCTTTTTAAGCCTCATTAGATTTTTATAGGGAGAAATTTGCTGTTGAAATCAGTTCATCTACTTTCAATAAACCTGTGTGCCGTTTTGTAATTCAGCTGATTGAGAACTATCGATCCGTGCCCAGTGTAAATTCATTTTTTCTGCTCACCTTGAGCTTGCCTCCGCTCAGCTCCTCACTCATCTTCAGGCGGGCATCGACCGTCCTCTTCAAGTCTCTCTGCAGACGGCGCCCAAAGTCCCTGAACATGGTGGAGCCTCCCGACAGGACGACGTTCTGTGGAAGAAAAAGGACGCCGCTATTACAGAGCTACGAAAAATCACACAAACGCTTAACACCAGTGACCTGCAGCCGACCAGCGGCCTGTATGACTCTTACAAACTAAACTCAAAATGCATTAAAACCCAACAAATGATCACGTCACATGATTTTGTTTTAATAAAAGCTTTAAAAAAGAAAAAAAAACATTTCAAGACTTGTGATTCTTACTTTTTCACTCCTGTCTCTTTCAAACTAAACAAACATTCCCATGAGACCCTTAAAAAGACTGAGTAATACTGGCTTTCTAAGAGATATACCTGTACTCATGCCAATGTTGATATTTAAAGATTAAACATGGATATGGTGTTAATGAAGACGATGATCCTATAAACAGTTGCGTAACTGAACTTTTTGGAAACTCTCCACCTTAATTTACGTCATTTTAGAGCGATTTACCAAAAAGAAAACACACACATGCTGAACAAAGATGATTTTTACTAATAAAAAAATAAACATTAATCACACTGTTGCTCAATTTTCTATAAATATACAAGAAACTATTTATTGGATAATTTTTTGGCTATGATAAAATGGAGTGAAAATGTAATGTGACAGCTGTGAGTCTGCTAAAGCTGTGCCGTGCTCCTGTTACCTCGATGGTTTGGTGCCAAATGGTCGTATTAAGTCTGTCTTTTTCCCACTATGGGGTTGGGATAATATCAAACATGTTTTATTCCATGGGCTCATGAAAACAGTCGAGCTCAGCATGGTGAACACCATCTGTTCTGTCAGCCAGTGTCATGTCCACCTGTTGTAATCTTTTTATTTTGACCTGTTTTTTTTGTTGTTGTTGTTGTTTTTTTTACCTGAACAATCCATCAAACGCACAAACAGGAGCGTGTGCTTCAGTTCTCCCCCCAACAGCAGCATGATGTGAATAAGTCTTACAAAAATGCAGATTTTTTCACTCTTTGAGATGTTTGGTCTTCATGCGTGTCAGCTCACCTTATAGAGAGGACGCCTGACATCGATGGGGCAGTTCTGGATGACCTCGTCCACCACCTCGGAGATGGGCTGGGTGAAGTCCGGGTTGGCAAACTAGGAGGAAGAAACAAGGTTGACATGTCGTCGGGTGCAGCGTGGAGGTAGATACTAAATGTAGCCTTCAAACAGCAAAGTATAAAACAAAGATGTGCAGTTAATTACCACGGGTGGTTCACTGAGGTAACAGCAGAGCCACCTAATCAGCATTTATGAGCAGCAGAAAACATTCACAAGCCACCCTAATTCAGCCATAACAAAATATCAGAGCTTTGTGCATGCCTAATAATGTCGTGGGACTGGGGGCGTGTGTTCATTTGTTTAATTTTTGGGCTCTTTAATAGTTTATCCAGCAGAACACCTCAGACTTGTTTCTTTACAGTCCTGCAAGTTTGCAGCAGAGCAGCATAACAGCAGGACACACACTGGTTTCCCCACAGCTTTGTGTGTCAAACTAGCTGCTTACTAACTTGCAAAGTAAAGTAAACAAACTCACAAATTCCCTTTAATTTAACATTTTGTCTTTAAGTGCATGTGTAAACAATCCTGATAAACTCCTATATTGACACCACAATTTCCCACATGTCTCAGCACCCAATTGCGACAAACAGCAGGTCAAATTTGCGTTTCATGATTTGCACGGCACAGACAGACCTCTGGGTGGAAGAAGATCTCGGGTCCCAGGAAGCGCTCGTAGCCCACGTCGATGGTGAACTCCTTCTTGCTAATTGCGTTGATGCCGGTGTACTGCTTGATCCACTTGGAGCCGTCCGTGTCGTACTTCTGGAACTCTTTGACTAGATCCGGGCACACGTAGCTGAACCGCTCCTGGTGGTCAGAGCAACAGGAAAAAGTTGTGTTATATCAGGTCACAGAAAGCAGAATCTGCCAACTTAATCATCGCGGCTCTATTTGTGTCACAGCTTCTATTATCATGGGTTGTAATGCCGGAGTGATAGGAACATTAGGCACCGACACATTTGAATCGTGCAGCACTAACAGCGCCCCATACTCATTATTTTGATTTGCAGGGACTGGGGTACACTGTGCCAGCACACCAGGAGGCACCGGAATTAACATTTCCAGACACAATAGGCAATATGCACGACAGACAGTGCTAATGTTAATTATTTCAGTTCACTTCATTTCTTGTTTTCTGTTTCGGGGTAATGAAGAATGGCCCCTGACATCCAGAACAAAGTCCTGGATAACAAGCTGTTTAATAAACATGGAGGAAACATGGAGAAATGGGGCAAATCAAGAAAATATAGTGACTGACAGAGGGAGGAAAAATAAAAGAAAGAGCATTAACATAAAAGTCACATCAATCCGTGACCGGGAAAGTTGGAAAATTAATTGGAGGAAAAAATAATGAATTCTTGAGACACGAATTTAGCTGCAAAAAACAGAGAAAATATTGAAGTGTGCCGTCTGTGTCCCACAAGGAATCGTCTCAGGCTGAGTTTCAGGGAAACTGTGTGTGAAGGACGCCTGCTGCCTGAGACAGACTGATGGCGCCACCTGCTGTCACTGTGAGATAAATGCAGTGCAGTCCCACTTTGTTCCCTGATTTAAAAAATAATTCAGCGGAGTCCGGTGCTGTCACTGCAGCAAACGGAGCTCGAGTGCCCCGGCTCTTTTTCAGCTGAAGCATTTTAATCTAAGGAGTGAAATTAGTCTCATACTGTTGTTTTTTTTTTAAACAGCGTTCAGCTTCTGTTGTGCACAGAAACAGAAAATTCGGGCTATACAGATATAACACTGCCGATCCTTTTACACTAAAACACAATATTGCATTTGAATGCTGCAGTTTGTCTTTGTTGTAGCTATTCAGCAGTATGACAATGATATTTTAATGACTGTCAGTAGAACATTCTTCAATAACATTATCACCACACTGAGCGTGTTGTTGTGTGTGAGAGCAAAGAGAGAGCAAGGGGATGCTTTCAGCCTCTACAGCCACAGGAGACCAACATGTTGCATGCCACTGCTGACACATTGAATAACTATAATAACAGCCTCCCCCGCAGAGGCGGCGGTGGGAGCTGGAGCTGTACCTTCACTGCCTTGGCCGTCTCCAGCGACTGCTCCGGCGGGATGCCGATCTCTCTCTCCCTCAGGAGCTGCTGGGTGAAGTAGGTGATGTCTCGCCCTGCGATGGGAATGTGCTTTATACAGCTGCCAATTACATAACCTTCAGCCTAAGAGAAAGAGACAGGTGGAGAAAGAAAGACAGAGGATGTCATACAATCTGCAACCAAACAGAGATTCCAGCGGCTAAAGCTGGATGTGTTTTTCCATCACATCTGCGAGGCCCCACGGAGACGTGAGCGTGCTCAGCAGACTCACTGATTCAGCCTCAGAACGAATTCTGCAAGCACATTTCCTCAAACTGAGTAATTTCTTCCAGCCTCCGAGACACTCTGCCCTACTTTTTAAAATCGGCACTATCCGGTTACTCAGCAAAATGGAAAAATATATAAACACTGCACACGGTCTATAAGACTTCAAAGAAACATACACTGCTGCTCTGCATCACAGGTAAATGAAAGCCATCTGTTTTTATTAACAGTTACAAATGACCATAATGAAAACAGCAATCAATTAAAACGCTGTAGAAATAATTGATTAAAATTAGCACAGGAGCATTTTTTAATGAACAAAAACAGTGTACTTGCTTCCTGTACACATGACATTAAACTCCATTTAACTCCTAAAGCACACACTAGAAAACATTTGGTTTGGTTAGTCATTGAACCAGGAAGTAGATGCATGTGAGTGGTTAGTTTCTCCAAAGGTTTAAAAACGCATTTCCGAAACTGTTTGCTTTTTTAAGATATCAGATTAAATTCTGGACTTTTGTTTTCTGATTTATATTAGAAACTCGACATTTCACGTCTCATATACACATCAAGATGGATCGTTTCAATAAAAGAGGTTCTGCAATAAGGTAGTAGTGCACACTGAAGGCAGAAAGGGGAAAAAAACAGTTAAGGAGCCTGGTGAAAAGGGGAAAACAGGGAAAAGCTACGAGGAAATGCAAAAAAATATGTTTAATTTTCACATAAACAGTAAATTACAGAACAAAAAAAAAATGATAAAAGGTACATTTATAAGAAAAGAGCAGAGCTTTCAGGCACGACTTCAGTAATGAAAGCCACATGTCGAAACACACCAATCATATAAACTCGGTCTATAAACAAAAGTGTTGCTGGTTCTTCGTGCACATTGGAAGTTATACTAGAACTCTGCTCTGTTCCCATTTTACCTTCACTGAGCAAAAAAGAAATACCAGACCCTCCACTGCTCGATTTTTAAATGTTTTTTAAATGATTGTCTTTATTTCAAATGAACTGAGGTGGGTAAACAGATCAGAAATGAATCAGAAATGTTTTAATTTTAAGCTTTCAAACCATCACTTTCATTTCATGTTTCACAAAACATTTCTCGGTTGCCTTGTCGATTCTTCCCCTCTGAAACTTTCTATTTTCTTCTAATGAACAGAAAACAAAAATAAGTGCGGCTCAGGGATGAGTGTCCTTCAATGGCGTGATCTGTATACTCACCACAGGGATGACGTGGGTGACGCCGTCTCCGCTGTCGATGACGGTACCCGTCAGCGTCCTCTCCCCGACCTGTCTGGATGTCCAGGAGGCAGCTAGAGCGAGCACAGCCTGTCGCGCACACATACACACGGGAATGTCACACACTTCACAGTATGTTCACACTTCAGCAGTGCTAGTGATCGTGACACACTGCTGTGAACTAAACATGGTCACATGATCACATGATATGAAAAGTTATTCAAAACAGACATGCTATAACTGAACCTTTCAAATTCCTCCATATACAATCATATTCTGTTCACACACGGAGGCTCGTTTGTGTCTTTATAATAGAACATACAAAACAAACGCTACATTAAAAGTATTTTAAGTAAAATCCATTTCAGAATCTCAAGTTTTGCTTTATGTTGAACTGAATCTCACACTGAGATATCAGTATCAGTATGGGCGCGTCACACAGGAACAGATACCTGCTAATTAGTGCAAATAAAACTCCAGAATTTCACTCAGTAATCTGAAGCACAGACTTTTTATACGGTCTGTTAGTACAATTAACCCCACAGCGGCCTTTTTGTTGATGAATAACATCATTAAAAATGTTCCAAATGGTTCCAACAGCACACAGAGGCCAACTAGCTGACAGCTACCAGCTAGAGCCACCTGCCCTATAAAGTTTCCAGGACCCTATTATTGAAAACTTTACACTCCTATATAAAGTTACCCCCTGTGCAGTTGAATTAATTCTAGTCTTCACTGCAAAATAAAGACACAAACATGCCTCCACAGTTAAACAAACAAACTAGAGCTCTAGGGTAAGGGAGCCTGACCTGCACAGCGATGTAGAGCCCCGGTACGTTGAAGGACTCGAACATGATCTCGGCAGTGTACTCTCGGTTTTCTGGTGTGTTCAGTGGAGGCTCCGTCTGCAAACACAGGATGTGGTACAGTTAGACTCAAGTCTGGACCTAACAGTAAAACTCTGCAGATCAAAAACACTAACACAGATCTACAAATACTCAAACATATTCATGGCAGAGCATTAAATTCATTTATCTTTATCTTTCTAAGAAGTGACTGTTGCAGTTAAACTGAATGTTTAACATCACTGCAGAGGCCCTGTGTTTAAGACTCTTACCAACAGGAAGTAGTGGTCCTCAGGTTCGGCCCTCAGGTACTTAAAGATGATCTGCTCCATGAAGCGCTCCATTAGATCCCAGTCCTCCACAATGCCGTGACGGATGGGCCACTGTTGCAACAAAGCTCAGTTTAATGAGTGACATTAGTGACTTTACAGAAACCTATTCTGGGAAGCTAAAGATGGCAGCTCTCCTTCCTCAGCCTCCAAACACTCAACAGCTGAACCCTCAGCAAAGTCACAGACCATCCACTAAATTTAGATACTCCTACAGTCTCATCTATCCCACTTTTTAGCTCTGGGAGTCCAGCTCAGCCTGCAGTTCTCACAAATTAAAAATAGAAGGGAGCGCTGCCTGAGTCTGCCTCTTCACAAGCTGTTAGTCTGTCTCGGGTACAGAGAAACATCTACACGATGCACCCCAAAACCAAGTAGCCCAGCTTGAGCCTTGATAAAATATCCAATCTCTCCTTGTTTAGATGAAATTCACATCGACCGGGATTCTCTGTATTCCTCTAAAGGTCTCGTACCTTAGTGGAATACGTGGGTTTGTCTATGGCTTCATCTCCGATGTAGAAGTCCAAATCATCCACCCCCTTCATCATCCTACGCTGGGCCTGGTCCCCGACCTTGGCCGACTCTTTGATGGCGATACCTGACGAGAAAAGAGAGAATTAAACAGAGAAAGAAAATAAACTGATAAAATCTGGTGCATTTTATGACTAAAGACATTAGAAAAGTGGAATAATGTCAAACATTTGCAGAGGCCCGTTGGCGGAATTGGTTTAAATACGTAGGATGCAAAATACTCACATGATGGAATGATGAACTGTGGCTCTGTGTTCCCTGCATACCCCAGTTTGGTGTAACTGCAACAGACAACAATCAGTTTCACTACAGGGAAACAGGCTGCACGTCATGGACATCGAGTCTGTTGGAACTGCATTTGTATGCGAGGCCTTTTCCTTCAGTAAAGATTATTTCTGGCCCTATCGTTTTGATCAATGGCGTCACTGTCCCTCAGGCGCACTGGGTGGGTGCCAAAAGCAGCAGCGACTCTGGGGATTGCTAATGGGAGCCCCCTGAAAGAGCCATTCATGCTGTATTGGTCAACTATGTTCGTCTATGTTTGTCAAGGAAATCAAGCGTCTTTCATATAACTCGGGCAGCTGCATTTGCAGCGTTGCTGCAGTACGAGAGAATCTGTAAGCATGATAAATGACTTAAGATGTTTAAGATTTAAGAATGGCTGATCCTGAGAGAGCACACCTTCAGATTTAACATCAAAGAACTGAGTTTACAACTGTCTCTCCTCTGTTTGAACAATGTTTCGCAGGCACATGTGAACCAGATGTGATCCCGGCTCAGGGCTCCTGTACTTCCTGCACACAAGGCCCGAGGGACCGATAGAGGACCCTGCTGACGAATGCCAGAGCACCGCGGGCAAAACAAACCACATCCTGGTCACAACAGTGGCTGCTTTGAATTCATCTTTGCAAAACGAGGAGCCGGAAGGACATCAGCAGTATCTCAAAGACGCTGAAGTTATGGCACAACAAATGTGCTAAAAATACGACTCAAATACCAACTTTAAAGATAAGATTCATATGAGGCTGCTCGCTTTTGATCTTCTTCATAAGAAATCAGGAACAAATATTATTAAAATATAAAAAATATTTAAATGTAAATAAACATTTAACTAAATGCTAATCAGATGATACCCACCTATATTTACCTACGAGACCAGTTTACATTAATAAATTAGTTTAACTACAGACACCTCTTACAGACATAATGGCCTAATTTTCTACTTCTAAACACCATTGCTAATCATACTGACTCTGGATGGCATGACCTTGGAATCCAGCAATACTGTGAGGAATCTTTTAGTCATTTTGGACCAGTATATGTTCTTCAATGTGTAGATTAATTAAAAATGTAGGACTGCTTTCTTTCATTTGATGATTATTGTTAGAAAAATTAGAAACATCCCCGTCTCAGAGTGATGTTGAAAAATTAGTTTATGTACTTTTTACTTCTAGACTGGAATTCATTCATTCAAACTCTTAAAGACCTCACAGTATCTTATTATCGTAACAGAGCATTTCTCTCTCAGACTGCTGTCTTACTTCTACAGTTTCCAAAAGTAAAATGGGAACTTGCTAAAACAGCCCGAAGCTTATGGCTGCCCCTCTCTGAGCCTGGTTCTATCTGAGGTTTTGTGCTCTTCGTGAAGTTCATCCTCCCCACAGTCACCAGAAGCTACTCACAGCCGATCATCTGATTGTACCGTCTATACCTTACAATATAAAACACCTTTAAGCAACTGTTGTTCTGAACTATGGCTATAAAAATAAAAATTGAACTGTGAACAAAATATGTTCAATGATGTCATCACTTCTCCTCCCATATTTTCTAAATTTTTTCACCTACAGATGAATTCATTAGATTTGTTTGACCTCAAGCTGCTGTAATATTTCACTGAAACTCCTTAAAATGAGACGATGAACCTCAGGAGATTTATCCAGGAACAAACATCTATTTAGAATATTTACCCTGTAAGACAGTTATGATGGCTTTTGAGTTTCCTTTCCAATCACAGGTTTCTTTTTCCTGCACAGCACCTTCTGATGCACAGGAAACGCTGCAGTTTGTGTAGAGTAAATACAGACAGGAAGCAGAGATGTACGATTAAGAAGAAACCGGCTGGGATGGTGAACATAGAAATAAAAAAAACCGCTTTTAACTGCTTGTTTTGTCTGATCTCATTGCCAAAGCCTGTGAGAAAACATCAGCTTTTACATAAAAATAACTAAATCGTCCTGATAACTTGTGAAAAATGTGCAAGAAAAATGTAAAAAATAAAAATCCCCGTTAGAAAGCCCACATGTTCTGCAGATCTACGCATGTCTGTGTAGCTGGGAGACAAAAAGGGAAACTCTGCTTCACAGCTAGGCAGATGTGCTCCACCATCTGATTTATGTTTCTGGGGTCAAATAAAGTTAAAGTCCTCTGACAGCAAGAGGTACGAGCTGACAGGCAAGAGTGAAAACACCACCCAGTTCTCTCTTTTCCGCTTCAGCTCAACAACTTTTGGTTATACGGTAAAATCTTATCTGGCATCTTCACACTTTATCTGTACAGCACATTGAAATATTAACAGAGCTCTGGCCAGCACAGATTTTTATTTGTTTTAAGGTGCAGCCAGAAAAAACAGCACAGCAGAAACTCGGAGGGAAACCCACCAAACCTGTGCTCCTGGAGCCTGGAGACCTACTGTATGATGTCACCATGTCTGCTGTGTCTCTTTTTACTGAATTGTCAGGTGAGACTCAGCAGACTCAATATTTTTACTTAACATGAGCTCAGATTTTTGTACTTTAGACACTCACAGCGACAAACTGAGGCAGAGTTATTAAGAGACCATGCAGCTTATCGCATGAATTTTGGTTTAGTCAAAGTTATTTTAAGCCACACAGAACAGATAACTGCACCCACCAGCCACAGCATTAAAACCACAGCCTGAAACTGAGGGCTGCTTTGCAGACAGCTTCACCTGCACCAACAGCACACAAAGCTAGCAACGAGTTTCTCGGCTGGTGGAGCCCAAACAGAGAAGAAGTGTGAACAGGCGCGGTGAACGCACAGTTTCTTTCTTCGTGATGAAATGTAAGTGTGGTGCTTTCAGTTTGTTTTACATCCTAAATGGCTCCTTTCACAAAAAAAAAAATAAATTAAAAAAAAAAAACAAAACATAACAATGAATGAAAATTTCAAAATATATTTTTTGCCTTTATTGCATTGTGAAAGTTTATCTCAAAGTCAAAAACAGTGACGTGAGTCTGTGGGAAATCACCTCATGTGAGCTATGACCTCAGTGAATTTGAATCTATAAATAGGATGTTTGTGTTGTAAATTAGAATCATCAGGGTCACAAAGGATGATAAAGCAGGATTTGATTTACCGTGTCGTTGTGAGTGAGCAGCATCCCTCTGGACCTCAGTCAGGCCAAGAAGGAGCAGCAGAAACGCTCATGGAAAGCACTGCTGACATATGAGTGACTGTGAATCAGGCAGCAATGTATCCCATAGCTGCTATGACATCACCCACTGACATCCCGTTACGAAAACTTGAGCTAAGCAGTTTCGTCGTCACCATCTTGGTGTTTTAACATTGGACATGACGTCACAACAGTCACTAGTCAGGCAAGTGTTTACAGAGGTCTTCAGACTTTTCTAGGACTGGAAGTCCTTTTGCAAACACATTTCTCGCCCCCTAGTGGCCATTAAAAAGTGATAGTTTAAGATACCTGGAAGCTAGGTTCATCTTTTCCAGAGTGTATGCTTCAGACAGCGAGAGGAGAAGGCAAACGGTCTTCAGCAATGCAGTAAATTTGAATATCATTCATTACTTTTTGTGTGCTTACAGTGATAATATTTAACTGACACAAAATCCCAAGGGTCGCCATTTGGAAAGCACTGGAGCTGTTTGTCTCTGAGGAAACCTTAAAGATTTATGCTGCTTGATTAAGGAAAAGAGTGAGCTGACAAAAGTTGCCATAAAAAATGTTGTGCAACTTAATTTCCTTCATCAGTGCGTAATTAGTCACATTCATGTTGTTAAAGTCACAGCTACAGAGTTATTAATGATGATGATCTGACACATGCTACAAGTGATGGCTTCAAACTTTGAATGGTAAACAGACTCTGTTAATACTGCATTTCTCTAGTTTTTCAAGCACTCAAAGCACTTTATGATACGAGTAACACTCACACAAACATTATTCTGCGACACAAAGAGCTGTTTAAAACTATAAGTGTGTGAATAAACACTAGAAAACTAAACTTCTGAGAAAAATGAGAACCAATAAAACCACTAACCTGATCCACCTCCTAAACCTCAACTTCCCATTTATTTAAAGAAAATAAACTTTCAAAATTTCATCACAAAAATGACCACGATTCAGGGTTTTATTGCCTTGGACACAGCTAAAAATGAAAAACCCTGTGCTGGCAATCGTAAAAACAAACAGCTGTATCACATGTGTAACAACAACAGTCCTCTGAAAACCTTCATTCCACAGAGCCGTCCTAGCTTGCCTACTTTGACCTGCCCGGACACGCTTTTAAATTAAAAAAAAAAGAAAGAAAAAAGCACGTCACCCAGCACGACAGCGGACACATCGTTGCCCAGGACAACACGAGCTGCAGGTTTTATGCTGCCTTTAGCTAAATTATCCTTTATTTTTATTGGAAAACACAGTTTTTAAGTCCAGCATGAGCTTTATTTATGACACCGCTGAACTCATGTCAGGAGACCCCCACAGGTTGCTTCAGACAGAAGACTCCACCCAAACTTCAGCTGCAACACCTGCGATTGTTTTTTTTAAGGAAGCTTTGGTGTCCAAAAAAACCAAAAAACAAGTATGACTGTGACTGAGCTTCTTTCAGTCTAATCTGATAATATCATCTTGGCCACTCAGAGGCCTGATGATGTGTAAAAGGATGTGAAGCGGTCACTGTATTAGTCAGAGGCAGCTGCTGAGCCCCATCAGAGCTGTAAAACATCTGCCCACAGCTGGCACTGTGTGCCTCCGCCGCAAAGTTTCTACTTGGAAAAATAGAAAACTCTTCTTTCTTCTGGTCAGAGGTTTGCATGGGTATAAAAGTGGAACCTGAGGGTTATTATGAAGCAGTCTGCTCGCTGAGGAGAAATTAGCTCACAGATTTCGCTGCAGTAGATTGGTTAACAACCTGAGGGGATAGGCAGGCTGCTGATACGAGCTGTATACACTGTGACGAGTTCAAGCCTCCACATGCAAGCAATGCATGGCACGTTTAGCCCAGATTAACAGAGCAAGCACACCTATCACACCGGCACCACCTTTTAGCCAGGGCTGCAGGTAGTTAGGATAAAAAAACACCTCCCTCTGTTTGTTACTGTTCACGTTCTTGCAGCGTTTGAGCCTCTGAAAATGGCTGCACAGTCAATTTTAATATTTCAAACAAGCCATTACATAAAGCTGCACTCCTATCACGACTCAGTTGGTGCATTTTGAATGCACTGTGGTGCCCACCAAAGATCTTTTAACCTTTCACCAGTTTGTAATCATTTTCTTTTCACATTTAGATTCATTTTGTTCATCAAATGACCAGAAACATTAGATCAACTGTTCTTGTGTGTATAATCACACACACAAGATGCTTCCAACAACCAAAACCTTCACCTCAGAAAACCATCCTAATTTCTTTTTTTATTTTCCCCCCTAAACACTTTTGTGTATTTTTTCTATCACCTTTAACTGTAAACCTGCAGCATGTCCTAAACAGGAATATTAAAGAACATCTGCCCTTAAATGCATCATGCAGCATTTATGAAGCAGCATTATGGAAATGATGTCAGCTGTAATGTTGTAAACATGTTTTTAGGGCACAAAAAAAGCAAAGGTTTAAAAATATAATTCACAGAAAGACTTTTTAACGCCTTCCTTCCTCATTCATAAAAAAGAAAACAGTCCTGCTCATCTTTACAACTCATCGCGTGGTTCAATCATTAAAAACAATCCTTTCATTTATAGTTTTTGCAGCGTGTGAAAGGGGCAGCAGTTCCAAGGGAGTTAATGCAATAATTTCTTCAGATTTGTAGAACTTTCAGCACATCCTGACTGCTTCATTTCACATGAACTGGAGTGGCAACAGTAACAACGTTTTTAATAAAAACTTTCTCCAAAGTGTCCTTTCAGGGTGGCCATGCACATGAGTATGACTTCAGCTTGAGTAAAAAGGCTACATTTTTCTCACAGTCTTGGTGATTTTCCTTCTGTGAAGAGCCAGCAATTATTTGGTGGATGTCAACATTTTTTAAAGCAGGAAAAAACCCTGAAGTTGTTTTACTGTCCAAATACTTATGGACTGACCTCATTTCCCCCCCAAAGTCCCCAAAAGGGAACAGTACAGCTGAACAATATCTTTCAGAATCATCCCTTTCCAAAACTTCAGCTAATTGTTAACATTTTATTTTATTTCCAATTACCTATGAGCCTGGAAAATGACAAAACATTCTCATATCCCACAAGACTAAAATAAATTTGACCATGTTTCAATACTGACTCTAACTCTTTCCTTCCTCCTTCATAGAAAAGGAAACAGCATTTTTCAAATGTCATGCATGGTTTAATGCATCATCTAACAGAAAGTCTGCACCCAAAATTAGGCTGTTGACACCTAACACAGCATTTCCATTAAAACCACGCATACAAAATCATTTCCATCATGGCAGCGTTGAGCTACAAATTCACAAAAAAAACTGTGTCGCTGTCCAAATATTTATAGACATGGCTGTAATACTTAGATAGCATGTGAGAAAAATCTGTTAGCTTCAACCAAATTAAAAAATAAATAAATAAATCAGAGAGTGATTGCAGGATAGGGGAGAAAGGTGTGTTTTGTTCTGTTGTAGCTAGTTATTGTGTAAAGTAAAAATGACAGTGATTTGGTGGTGATTAAAATACGTTCAGAATTTGCAAATTAATGATTCATCTCATAATGGATGACAGACTGCTCTCCTCTACATAACCTGGCTTTATAAGTTAAAAGTATCGGCATTAATATTTGCAAAGCTAGCCCTGTATTTACTTTATGGGATTGATACCAAAATTCCAAGAGCATTGCACAGCAGTACTCTGATCAATGCAAGGAGCTGCAGGAGGAGCTCAGATTGTCTTTCTCTGTTTTTTTCCCCTCTGTCCTCTAACACAACATCCGATGCCAAAGTTTTAGATGTTTTTATCTGCGAGATCAAGTCGTTATGAGAAGAATCGTCGGACCGGTAAAAGAGGCGAAATTAGAGAAGTTAATAAAAAAAAAAAACCACGCTCGGATGCCGAGAGACGACCATATATGGACTAAAAAACGTGAATGAGGAAGTGTAGGCTGTGTAGGAAGTAGTACCGCGCATGCTCAATCCCAAATTAGTGAGCAAAGAGATTTATGAATTACACTCGTTTTTACAATCTTTTTTTTTTTTTAAAAGTGGGAGCAAACACAAGCAAAGAAAATTTTATCTTATTAGCATCAGATATTATCATGAGAGCGGAGGTGCAGATTTTCCAGCTCCAGATGAATGAGGGGAACCCTTCCTGCCTCAGGTCTGCACCAGAAAACACCACCTGAGCGGCAGGAAGGAGAACCAGAACAGGAAGGCGTTTAAACTAACCCTGAAGCTCCCGATAATAAGCAGTAATAAGTCGCTGTTAGCATGTTCGCTCGCTGCCCAGCTGTGAGTGTACACAGACACACACCCATGGCTGCTGCCCCTGCTGACACTGACAGCCCCCGGGCTGCCCGTCTGCCTGCACGGCGGTCCGAACTAAACAGCTTACCCTGTGCCGCAGTCGACAACACACGCCGGTAACCGTCCAGCCATCTCTGCCCCCCGGGTCTCTGGCGCGCTACGAAACCGTTAAGATATGATGGAAAGCTGGCTGTGTCGGCTGGAGGATCTGGCTGGCCGTCCACAGGCGGAACCCTAAGCCCCGCACACTGCCGTTTTCCACTTCCGCACTCGGCTTCTGGCAGGCAGGGAGAGGCAAGATGGCGGAGGCCGGGCAGAGCGACGCAGGCAGGGACGCGGAGCTGTCAATCACCGAGATAGGGCGGGGCCACAGTGTGGCGGACCAAAAGTGCCAAAATCAATCAGCAATCAATCAAAAAATAAAATAAAATAAAATGAATGAATTATGTTTAAGGGAATTTTAAAAATAAAATTGCGAGTAACAAATGAAAACTAATATTTCTATGAACCTAAAATTTACTTAGTTAAAAAAGGTAAAGTTAACTTATTTTAAGGTTTTATACATATAAATATATATAGCCAGGTTTGAAAAAAAAAACTGAAATTAAAGTTGCAAAAAAGCTATAAAAAGTTCAAAATTAAAAGAGAAAACAAAAAAAATTTTTTTCTCATCAATAAAAGAATATTTACTGCATCAGTTTGTCTTCATTTTATCTGAAACACACAAGGATCAAATCTCTGACTTTATTTTGGGGATATTGTCCTTAAATATAACTAAAGCTTTCACACAGGAGTCATAAATGATATGAAATAGAAATAAATACCTTGGACTGAAATGTCATATTTGATTCCACCACTGAGCTTTCTTTTTTCCAAAATAGTGTGTATATAGTAAAATATCAATAATGTCACTCCTGTTATGTTTGTACCATCAAACTGAAATGAGACTAGTGTCAGCAGCTACACTAGCAAACTGTTTTACTAGCTAAACTTAGCATCATTGTTGTCTATGGGACTCAGTTCACAGTACATGATTGCCTTTAAGTGTTGGTCCACAGCTTATAAATAAAGTGTTGTTATCACATTCATAAGTGTCTCCGTCTGCATTTGCATCCGTTTTCCTGATTCGGCCGTGACAAGTTCCTCCCAACCTCTCTCTCACACCGAGTCAGGCTCTGACTGACGAGAAGTTTAAAGTGTTGCTCGAGAATCTTCCTCCAGGATATCCACTAACCGCCCGCTCCCTCCATCACTCCGAGGACAAGGATGGCCGGGAGGCTTACGGACACTACGTCAGCGAGCCGTGGTGTCAGGTGGGCTTCTCTGTTCCTTTTTCACTTATAAAAACAAGAAAAATGAAGGAAACCAATGAACAGATGCCCAAGAAGCTGTTTAAAGTTATACATTCAGGCACAGTCGGTATAATCAAAGTCATGACTGTTTGCATAATCAGCAGGAAACACTTTGAGTCCATTCCAGCTCCTTTGGTGCAACTCAAAGTGACGACAGGTAACCTGGATACCTGCAGCTCATTCAGGTCGTCCAGCTGAAGGTTTCCTGTGTCTGACATAGTGCAGCAGATCTACTCCAGCCTGATTCTTTTTTCTACGTTATCTTTAAATTCCACCAAATACTTAGATGTTATTGTTTAAGTAAAACCAGTGAGCGTACTTGAAAAAAGCGTGGTTGTTACACACGTTCTGTTACTGAACTCTTTCAATTTCTATTTCAAATGTAATAAAGCAAATAAAATGGCATAAATTGGCTTGTTTCTCTCGGCTCTTCTGGCTTCCGGCTCTTTTTAGAGAACCGGCTCTTTTGGCTTGGCTCACTAAAAAGAGCCGGATCTTTCGGCTCCTAACCGGCTCTTCAGGTTGTTTTGTTGCTTTAATTAATTTATTATCAATAAAAATATGAAATTATGCACAAAAGGAATTACTAATGTAAAAAACATCGTGGTTTTATTTATCTATGTTTACATATAAATATATACAGTGGCCCCTCGTAAAAAAAAAAAGTGCGTCGATGCGTCATCACTTTCAAAACAGACATGGCGGCAGTGAGTAGTGGCAAAATGAGTGAGGCAGCCACAGTTGACTTAAATCACTCCACCCGAACACACAGTTCTACATTATGGGGATATTTTAACAGAAAAGGAAGTGATTCAGTCGTTTGCCGGCTTTGTAAGGTGGAAATGGCCTATCATAAAAGCACGACGGCTATGCACCAGCACCTCAAACAACGGCATCCAGGAGCAGCTTCTGCAAAGGATTAAATGTTTTAAATGTTTTGTTAACTTTTCCTTAATTGTATATATGTTTGCACATTTCATTTCTTGTTAAATGCTATCTGTAATATAAGATTGTACTACTACTACAACTTTATTTTGCTATTTTTTTATTAAAAGGTGTTCAAATGAAGAAATCTGTGCTTTTCATTGAGATATATAAATTAGTAAATGTGAAATTGCTATACAAGTCAAATAATGGGGAATTAATCGAATCAAATCAAAATAGAATCAGATTGAAAAATTAACTCATTCACTGCCATTGACGTCTATAGACGTCAATTGAAAAACTTACGTTGACTGCCATTGACGTCTATAGACGTCAATTTCGTTTTTCAATGGGAGGGGCTAGAATACAACCTCAGGCAGCTTGTCAGTGAATTTTATTTTTTCATATATTTGTAAATAAATTGTTTTGATAAAACATAACCTTTCTCAGTGTTATTTCTGTTTTATAGAAGTGAAAAACTATTTTATATGTTAGAGGTGTCACAAAGCAAGAAATATTAGTGTCAAAGGCACTTTTCTGCTTGAAATGTATTTTTCACAAAAAGCTCGTTTTCTCCCTTTTTTTGGTCAAAACAGGCATTTTTGGTGGAACCCACCTCTCTTCTACAGCTGATTACTAACGAATGGAAAATGGTAGAAACAAGCTTTTTTTTTGGATGAAAGAAGAGAGTCTGTTCTTCATTTTGGTAGGTTCAGCGTTTATATGATCATAACACACAGTTTTCTGTGGCTCTTCAAAAATGAGTAAAAATGCTCAAAAACCCTGGCAGTGGGGAGTTACCTGATTTGAAAATGGCTGGCAGTGAATGAGTTAATCGCTAGATTCATTGATTAGGAAAAGCCCAGCCCTAGCCCCTAGAGACAAATCATGTACAAAGCTCAACACTGCGCCTAGCATCCTGGAGTACTTCCGTTGTGTTTTGTACGTGTTTTGGAGTTTGTAGGTGTTTTGTCTCTAGGAGTCACCGTAAATATACTTTTATTTATTCACTCCACATAAAATGTAATAAATAAATAATATAATACAAAAACCAACTATTTACATTTCAACTTTTAACTAATTAAATTTTCAACTTTTTCTTTTAAACAAATGTAAAGGGAAACAACACAAAACACTGCAAACCACAACACAATGAAATATAAATTAAAATATGAAAACAAAAAGAACATGCATATTCTCTGTCATATGGACCTGCATGAATAAACTTTCTGAATCCTTTATCATCTGCAACTGAAAATAGTTGTGGATGATTACTATACCTTTCTAATGTGACGTTGTTGTCCCTGGCTCTCTTTCTCTGTCTCTCCCTCCGGCTGTGTTCCTGTGCTACTGCGAGTGTAACTACCGCCCCTCCCCCCCTTCCCTCGCGTGCAGAGTGAAGCGGAAAAAGTGCGAGAGAGAGGGTGTCGTTCACTTCAAAGAGTTGGCTCTAAGAGCCGTTTCGTTCGCAACCGACACATCACTATTTGAAAAGACCAAAAATCATTATTTCCATACTGGGACAATATTAGGACATGGAGGGATTTCCATAAATTCTGGACTGTCACACACCCATAAAACATGTGCTCTGTTGTTTCCAAAGTTGTTTTACAAATATAACAGTTGTCTGACACAAATTTAAATCTTTCTCTCATAAATTCATTGGAGGGGTAAATATTTTTTGTATTTTTAAAATTGACTTCTTTAAGTTTGGGGGGGATTGGAAATTTCAAATATTAATATCATCAACGAGATCTCAGATTTGTTATAATCTTTAAAGATGAGTGAGTGTTTTGACCTACTTTGATATAAAGTGTTAACCAAATACCTCCTCAAAAAGTGATTATTGCATTTTTCATTAACCAAGTCAAGACCATCTAGTTTAATTGTATGTAAATTTGGAGTCGGTGTATTTGAAAAATTGTTCTTTATCGTATTGACAAGGTCTGTTGGGATATTCTGTGAAACCTTTTTATAGAGCTCGAACGAGCAACTCCTGTCACATTTCTCATTAAACCTGTTTAATTCAAGTATATCTCCATTTTCATCCATTATATGTGTCACAGACCAAATTTGTTTTGTCATCCATTCTTCCACAAACGTAGATTTCCCCAGATTCAATATCACCCTATTATTCCACAATGGACCGTTGTGGGGACTAAAGTTATTGAGATCCCTTCCCAGACGCCTTAACGCCCACTCACATCCTGGGCCATCTGACCTCAGGAATTCGCATGATAAGGTGGGGCCAGGTTTCACAATGAACACACCCGAAACTCTGGCTGATTGGGACCCACGCCCAGTTTCCCACCTTGGCTCAGGCGATTAGAGGATCATCAGGGGGTCCTTTTGTCCCTCTGTGGGGGGTTACTCCCACTAGGTTTATATCTGGGACTCTCCACCATTTGACCTTAGAACTGAAGAAGCTTCTCGGATGAGAGGTGAAACGTCTTCAAGCAACTTAAAGAAGTCCAGACGCTTTTCTTTGCAAGCTCCTTTGACTACGATGACCTGGATGACTGAGAACCTTCACAGACAGACTAAAGTTATGTTTAAACATTAATTTCCAATTTAACAAAACTTTGTGATGAAATTTGGAGAGTTTTATGGGCAGTTTAGAAATTTCAAAATCGCATACTAATAGGAATTGGATCCCCCCAACTCTGTTGAAAATAAGAGATGGTATCAAGAACCAGATCTCATTATCATTTTTTAAGAAAGATCAAGCCAATAAATCTTTAACATGCCATTCATTATTTCAAAATCTATTGCTCTTAAACCCCCCTCTTCATAGTCTTTTATCAAGTCCCTGTTACTTATATAGTGATGTTTATTTTTCTATATGAAATTAAAATTCACCTTATTGATGTCTTTTATAATCCTTGGTGGGATGGCTAGGGAATAAGCTGGATAGATTAATCTGGACAAAGATTCAACCTTGGTTAACATTATCCTGCCGAACAACGTTAAATCTCTCTGTAGCCAATGGTTTAGAGTTTATTTTGCATTTGCCAATTGTATTCTGAATATTCTTTTCTTCACTATCAGCAATGCATTTAGTTAACCAAATTCCAAGATATTTGATTTCATTTTTGACAGGTATATCGTACAAAGAAGAGTGAGAACAATTGTGGATACTCATGAGTTCACATTTGTCCAGGTTCAGGCGTAGTCCAGAAGCATCAGAAAAGATCTTTATTGTATCTAAGGCCAATGGAATTTGTTCTTTATTTTTTAGAAATATTGTTGTATCATCTGAAAGCTGACTTATTATTAATTTGTGGTTATTTATGTCTAATCCTTTGATGTTTGAGTTTATGACAGTAATAGCAAGTAGTTCAGTGGCTACAATGAATAAAAGAGGTGAGATGCTGCAGCCCTGCCTGATACTTCTCTCCACCCTGAACCTGGAACATGTGCCTTCTGGAAGAGAAACACAACTATTAATATCAGTGTATAACATAGTGATCATATGCAGAAATGCATCTCCAAACCCAAAATGGTTAAATGTCTTAATAATAAAAGTGTGTTCGATAGAATCAAATGCTTTATGGAAGTCCAAGAACAACATAAAATCATCATCCTCAATTAGGTAATTGTAATCGATAAGGTCCGAAACCAAGCGGATATTATTTTGGATCAACTGTCCTTTGAGAAATCCTGATTGTGTTGGGCTAATTATTTCAGAAATACCCGTTTTTAGTCTGGTTGCTAAAACTTTTGTAGTCCCTATTTAAGAGTGTTATAGGTCTTAGATTACTTAGTTTTTTCTTATCTTTTCCTGGTTTTGGAATTAATTTTATAACTCCTTCTTTCATTGTTGTCATAAGCTCCTTTTGATTAATACACACTGAATAATAGTAATTTTAAATCTTCCCAAAAGTGCTTATAGAAATTAGTTGTTATTCCATCTGGTCCCAGTGAGCGATCAGATGCCAAGCTCTTGATAGCAAAATCAAATTCTTCTATAGTTAGGTCTTCATCACAAATTTCTCTAAAATTATCATCAATTACTGAAATCCAAATACTGATTTTGTCAAAGAAGGAGGTGATAATTTGTTCTGAGTATGAAGACTTATAAAGGTTACTGTAAAAAGTAAATACTTCATTTGAAATGCTTTTAGGGTCTGTACATTCCTCTCCGTTGATTATTAGGTTACATACTGAATTATATTCTTGTTTACGTTTTTCTAGATTGCAAAAATAGGCAGTGTTCTTTTCACCCTCTTCTATCCACTTGGCTTTGGATCGCAAATAAGTGCCGTTGGCTCTATGAAGGTATATTTTGTCCAATTTAGATTGTAAGTTGTTAATTTTTCCTTTTTTTTCCTCAGTCCAGTTCAATTTGCCATAAAGATTCATAAGTTCTTTCCTTCTTTCCTTTGTCTGTTTAACTTTTTACCGAATGTGACTGAGGTTTTTCTGATTCTAAATTTAAGATATTCCCATTTGAGTATCGGTGTATTGATGGCTTCGTCATTCTGGATATCTAAAATTATTATTTTTTAATAGAATTACAATACTCCTCATTTCTCAGCATCTGAGACTTAAATTTCCAATAATCCTTAAATGTGTTGTTTTGGTCTTTGCTTTATGATCTTAGCATAATGGTGCAATGGTCACTTATGGGGCCATTAGAGATAACTGTTTCCTTAACCTATTGTAAAATTGAGTTGGATACCAACCAATAATCAATACGTGACCTGCTTTGACCATTAGGTTTGTGCCAGGTGAATTGTTTGACATCTTTGTTTAAGTATCTCCATACATCTATTAATTTAGTATCATTAGCGAAAATTTCAAATATTGGGTTTTTATGTTCTCTTGAAAATTTTGAAGGCCATCTATCCAACCATTCATTCGGGAGTCACATTGAAATCACCTCCAACTACAATATAATCAGTGGGGAATTTGGTATTAAGTTCCTTTATAACTGTAGAAATTTGATACAAAAGGTTCTTATTCTCTTGATCATTGTTGAATCCATAAACATTGATCAAAATAATCAGAGTATTATCAGTATTTAACACACAGGCAACCCAATGTCCATCTTTGTCTGCCATATTGCACAAAAACCTACCAGGACATCTGTTGAAACAACCCCAGCAGACCTGTTTGTACCATGATTAAAATTTTTTTTTATCTCCCCATTGTTGTGACCAAAACTTCACATCAGATTCCTCAGAATGAGTTTCCTGGAGGAAAAAAAAACAATTTGCCTGTCGCCCCTTGCAGAACAGAAAACAGCTTTATGCTTAATTGAGTCTTTAAGTTCCCTTGTGTTAAAGGGAAAAAAAGAAATGTTAGTTTTCAATTGGAACACGGAACACATGAACAGCTTTAAAGAACAGGTTTAGGAGGTGGAGTAGGAAAGTCTTGAGGTAAAAGTCCCATCATCCGAAATGTTCCACTGTGTATTCCTTTTTTAGTCAGATGTCAGCCCGTACCTGGGTTTCTACCATTGACTGTAGAAAACACTCACTGGTTCAGACAGATGCCACTGCTCAGTCCGCCATCTCGCGAGCCTCCGTCAAGAAGAAGAAGAAGAGCTTCTGGTTTACATGTAAAGTCAACTGAGGACACTCCACACCAGTTGGTGGTGGTAATGCACCGTTTTGCTGTTTGCCAACCGCCAATAAACCCTATACAGAAAAAGAAGAAGTAACTGGAGGAGCGCGAGGAGCGCGACTGGGGGTCCCGCTAAACTTCACAAGTAGATTTGCATTGCGAAATCGCTTTCTGCCTGATTCGCGCGACCAAGTATCGCGACTGACGCAAAATAAAATACACGCTGCATTTTATGCATTCGTGCTTATCGCATCTGCCGCTCAAGTTGGAAAAAACCGGACCCCAGCTTCAAGTCGCGCCACGACAACCAATCAGGAACCTGGTGACGCGACGCTCTGGCCTAGTTCAAAGGGGCAGGTCCAGCCAAAGTCATTTGTTCTTCATTCAATATGTGGGAAAGGCTCATCAAGGCAGTAGCCAGCCACCCAGAGCTGTATGACATCAACTGTGCTTTCTACCGAGACAGGAATAAAAAGGACCTAGCTTGGAGAAAGATATGTAAAGATATAGGGCAACCTGGTAAGTTCATTAATTTCTCTTTTTAAATTTTTTCACTGACCCGGGGAAGCCGCGTCAAAGCTAGCAAGCCCGCCTACTGTCCCACTATTTCCCACTGATGTACAAATACCTTTCCGCTAACAAGAGAATGTGTTTATTCAGAGGACATCTGCAGGAGAAAGTGGAAGAGCCTCAGGGACACATACTCCAAGGAGAAGAGGGTAGTTAAGGAGAAGAGTAGTGGGTCTGCAGCAGTAAAGGGGAGGAAATGGAGGTTCTACACGGTCATGGGGTTTCTGGACCCCTTCCTCACCCCGCGGGAGACTAGCTGCAATATGGTGCGGACCCTGGAGAACATCCTTCCCGAGGACCAGAGACAGCCCGAAGAGGCAGCAGCGAAGTCCCAGTCAGAAGGTATGTTTACAATGAATTAATGTAGGCAGTTAATTTATGCATGTTCTCATATAGGTATATATAAATAATTTCCCCCAGGGATCAATAAAGTATTCTGATTCTGATGCTTCTGTCGCGTTCGGTGTGTGTGCTCTAGTGATGTGCGAATCATGAACGAATCGTTCAATACTCGAGAAGCACTTTACTGACTCGTGAATCATGATTCACAAACCCAACTGGCTCATTCACTGACTCATCCCTGTTGCTGTTAGCAAACTAATTTCATTAGTACAAATATATCTAGCTTATAATAAAAATTGCGGGGGGGAAACAACTGCCAGTTTCTTAACAAAAACATTTCTGCTCTGAATTGTAAGAACAAACTCTGAGTAGAAGCATCGCTCTGCTAACATGCTAACAGAACATTTGAGTCACTCAGGCCCCCCCCCTTTCCTGTGCTGAATCTTAGCATGAACAAATCGATGGCTGTGTCCCAATTCAGGGTCTGCATGCTTGAAGCATGCACACTATAAGTAGGAGAAGTGCGGAAGTGAGAGGCCTGTGAAATGGGCCGGTCTAGCCCTCTTTGCGCTGCTCAGGTTGCCTAGCAACCATGATACTAACTGCGAGAAACGTTACATACAGCATTGTGTGTCCTAAATGAAGGAGAAAAAATGTTTTGTTGGTCATTCATTTTTGTCATGACATCACTTTGATTAGTTGAATATCTGAGGCTAAGACCACAGGACTGTAAAACATGATAGTTGGGTTTCATTTCTGTACTGAACAGTCATTTCAAGATTAGTTAGTAAATAACAATTAGCTAATGTTGGTCATGAGACTAAAGTCATCTCACTGTGGTAATGTAAAAATAAAATATACAGGATATATTACAGCAGTGAGCTTGAACTCTGGGTCAAAGATTCAAGTTGCAGTTATTTATATTTCCTATCACCTTAAATCTTCACTCAAAGACAAGTATCTTTGACAGTGTATATATAGATGTGTTATACATAAGAGACAAATATTGTTCATTTAATATGTTGGCATTATTACATTTGGCTCAATGCTCACATATATGTGTAAAAAGGAAAATGTACAAGCTGTGAAAACTGTTTCTGATAGAATGAAGCGTAGACTGATATATTAAATATTCCTTTATTGGGTGAGAAAATCACACCTCGTCATAACTGCTTTAAGTCATACAGAATAGATATCAGAGCCTTAAACAGGCTGACTTCTGCTAAATGGGTCAAACTGGGCAGAAAGTATACAAACACATAACATCCATATAGAATATGATGTAACACTATAGATCAACTTACCTCAGAATATATAAAGCATATAAACAATTACAACAATATGATGCAACAAACACAGCAGTGCTACTAATCCAAAATACTCAAAGCTTCATAGAACTGAAACAAACATTTATTTTTAGGTCCATTCTGCTGCTGATACATACTTTAGGCTTCTGAATATTAAACTTGTTTCAGTCGGTCTATTCTCTCCGTCTGTCAGCTGCTGCTGGCTCTTCCTCCTCCTCTTCCTCACACACTGCTGAGTTTATCCTGGTGGATCATCAGGGGTGCAAAGCCTCACAGATGATGTGCTTAACGAGTAAACCGTCAGCTCGTTCAAACACACGTTAAAGTCCGTTTGGCTCGACACCACCGAACAGAGGCAGCAATATAACATAGCTAACATTAACAGTGCGGTGAATCCTGCTTGTGCTGTGATATTCAGGACTGCAAACCGAGCAGCATCACGGACTTTCAGCTTGTTGTGTTTGTGGATACATGACTGACTTTAATTATCCATAAAATCATCACATTCTCTGTAAGATTAAGGTCAACTATATGTGTGTATGTATGTGTGTGTGTGTAGAGGCTTTAAAACCAAGTAAACGCTGAAAGTACAAACATCACTAATGTCACATAACTTTGCCGACCTGTGGCCAACAGTAATGTTTTAATGTTCTTCATTATTAAACATTTGCACATATATAAGTGACATGATATTCTGTACTTACTTTTGACAGTTCACTCTTCGGCCGCTCCCTTCTGCCGTATTTTGCGGCAAAATTATCCACACCCACCGCTAGGGCTGCTCGATTATGGCAAAAATGATAATCACGATTATTTTCACTGAAATTGAGATCGCGATTATTTGACGATATTTATTTAACCCTTTAAGACCTACTATAGAACCAAGTCCGCCAGAGCTTATATTATTTTTTTACATGTTGTAGTGCCATTTGTGGGAGCATTTCAAGTTGCTAAATAACTGTTATAGCCCATATTTTAATAATATGTATGCATTAAGTCCATAGTAACTACATTAATTGCAAAAAAGTGCAATAAACTACAAAAAAATTGAAAATCGTTTTTGTTTTGTTTTTTTACATATATTTCTACTTGGAGAAATTTAAGAGGCTTATCCTTCAAAACTTTAAATACAAAAAAGTTGCAAAAAATAGTTTACAACAACAGGAAATTTATTTTGAGTGTCTTCATAGTTTTATTTTGGAGATACACCAATTTTTATATACACTGCAGGTAAAACAAAAAAAAAACAATCCTATGATGCAAATTTGCAAAGAAAACAGCAGGTGCATCAAAATAAACTATTTCCAGCAGTGCAATTCGAGTTCTAAGCATCCCAGAAACTATTCAGAAAAGTCAAACATGACCAGTAGAGGTTTTTAAGGTCTACAAGTAAAAAACTACATTTCCGCGAAAATGACGTCACTTCCGGTTTCGGCCAGGAAATGGCGGACATGAGACAGTTTGCGCTGACGTCTGTTTCACTGTGGGAAGTGTTATGAACAGCTGATCGGATCGGCAAAGCGTGTTTCTGGAATATTATGTTTTTGTTCCTGCAAGCGCTTTTTATGCAATTTTTGCAAAGCTATATGTGGAAGGAAACCGTGACCGAGGACAAGCTGATGGCATAAGTTGTAAGTACAACTCCTCCGGTTTCATATGCAAAACAAATTATTGCGCTAGCTTACGTGGTTCAGATTCTACAGGGATTTAAAAGTAGTTACACAAAACGGAGCGTGCTGCTCTGACCGGATTTAAAGGGTTAACAATGACTTTAAAAAATAATATAAAATAGTGTGCAACACCACTGAAGTTTTTTTTTTTTTTAAACTCTCTTTTCAACCAACGGCAGTCACTCTCCTCTCCAAATAACTTCTGCTTAGCTTTCCGAGCTTCCCTCGGGTCCTCTTAATCAGCGGTCTCCAACCTTTTTTGCGCCACGGACCGGTTTATGCCCGACAATATTTTCACGGACCGGCCTTTAAGGTGTCGCGGATAAATGAGGGAGGGGCTAATAATCGGCTCAGTCATTTTTAATGATCGTTGAAAGCCCAGATCGTAATCGTGATTAAAATTCGATTAATTGAGCAGCCCTACCCACCGCCGTGCTATGAATTGTGGGATATATGGGACCACGAAGCGTGCACCGGACCACGCTTGATATTTGGGGAAATCGATGGTGCATTTGGAGTATGCATTTGAAGTACACTTCAAATTGGGACAGCCGTCGTCGCGTGGCGGTGACATAATCGCACTCAAAATGCGTACTTCAAGCGTGCGGTCCCTTAATTGGGACACAGCCATTCACTCACCCTCTCCCTTGTGGCTCACAGCTTCTTCTTCTTGGTTGGCCACCAATGTTAAGGCGCATTACCGCCCCCTGGCTCACAGCTCTGTGGACATTTAGATGAGAAAATATATATTTGACACATCTGAGGAAAATACTAATAATATAAAAATACATGTTCCCTTTAGAAATCTTAATTTTTTTTAATGCTTTATAAAAATAGTTGCTTATGGATATATATGAAAAGAGAAACAAATTAAGTTTGAGTGAAAATGTAAAAACTTTTGCACTCTCTAGGCAACTGACTCAAAAAATCCGATTCATCTTGGTGAGTGACTCATTCAAACTCGATTCAGTAAGAAGAATCGCATTTATCGCATTTGCACTACTATTCTTATTGTGTATATCTTATTTATCTGTTCCTCTGGCTCTCCTGCTACTTTGAGCATGTACATGACAAAAGAATTTCCCTCGGGATAAATAAAGTTATTCTTATTTACCATAACAAGTATGCACCGTTAGGCACTCTCACGACTGCATGTGTCTCATGTTTTCTCCAGTGTCTGATGTGGAGAGGAGGACCAGGTCTCTGCGGACACAGTACGGGAGGGTGCTGTATCACCCGGAGAAGCTGAGCGCTGGAGAGCAGGAGAAGCTGAGCGCTGGAGAGCAGGAGAAGCTGAGCGCTGGAGAGCAGGAGAAGCTGAGCGCTGGAGAGCAGGAGAAGCTGAGCGCTGGAGAGCAGGAGAAGCTGAGCGCTGGAGAGCAGGAGAAGCTGAGCGCTGGAGAGCAGGAGAAGCTGAGCGCTGGAGAGCAGGAGAAGCTGAGCGCTGGAGAGCAGGAGAAGCTGTGCGCTGGAGAGCAGGAGAAGCTGTGCGCTGGAGAGCAGGAGAAGCTGTGCGCTGGAGAGCAGGAGAAGCTGTGCGCTGGAGAGCAGGAGAAGCTGAGGGAGAAACTCTGTTTCTTGAGGCCTTACATAGTTCGCAGGAAAGGATATTCATCTCTGGTAAGTCTGCAAAGAGAAAAATACATTTCCTAAATATTAAAGGTCCTTATCACAGTTTAAAGAAATAACAACATCAATCGGTGAGAAAATTGGGGGGGGGAGACGTTAAAGTTGCAGCAGCAAGTCCTTTATATTTAGAATAACTCAGAGGGCTGTGTCTAATGTGAAATTTTTGGAAGACTTCATGAGAATGATCAAGCATTTTTTTAGCATTTTACATTTTTGCCTTTAAATGTTTTAATATAGTTTTAAGGACTTTAACTGAAACATAGTCAACAGCAAAACTGATAAATGCAGCAGACGACCTCCCGCTGCATTGAACAGCAAATGAACATCGAAACCGGATAGTTTCTCAGATGGTGGAGCGCAAATATTCAATTCAAAATAAGTACTTAAGTTGTTCTGGGTCTGATGTGTTTGCAAAGCCATTTTATTTCTTTTAATATTAGAAAGAAACAACAAGATTCAGACTACCCTCTATGAGCAAGCACTTGGTGACAGTGGGGAGGAAATTGTCCTTTTTAACTGGAAGAACTAGGCTAAGGGAGGGGAGAGGGAGCTGGCTGAGGAGAAGGAGACAGGACAAAAGACGCACTGTGAAAGAGCGCCAGATATTAATAATAATTAATGATTAAATTCAAGGAGTTTTGAGGACATCCTGATAATAATGAGTCAAAATAGTAATGCCTGTAAGAATTAAATAATTGAACTAGTTTTTCAGGGTCAGATATAAAAACAATTTTGCAGCTTGTTCTTCTTCTCTCAAACGACTCATTTTCTGAAAGGCTGCTTGCAGGTAGGAAGAGGAAATTCTTTTCAACAAATCTGGCAGAAGAACGCTACCCAGGAGGGTTCGTTCCCAGTAGGCAGATGCTAGCAAGTATACACGGCTTTGAATCATGAAACTTTGTGCAGAGGTTTTCACACAAGTCTCAGTTAGAGGTAATCAATGGTGCTGGGTGTCGTCACTGATTTCTAGAATCAATCCGATTCACAAGGTCTCGAATCGAGGAATCGGGGGAAATTTTGCCCCAGTCAGAAATATTACAATTCAGATCATGCATCTGTACATTTCCATATTTTTATTTCTGTAAAAAGAAATATGACACTTGCGAGACTTTATCAAAGGTGTAAGCATCATAGAAGATGCCTTTGTGTCAAAGTAACTGAGGATAAAACACAGAAAAACGTGAAGGCGACTTTCCTGGCCTGGGATTTTATAAAAATATTCTGTGTGCAGTAGATCAAAAACGAAAGAAAACCATTAATCAACATATGAACATTGCCTGATGCTGCTGAAGTGAAACAGAGCAAAGTTACAGAGGTTTTATTAGAGACATAGCTAAGAGTTTTGCAATTTTGCATAATTTTAAAAAGTTTAAACTTCAGTAGCCTATTGAACAGCATAAAAGGAGGATACAGCTGGACAGCTCGGACTGATAGCCTGCTCCATAGCGACTGACGCTGTCATCATCACAGGGTAGCTTTATCTATATATCTATAAATCCTCTAAACTGCATGTTTTTTTTTGTTTGTTTGTTTTGTTTGCAGGCGGACAACTTTGTGGATCATAATGAGAAGGATGAAGAGGAGTTGAAGACTGAGGGGAACATTGATCAGGAGATGGGCAGCTCAGTAAGCAGCCAGCTGGATGCAGATGGAGGTGGCCAAGACTTGGATGAGCCCCAGTCTATGGACTCTGCCCCGAGCTTCGCCCCACTTCAGTGTCCACAGCCTCGGGTCACAGAGGTCGTGTCTCTGAGTTGTCCGCATCATCGCGATGAAGACAATCAACCTGTTAAAACGGCACCCAAACACGACGTCCTCAACCAGTTTGCTGAGGTCATGCTGGCTGACATGCGGCAGGTTGAAGACCCTGTGCTGCTTATGAGGCTCCGCAGAGACATCACAGACCTGGTGTTCAAAGCGGTGGAGGAGGACATGCGGAGGCGGTGTGTTCAAGCGCCATCCTCAGTGACTGGGAATGGCACGCAAAGCTGCTGCAATCCTCTGCAGCTGTATTCAAACATCTCCTGGAGCCAGAGGCTTCTGAGGAAGAGGAGGAACAAAGGGCATAGGACTGGAAGCAGGTCGCAGAGGCGGGAGGAGAATAGGAGGGTGTCCAGGAGTCAGTTAGCACCACCTGTCGATCCAGGGCAGTCAGCAGAGGGGTTGAGCGCAAACGGGCCTCAGGTTATTCTTCAGGTGTTTGAGATTAAAAAAGATGGGGAGCCAGATTTAGTAAAGATTGAAGATGAGCCTTTAGCCATGGACTGACTTGAGAGTCTGTCGGGGCAAGATGAGCAGGGTTTGGAGGGATGGAAGAGAAGGCTGTCATTTTTTTTCTAGTTTTTCTTTTATTTTTGGATCTTTCACCTCAGGGCCACCATAGCTAGAATTTAAACTAAAGACACATCTCTGCCTTTGCAAAGTAAATGTTTATAAGCCTGTAGTTGAACTTTTGGATGGTCTTCATTCAGAAAACTGAATAAGATGAAGAAATTAGCTTTAAACACAAGGCAGCTCTCTTTGTTACCCAGCTAAAAGAAGAAAAAAAACTTGTCTGAATCTTGTTTGGATTTTCTGTTGTGAATAAAGAATCTCTTGTTTTCAGCCTTGTTGGCCCTTTTCTTTATGGATTAGTAACCTGTCCAGCTCTAAACACAGCTGTGATGGATTTATGAGGAAATATTTGCAGTTTCCCCCCCTGTCCTGCAGATGGAAGCATGGAAACCCACCACAGACCCTTTCCCAAAAATTCAAATATCATGGAAAAGTTTATTTCCATAATTCTATTCAAAACATTAAACTTTCATAGATTATAGATTCAGAGCCCACAACTTAAATGATTTCAAGTACTTCAAGTAGTGTTTATTTGTACATAATTTGGGCTTCCAGCTCATAAAACCCACAAAAACAGGATTTCAAAAAATTTGAATGCTGTGAAGACCTCACCATTAACGTCTCATTTTTTGCAGGAAAAAAAAAAGTGACTGAGTGAAGCGATTTAATGACACCTGGGGAAACCTGTGCAGGTGCTTTCAGGTTAGTAGATGAGTTATGTGTGAAACTCCGTTTAAAACATTCATGCCCTGTAAAATTTGGGCTGATGTCTTCACAGTATTCTAATTTTTTGAAATCCTGTTTTTGTGGGTTTTATGAGCTGGAAGCCCAAATTATGTACAAATAAGCACTTGAAATCGTTTAAGTTGTGGGCCCTGAATCTATAATCTATGAAAGTTTATTGTTTTGAATAGAATTATGGAAATAACCAAACTCTTCCATGATATCCTAATTATTTGGAAAGGATCTGTAAGTCACAGCTCCTCCTGAACTAACAGGACTGCAAATTAAACCCCAAATTTATGCTTATACTTTTTAAAAAGGCAAATTTCTACCTTAATCCTAAAACAGTATTTCAAGACTAATTTATTATTCCAGCATTTCCACCCTGCAAAATTAACATTAAAGAAATTTAATTTTTAAAATGTATTTATTTATTTTTTCTTAATAGCGTCTTCAGTCATTTGTGCATACATTCATTTCCATCAATGTATGCAAACTTCCTGCCACAAAAGAATATATCTTATTTGTTTATTTAAAAATAAATAATAAAATCAATTAAAAATTGTAAAAACAAAAAAAAAACTGAGAAAACGGGGAAAAAAGTTTTTGGTGATTTATAAGTAAAGCTTGCTGATAATGTGTTTTAGTACCCTAACTGTAGTGCCTTAAATGTTTCATATTATTTAATGATTATTACTCCACACTTCAGTGTTGATTATCTTTATTTCATTATTTTTCCCGTGTTCAGGTGTCTTTTCTTTTAGGCATTATCTTGGTTGTTTTCACAGCACACGGGGTCCTTTTTGATTTTCAGTCAGGCGCTGCGGGCCGCTATCTGTCTCTGTTCCACTGAGGGGTCCTGAGCGTCATTCACATACACACGTGTGCGCCGTGTTCTCGGTAACCATGGCGGACCTCCAGATGAAGCTTCTCCGAAAGAAGATCCAGAAGCGAAACGAGAAGGACAGAGAGCGCAAATTGCAGAAGAAGAAGCGGGAAGACGAAGTAACAGGAGAAGATGGAGAAGAAGGAGAAGATGGTGAGTGTTTGATGGCTAGGTAAACGCTGATGTCGCAGGCTAAGCTAACAGGTAGCGCTCTTCCCTGGTCCGTTTCTAACTTTTTTTACTCTTCTAAGGTTTAAATCTGAGTTTGGGTTCACTGTAGCTGCGCATGCAGGTATATTTTCTCTGCTACACAACTGCATGCGCATTTCGCCGCATACTAGCTCAAAAGATTAGTATACAAAACAATTTAGCTAGCACTGTGCTAACCAGGCTTCCAGAGTTTTCCTTTGGGGTTTATTAGCAACAAACTTTGATCATACTTCCAGTGAGTCTGACGGTGAGCTCAAACGGCCTCCAGGAGGAGGTACCCAGAGAGCTAAAGAAGAAACAGAAGAAGAAGAAGAATCAGGAGGAGGAAGAGGGACCAGTGGAAGGGACCAGCACAGAGGAAACTCAGATGAAGAAGAAAGCGAAAAGGAAGCAGCTGGCTGAGGGTGCTGAACCTCCAGGTAAAAACAGAGCCCTTTATACGGGTAACACACTCAAGTTTGCTTTGTTGGTGCTTCGGTTAATGTCCGTGTTCTGATTGAAGCCGTGAAAAAGAGCAAAACTGCAAAAGAAGAAGAAAATGGGGAGGAGGACACGGAGGAAGAAGTAGCAGATGACAATGGAGATGCAGCTGCTGACAAACCACAAGAAGAGGAGGAAGATGAGCCTGAGCTGCCGTGTGGACTCACAGGTACTGAGTGAATCAGGTTAATTGCATATGAGGCGGTTAACAGGAGAGGCCGGCTCTGCCGTGCTGCCTTCATGTGTTGCCCGGTCGCTGCTTCCATCATGAGCCGGGTGTCAGCTGAGGCATACAGAAACTCTTACGGTGGTCTTTGTGGGCGGCGTCTTTAGTGACGCCTCTGACAGGAACGACTGTAAGGACACGCTGAATCAAACCGTATCTCTGCTCTGTTTATAATACACACTGGACACTTCCTTACACCTGTTCAGCTTGGGCTTGCTGATATGGAAGAAAAATTGTATCACAATTTTTACATCTTAGTCAATAACTATATCACAATATTATAATATAATAATATAATAATTCAAATCACTAAAACCACTGTCAAGCTTAAAGATTCCTTTTTGCTCCCAAGTGAAGTTGAGGTTACTCTTGACTTGAATATTATTTATTTTCTACTGGAAAATGATAAATGTACTGTAAATGTGTTTTCAAATAAAATAAACAGTATTTATAAGAAACTAAAATCTTAATTCTGACCAGTCAAAAGCTTCAAGATTTATAGAAGAACACAAACAGAAGAGAAAATAATTTTTTCTTTGGTCAGTTTCAAGTGAATAGTAAATGGCCTGCATTTGTATAGCGCTTTACTCAGTCCCTAAGGACCCCAAAGCGCTTTACACTACATTCAGTCATTCACCCATTCACACACACATTCACACACTGGCAATGGCAAGCTACATTGTAGCCACAGCTGCCCTGGGGCGCACTGACAGAGGCGAGGCTGCCGGACACTGGCGCCACCGGGCCCTCTGACCACCACCAGTAGGCAAACATGGGGTTAGTATCTTGCCCAAGGATAATAATAGAGATATTAATTATTAAATGATAATAAAAAAAAAATCTGCAAGGTCTTTCATTCGTACAGGGTAAAACAGCTTTAACTTGTTGGGAAACAATTTAAATCATTAGGCGGCAAACATTGTGTATTTGTAAATAAACAGATCAGCTCCTGGTGGAGATCCACTCCTGCCTTGTTCTGCATGTCCATCTGTTTTTTAAGGACTGAGCGTAGATTCTGGATCAGACTATGTTAATCTAATGACCTCTGAGTCACTTTGCCTTGTGACATGGGGCACCGTAATGCTGGAAATTGCACAGAATGTCACCAAATTGCTCCTGGATCACTGGAAGAAGTTGATCTTTGAGACTGTTTCTAGTCTGGTCAGTCAGCAAAACCTCACAACTGCTTTTATCTTATGTCTTTTTATGATGACATTCAAGTATTGTACTAAATACATTCATGGCAGAAGCACTATAAACCTGTGCATAATCAAACCATGATGTAATATGAAAAATCCACAATTCTCCGTCTGTTTCAGGGGCGTTCGAGGACACATCCTTTGCCTCTCTCGCCAGTATAGTTAGCGAGAACACGCTGAAGGGAGTGAAGGGCATGGGCTTCGAGCACATGACCGAGATCCAGCACAAAAGCATCCGCCCTCTGCTGGAGGGAAGGTGGGTTGATTGTCCACTTAGACTCTGAGCTGCTCAGCCGAGGCGGCGGAATAACATGAAATCGTTTGCTCCACTCTGCAGGGATGTCCTGGCTGCGGCAAAGACAGGCAGCGGTAAAACTCTGGCCTTCCTCATTCCGTGCATCGAGCTCATCTACAAACTCAAGTTCATGCCCAGGAATGGTGAGCTGCCGTCTGAGTCTCCTCGTCTCCTGCTTAGCTTCATCCTCCTCTTTCTCACTCGCTAACTCTGTAACTGCTCTCTTTCATCTCAGGCACCGGCGTCATCATCCTGTCTCCTACACGCGAGCTGGCCATGCAGACCTACGGCGTGCTGAAGGAGCTGATGACGCACCACGTGCACACTTACGGTCTGATCATGGGAGGGAGCAACCGCTCAGCTGAGGCCCAGAAGCTCGCCAACGGCGTCAACATCGTGGTAGCCACACCCGGACGCCTGCTGGACCACCTGCAGGTGAGCAGAAACAAAGTTCTCTGTTCTTCATTCTCATTTTTAATACTTTAAGAAGAACACCGTCTGAGTGGCTTGTTCCACATCTACAGAACACGTCCGGCTTCATGTACAAGAACCTGCAGTGTCTGATTATCGACGAGGCCGACCGGATCCTGGAGGTGGGCTTCGAGGAGGAGCTAAAGCAGATCATCAAACTGCTGCCGAGTATGTATCAGTGAAAGTATCAATAAACCCAATAGTGAGAAATTTATGAACATTGATTTAGTTGATGATTTGGCACAAAAAACTTTTAGTTCTTTGAAGAAGCGTTTTGATTTCCAAAGCAGCAAAGTAAAACCAACTCATGAGCATTTTTGTTCAGTCTAAACGTATTTAAATCATGGACCTTAGTGACATCAAACACTGTGGAATCAGTCCAGTTAAAAAAAAATGTTTCAGGTAGAGCCAATAATGTGTCATCGTGACCTTTTGGCGTAACACCAATCGTAGTTTTGAGAGAGAGGTGCTGCTTCTTTTTACTCTGACTCTAAAAGAGGAAGTGAATCACATGTAAATAAAGAGAAATGTGGGGTTTCCTGTTTTTGTATTTAAAAAACTGACCACTAACCTGTGACATGAAGCAGCTTCCTGTTTTATAAAGACTTGTATTGTAAATGTTTTATTCTCATTTCTTTGATGTGCCTTGGCTTTCTCTGAAACAGTAAATGAGCTCTCCACTGCCCTAAGCGCGTGCTTTTAGTTTAATTCATTTTTAATTCAGCAAAAAAATTCCGAACATCGTCACAACCCTCAAACATCTGTCATTGGCTTTGAAGAGCTGAAAAAACCTGACCAGTGTTACCAGGATTAGCTGATCTTGGATCAAATCCTAACCCTGAGTGTAAAATATCCTGAGAGAGTCCTTAAAACTCCAGATGTTGTTAAACCCTCTCACCTGTTCTGTTTACTTTCTCTCTTTGATGTTTCTCAGAGCGGAGGCAGACGATGCTGTTTTCAGCCACTCAGACAAGGAAGGTGGAGGACTTGGCTCGCATCTCCCTGAAAAAGGAGCCCTTGTATGTCGGGGTGGACGACAACAAAGACAAGGCCACAGTTGACGGCCTCGAGCAGGTACTCAGTCATAAACTGTTGCATACAGGCCAAATCCAAAGAAGCCAGTTTCCCTTTCATCCTTTTTACTGAAATCCTTTCAGTATTTCATGGAATCACATCAGTTTTACTAGATGGTCTGAAATCACAGAAACAGCTAGAACTCAGTCTTCTTTCTCGTTGCTGATGCAGTGATCTCTCTCTCTCTCTCCTGTTTCAGGGCTATGTGGTGTGTCCATCAGAGAAGCGCTTCCTGCTGCTTTTCACCTTCCTGAAGAAGAACCGCAAGAAGAAGCTGATGGTCTTCTTCTCTTCCTGCATGTCTGTGAAATTCCACTATGAACTGCTCAACTACATCGACCTGCCCGTCATGGCCATCCACGTAAGTTCTCCAGACGCAGCTTACATGAATCTTATCTAAATATACAAGTGGTCAAAAAAACTGAGCCTCTAAAAGTTAAAGTTCTTTGGTTGTACCTGTGAAAAATAAGTTGGCTGATGTTAGAAGCAAATGGTTTTTCTTTTGTTTTATTTTATCCTTTGATATTTGAAGGGTGACGGTGAGCAGATGTTGACCTGCAGCTGCAGCTGTTCTGAGCGTTCCTTTGCTTTGTATCATTTCGCAGGGCAAACAAAAGCAGACCAAACGTACCACCACCTTCTTCCAGTTCTGCAACGCTGACTCCGGCATCCTGCTGTGCACAGACGTGGCAGCTCGAGGGCTGGACATCCCCGAGGTGGACTGGATCGTGCAGTACGACCCTCCAGATGACCCCAAGGTCAATAAGTTTTTGGGGTTTTTTTTATTGCATATGCAGCATTAGTTTGTCATGTTAAATTATTGAGTTTGATCAAAAATTCCCAGAACAGGACTAATCTTAAGGTTGATTTTTCTCCCACAGGAGTACATCCACAGGGTGGGTCGGACTGCCAGAGGCATCGATGGTCGAGGCCACGCCCTCCTCATCCTGCGGCCAGAAGAACTCGGCTTCCTGCGGTTCCTCAAACAGGCCAAGGTGAGCTGACCACCTGCCTGGTCATTTCAGTTGTACGAACACATACAGACTTTTAAGCAGGATTTGCCTTTAAATTTTACATCACATATAGTTTTATAGTCACTGTTGAAGGTTTTGTATCTAAATCCTCCCACTGTGCTGTGGTGTCCCACAGGGCTCTGATTTGGGGACCTCCTGTTTTAATGTTTTTAATGGAAAAAATAGGACATGCCAATGAAAAGATATTCATAGACACTGATTGTCCCTTTTTTGTGTTGATTAGTTTTCTTTAAAGTCTGCATTATCTGCTTTATCTCATCTAGGTCCCACTGAGTGAGTTTGAATTTTCCTGGAGTAAAATCTCCGACATCCAGTCTCAGGTGAGAATTAATGTGCGGTTTACACTCAGCAATGCCTCAGATAGCAAAGGCAGTTTTGTGACTTGAACTCTGTCCTCCCTCAGCTGGAGAAACTTATCGAAAAGAACTACTACCTCCACAAGTCTGCCCAGGAGGCCTACAAGTCCTACGTGAGGGCTTACGATTCCCACTCGCTCAAACAGATCTACAACATCAACACCCTGAACCTCCCCATGGTGGCGCTCTCATTTGGATTCAAAGTTCCTCCATATGTTGATCTCAGTATCCTTTGCTGCTTGTTTTTATTCATTATGCTTGAAAACATCTGAATGTTACAGAATTGCACGTTCATGTAAAAGGTTGTAGCTCTCCAATAGAGAGGATCATTTTTAAAAAGAAAGATGTTCTCCTTAATTAAATGTTTCTCTTCAGACGTGCACAGCAGTAAAGGAGCCAAGCTGCAGAAGCGAGGTGGCGGCGGTGGTTTTGGATACCAGAAGTCCAAAAACGTGCAGAAATCGAAAATTTTCAAACACGTGAACAAAGGAAAGAGCGACCGAAGGCAGTTCTCCCGCTGAGCCTTGGATCCTCCCCCTCCTACTTTAATCCCATGAACTTCCTGCTTCAGAGCAGTCGGACTAACCCTTCTCCCTCAGACGTCTTTTATCAGTTTTCATGCTGAAACTTTGTTTAAAGATATTTTTGTAAATGTTCACATTTAATCCCTGTATCGGCTATCAATTGTCCTTTCTTTCTTGTATTTGCAGCAAATTAAACCTCTAACAGATTAGTGTGTTTTGCTCATATCATTCTTTTTGTTAGTGCAAAAAAGCACCCGGCTGCAGGTTGATCAACCCAAACGTCCCAGAAAGACAGATGAACTGAAATTTCTGCAGGATAAAAACCTGTCACTCCTGCTGTTCCTAAAGATCTACAAGAGTTTAGTCTTTAAGAGTTCTTCCTGCTGTGTGTTCAGAAAAGACATGAAAAGTACATTTTGTGTTTATTCTGACTTGGACAACTTTTTGAGGCATCCTGGTAATATGAAGGGTTCAAACAGCAGTAATAAATCAGCAGGATTTAACAGTCGCCACGTTTTCCCCCTTTCACAGACAAGCTTAAGTCTCATGGAAAATGATCCTCCAGGTATTTATGGCTCGTGCCACAGCTCAGATCTTCAAAGGTCATCAAGTGTTATAATTAATTATAAAGGAGTCAAAGTCCTGTTTCTTCAAAACATCAAATGATTAAAAAAAAAAATGTTTTCCACAAACAGGATAAATTATAAAGTGCTGTTAAGAATTGGCTGGCTTTCAGATTGTAGTTAATGAAGTGCAGTAAATTACAATGAATTTTCTTTTTTAAAAGGACGGTTTTCTGACTTAAAAGTACTCGTCCCCTCCATGAGTGACTTCTGTTCCGTGTTTGGGGGTTAAACATCAACATCATGTACAGAACACATTCAAAATAAAGTCCAGTGTTCCCTTTGGGTGCAGTGAGGAGTTACAGCAGTCTCTGTGTTGAAGGCATGTTTGTTTTAACTGGACGGTGTAGAAACTGTTCCTGGCTGCATGTGGTGTCGTTCTTCGTGAAAAGCTCGCTGGATGTTCAGAGCATTTGAGAGGCTGCACGTCACTGAAGATGACCGCAGGCTGGATCGAGCAGTCGCCAGTCCCGTCTTCACCGTACTCCACAATCATGTTCCCCCCAAAATGTGGCTCCACACAGTTTAAAGTTACTGCGAGTGACCTGTGAGGCGAACAGAAACGAGTCTCAGAGAGCAAACAAACACTGACAGACTTTTGTTTTCTGGAAGCAAAGCAGTTAGTTTAAAGAAAAGGATTAAAACTAAACGTGGACTCAAAGGAGCTCTGTGGGACACTTAGCATCTTAGCTGCAGATTTAGAAGTTAAAGCACAAACCTCTTAGCGATCTGCAATCTCCTGATTTCCACACGTTTTAAAAAGTCATAGAAACAATTGCGGTTTACCAGCAGGAAAAACAGAGCATTGTGAGAATGTATACCTCCATCAAGGCTAAAGCTGGGACAGGAAGTGAGTTCCTGAATACCACCTGAAAGTATATGTAGATCTATCTGTAAACAAATGAAGCCAGCGTTTTAACTTAGACCTATCTTGTTTTAGAAAAGAATCCTAAAAGACTTCCTTGGTAGAGGCATACAAGAATAACTACAGTCGCATGCCCACACACAACCAGGCTGGTCTGACTCAGATTTAATTTATCTGAAATGTAGGTTTTGCAAAAAAAAAAAACCCAACTTTGTCAAAGACTCTAAAACCTTCTAACACAAATAAAAAAAACAACAGAATGTGAAGAATTAACCGCTAAGACATTACGTACGAGACGACTGTGGTGTTGTATTGCAAGAATATCAGGTGAAATTGAAATGTACTGTCATGTAATACCACTAAGAACCACAGGGTGGTGCAGTGAGCCAGTGTAGCACGTAATTCCTGTTAACATGACAGAAAAAGATTTATGGAAATTCAGTTGTAGCGTTGTTTCCTCACATTCTGTTTACAACTTTAGGAAGGATTAAAAGTATCATTAATTTGACCTATTTTGCTTCAACTTATTTCATGTTATGCAGGCTGTTTTAAACAGTCAGTGTCACACAGTTTTTTCTATTCTTTGATCTCTATGATGTCAGAGAGATGGAAAATCAGAAGCTCTGCTCACTTGTTGTTCAACCATTCTGCTTATAAGGACAGCCAGTAGGAAGGCAGTTGGCTTAAAGGGGGAGGGGCTAAAACAGCTTGTTGTCCAAGCATGAGCTAGAGAAGGATTACTTTGAACCAAGAATCATGCAAAGCTGATCTAGCAGAATAAATATGAACAGAACAGTTCCGCCTTAAATTAGTTTCTAACGAGTGAGGACATCTGCGTCGGTTAAAGCCGTGAACACACCGTGTTAGTAAAGCCTTTAATATGTAAACATGCCCCAAGTCGAAACTCAAGTGTCACACACGGCATGCAGCGGCAAATGTCGGACCTTAGTGGTCCACTCTGCTGGGGGGAGGGCTGGGATGGACCCCCCAGGGTGCGCCGTTCATATTCTTTCCTAAACCTGTTGTCAGTAAGTGAGGAGATTGTGAGTGAGTGAGGGGGAAATTCTCCAACAATGAAACAGTTAACAGCTGAAGTCACTTCCTGCATGCAGTGGCTTACCGCTGCCGTTGTAGCAGGGCTCTGTGGTCTCCCAGTTCATGGCTTTCTGGACGGCCTTCTTCCAGCGAGCGAAGCGGTACTCGCTCTCTGTTTGTGACGAGGAAACAAGTGTAAGTCATGTCGTCATAGTAACATCCACCAAATGCAGCAAATTACACCTAAAAGTCACTGAGTGGAAAACACTGAGATTACAGATTAAGTCAAAACTGATTTAAAGCTGAAGCTGTGTAAAAATAATAAGCTACACAAATATTTCTAAGATATTCACATTTGATGCCATTGCAAAGCAAAGACCACAAAACAGCACAGAGTGACACTGTTTTGAATTTTACTGCCCAGCAAATAACAAAAGAACATTTACATTACTTGAAAAATAAACACATCTGAATATATCTGCTAATTTTAAAGCTGATGGTAAAATAAGGAACATTTTCTCTGCACAAAGAAAAACACCATCATGCGCCTGAAGGGGGGAGGAGCCAGCCAATCAACCATCAGTTATGTTGACTCTTGCAGCATGTTGCTGTCACAGGATAAAAAACAACTTTAAGTTCACTTTAATCTATTAAATGGGAAATTAATGTTTTACACAGTGTTTTATTTCACTGTAAATGTTTAACAGCATCTGGACAAACAGAAACAACGGCTGACACTGTAAATTCTAAATTACATAGTGCTGCATAACATTAACCAAAACTCGAGGCCATCCTGCTCTGTGTTCTATTATCTGCTGTATGTCCTGTGTCATGTATGTCATATGATCCCATTGCAAGCTTTTCACTCTCACAGTCTTACCCTCAGGGTTTATCTGAGGCTCGTATCTCTCAGATGTGACATGTGGGAGCTGACCGGGACTCAGGCTCCATACGCCTACGCCCTCTGCTGCCCCCGCCGCCATGGCTACACCAAGAGCTGTGGTCTCGGACATGGTGGGTCGAACTGGAGCAACGTAAGACGGACGGTTAGAGAGTGACAGAGAGACATGTTCCCCCTGAGAGCGATCAGGCTCATCACTTCCTGTATTCTGGTTGCTATTTAAATGCAAAAATTCTTCATTTTCATAATATTTTTGGTGAAATCTTCAAGTCAGTGATTTGTTTTTTAAATTTCTTTAAAAGTTAGTTGCAGGAAGTCATCAGGTTGACATCAGCCATGTTGTATTTTCAAAATAAAAGCTTCCATGTAGTTTGAGGACTTCAGCCAGACTTTTTAAAGAGTCATTTTCTTTAAAATAAAATCTTCTAGTCAGCTATTGGAAATTAACTAGGTACTTTGACACCTAAGTTACAGAAATTAAAGCAGAACATAGGCAAATGTTCAAACAAAACCAAAAAACCTTTAGTGCTACACTGGTTTTTAATATATCTTCAGTTCATGAGGTCATGTTGTGGTTTTGTAAAATGTCCAAACTACTCAGGGGAGTAGTGCTGCTGTTTTTGTTTTTTTGTGTGTTACTAGTCAGATCTATCATCCAGATAGTGCCTGATTGTTTTTTCAAAAGTGCAGACTGTGAGTAAAGAATAATCTTTACCATCAGACAGTGAGGACATTTTGTCATTTCTACATGTGACTAAACTTGTCACAGTGAACCAAACGGTCATTAGAGTCTCTAGTAAAGTCTCTAACAATCAAAAGGAGCAGCTGTTCAGCTTTGATGGGAAACATCTTACAGGTGATAAAATCATCCACTTACACAATGCTGGCAAAGTATTCTAATGAACAGGAAGATATGTGCGTGTAAAGTCAATTCATGTTTAACTGGTTAGCACAGGTACATTTCTGCCTTTACCTTCGACCTGTATATCAAAGTGTTTGTTTTAAATGGGTCAAATATCAGAATGGACAGTTTAAGGTTAAGGTTCAGCCTCGTGTCACCAGTTCCTCGATTTTAAAACACAGAGTTACTCTGAGTGTGTGTGCGTTTAGTAGTCGTACCTACAGGGATGCAGAGGATGTCGGCCTGCAGCTGCATCAGTAATCTGTTTGACGTCATCCCTCCGTCCACCTTAAGCTGCGTCAGAGGGACCCCGCTGTCCTGATTCATTGCATCAAGAATCTAACACACACACACGCACACACACTTCAATTCAACTACGATGAAACCCGTCTCTAACCCCTCTTTATTAACTCTTGTTGCATCTGAAATTCAGCCTAGCTGAAATACTACCATGCTCTGATATAGTGTTCAGTAAGCAAACCTGTATGCATCATAAACTCACGTTACACCTATGTGATCAATGCTTAGTGATAGCCCGGTTACACTCTTGTGTATCTTCTCGTTCTAGAGATGAGAAGAGGAGGCTCACCTCTCTGGTCTGGAAGCAGACGGCCTCCAGAGCAGCGAATGCCAAGTGGTTCCTGTTGGTGAACTGTGTGAGCCCACAGATGATGCTGCAAAACAGAGAAAGCAAAACTTTAATACTTTAATACAGAGACCAAACATTAAACTGTTCCACATTTACTACTGTGTTATTGGGCAGCACAGCAGAGCTCTGTCATGTTTTTGTGGCCTTGTGTTTTGTGTTTTTTTGTCATTGAATAGATATAGAATCACATGATCTTAAAACAACCTCTCCCCACATGTTCATACTTTGACACAGATTTTAAAAAAGTAAGAAGCAGACTGCTAATCTGATTGCTAAACACCGGATTTACATCAGAAGGAGCAAAAGCTTCATTTAAGGTTTTAAAAAGAGTCCAAATGTGCATCCTCCAAACTCTGTTAATGTGTCTTTTGAGGAACTGAAATTGAATGTGAATATACTAAATGTCTTTAAATATCGAGCAGCTGAGATGTTTTGTAGAAGCTCATCTCCATAAGTCACTTAACAGATCCTGACAAAAAAGCCCACCTGTTCGATTACCAGTGAGGGTGTCATCTCAGAGTTTATAATCAGCTTCCATCCTGTTTATTATTAATGCTGAGTGCACAAAATGTGGGTTTGGATTTTCCTACATTAGCTTTGGGGTTCCTCAGGGCTCAGCACCAGGCTCATAGCTGATCTTTTAACACATGCACTGTTATACATAGAAATATAGCCATTTCAACAAGCGTTCAAGCATAAAGGATTTCCTCAGTTTAGAATGAGCCTGGGCCGACTCGCTCACCCTCTTGCGCTGGGCTCCCAGTAGGGGGCGTAGAGCCCCGAAAAAGCTGGCACGAAGTAACAGCCGTACGACGTTCCTACTGCCGCTGCCAGTTTCTCTGAAAGAGAGGACAACAGGAGACGGAAGCAGACGTGATATTCAAGCACAAACCCCAGCGCCGAGTCCTGAATGTAATCAATGGTGAAGTGCACGTACCGATCTCTGAGGACGACTGCACCATCCCCATGTTGTCCTTCAACCACCGTACCACTGCTCCTGCTATGGCCACCGACCCCTGCAGGAAACAAGAAAAAAATAAGCAGATCCCAAAAATCAGACTAGAGCACAGACAGCCGTCACCGATCATAGTTATTTAATAGAGGCCACCACACACCTCGAGGGCATAGCAGGCCGGCTCGTCTTTTCCCAGTTTGTAGGCAACTGTGGTGAGCAGGCCGTGGTCTGAGATCACAGGCTGACAGATCACATGAAAATTATTACTGAGAGGGTGAAATATTTCTCACTAAAATTGTTATAGCAATAACTACAGTGGGGCAAAAAAGTATTTAATCAGCCACCGATTGTGCAAGTTCCCCCACCTAAAATGATGACAGAGGTCAGTAATTTGCACCAGAGGTACACTTCAACTGTGAGAGACAGAATGTGAAAAAAAATCCATGAATCCACATGGTAGGATTTGTAAAGAATTTATTCGTAAATCAGGGTGGAAAATAAGTATTTGGTCAATAACATAAATACAACTCAATACTTTGTAACATAACCTTTGTTGGCAATAACAGAGGTCAAACGTTTACTATAGGTCTTTACCAGGTTTGCACACACAGTAGCTGGTATTTTGGCCCATTCCTCCATGCAGATCTTCTCGAGAGCAGTGATGTTTTGGGGCTGTCGCCGAGCAACACGGACTTTCAACTCCCGCCACAGATTTTCTATGGGGTTGAGGTCTGGAGACTGGCTAGGACTTTCAAATGCTTCTTACGGAGCCACTCCTTTGTTGCCCGGGCGGTGTGTTTTGGATCATTGTCATGTTGGAAGACCCAGCCTCGTTTCATCTTCAAAGTTCTCACTGATGGAAGGAGGTTTTGGCTCAAAATCTCACGATACATGGCCCCATTCATTCTGTCCTTAACACGGATCAGTCGTCCTGTCCCCTTGGCAGAAAAACAGCCCCATAGCATGATGTTTCCACCCCCATGCTTCACAGTAGGTATTGTGTTCTTGGGATGCAACTCAGTATTCTTCTTCCTCCAAACACGACGAGTTGAGTTTATACCAAAAAGTTCTACTTTGGTTTCATCTGACCACATGACATTCTCCCAATCCTCTGCTGTATCATCCATGTGCTCTCTGGCAAACTTCAGACGGGCCTGGACATGCACTGGCTTCAGCAGCGGAACACGTCTGGCACTGCGGGATTTGATTCCCTGCCGTTGTAGTGTGTTACTGATGGTGACCTTTGTTACTTTGGTCCCAGCTCTCTGCAGGTCATTCACCAGGTCCCCCCGTGTGGTTCTGGGATCTTTGCTCACCGTTCTCATGATCATTTTGACCCCACGGGATGAGATCTTGCGTGGAGCCCCAGATCGAGGGAGATTATCAGTGGTCTTGTATGTCTTCCATTTTCTGATGATTGCTCCCACAGTTGATTTTTTCACACCAAGCTGCTTGCCTATTGTAGATTCACTCTTCCCAGTCTGGTGCAGGTCTACAATACTTTTCCTGGTGTCCTTCGAAAGCTCTTTGGTCTTGGCCATGGCGGAGTTTGGAGTCTGACTGTTTGAGGCTGTGGACAGGTGTCTTTTATACAGATGATGAGTTCAAACAGGTGCCATTCATACAGGTAACGAGTGGGGGACAGAAAAGCTTCTTACAGAAGACGTTACAGGTCTGTGAGAGCCAGAGGTTTTCCTTGTTTGAGGTGACCAAATACTTATTTTCCACCCTGATTTACGAATAAATTCTTTACAAATCCTACCATGTGAATTCATGGATTTTTTTTTCACATTCTGTCTCTCACAGTTGAAGTGTACCTCTGGTGCAAATTACTGACCTCTGTCATCATTTTAAGTGGGGGAACTTGCACAATCGGTGGCTGACTAAATACTTTTTTGCCCCACTGTATATATTTTAAAAACAACATCTTACCTTGGTGCCTGTGTTTCTGAGCAGGAAGCAGCCAGTCCCATACCTTTACATGAGAATAAAACAGAAGCGTTAGACACGCGATTGGTTTATTGGTGACGTTAACTCATCTACAGTGTGGGTGCGCTGGTGTTTTGATTTTTGATATTCGCCACACTTAACAGATTTGCATAGTCCTCATGAGGAGGACAGAGAGCCTGTAGTGTCACATTTTAGCAGGTTTACAGCCAACCTGGGTATATTTGTTTTACGTTTCATGTCCACTTCCACTCGCTGGTTAGATTTAGAGAAAGCAGGTGGTTTGGGTTAAAACACACCTTAGCAACAGGAACAGAAATCGGGGGACAAAAATAAAGAAATGAGTACTCTTTCTGACTCCAATCAAGCACCTTTCTTGGGTTAGTTACTGTGACTTCTATCTCACAGAGTTGGTGAATCAGGAGGTGGGGAGATTACTCAGTTGATTGAGCAGGCACTGAGCAATGATTAAATCCACTGACTTAGCGTTTTGTTATAAACTGATAGATTTGTATGTTAACTGCTACAGTTTACTAAGTACTACCTTTCTTTAGAGTGAAAATAGCGACTTTACAATTTACTGAAACACAGTAGAGACACATTTGAAGAGAACTCAATCGTATCAGTGTAGTGCAATTTAACCCAGTCCACATATCCCTATGATGATATTTATTAACAGCCTCAAATGTCATGTAATGTATTTTGTCAAGTTGAAAAAACACAATCTCTGTATTGAACATAGAAAAACAATGAATTGACGTCACCGTGATAAAGAAGGGAGCAGAGTGCTTACGTGTTTTTGGCCTGGCCTTCGTTGAAGCACATCTGACCAACCAGAGCAGCCGACTGGTCACCGAGACACTGACAGATCAAGTAGGACGTGTAAACAGTCATAGATGAGTGGATACAACCGCAAACATATCTGCTTCACCCTGGAAGCTCCAACCCAGCAGTTAACATAATTTTAAACCCACAGCCAGAAAATGACCTTTTGAAAAGGGGACCTTCCATATGCTACAGTGTGTTTCTGATCTACCCCACTAAACTACATAGTGATATGACCATTAAAATGTACCCAGGATGCACTTTTTAAGTTTCAAGGGAATTATGAGAAAACAGATCAAACAACCAGGATACCAATGCTTGTTTCTGTTCCTCTACTCTACAGAGATGAAACTGCTGCAGCTCATTCAAACTACGACAGACCTCAGATGATGCTGATGCTCAGAGACGGTTATTTTCCTTTTAAATTGATTTGGTTGCAGCTTAAATGTGTTTTGCAGCCCTGAACTGGTCTTGCTGACGTCTCCTGTACTTATGCAGCTAGTTCAGACCCGCCCACGTGTACTTGGCGGGCCTGAACTGTGAAAGAGAGTGTGAAGATACCGCTTTTGCTTGGCTTCATTACATACAAAACAAATCAGCTGATTCTGAGGTGTCACAGGGCAGATTTTTCATTGGTCGAGCGAAATGGTCTCTACTCAGAAAAAAAAAAGTGGGAGGGAGCCATGCGTTGCTCCAGCACAGCGACAGCCTCGCAGCGGAACACAGACAGATGTGACTCATTAAACAAAGTTGCATAAGAGGGAAAAGCTCTTACCCCTGAAATTGGAACTCCTGCAAGTGAGCCGGATTTCTGGTTAGGAGACAGAAATGTGGACATGTTTAGATTCTGGATAAATGACCGCTGAGCTCAGTGCGACACAAAGAATGATATGAAAACCTTTAGGATGAAGCAGGAGGCCGTTTGCTGTGCAGGGAATCAGACTTGTGGCCCTGTAGCCAAGTATGCATCACACTGAGTTATCAGTGGTAATTACAGTTTAATAAAAGCTCCACAAGCGTCAAAGTGAGCATAGGATACTTTTATTATTTTAACCTAACTGAACCCTTTCTAGTTTTATCAGAACTGATTATTTATTCATTAATTCCAGTCATTAAAGAGGTCGGTCCTGCATGGAAAGATACATGTAGAGGCAAAAAAAGAAAAAGAAAAATGATCCGATCAATGAGGCAGAGAGAGAGAAACAAACAGCTGCTTCAGCTGATCTCTGGACCTCAGTCCATAGAGCACGTTGCATAAAAAAGCTTCGACATTAAAGTCAATGATGTTGTCGGGAGATGAGATAAGAGCCGCACGGCTTCTTATCAGGATGTTTATCAGGGAGAGGCCACAGAATGGGATTTTAAACAACTCAATGAACTCCTACCTACACTCCACAAATATACTATATACACACACACATGCAGAAAATATTTCTGTGTTGTGATTCACAACACACATGTAACACGTGCATTTGCACAGAAAAAAAAACTATTACTGATGAGGAGTCCATGGGCCATGGACGAGGTGCCTGCACCCCTGAAGGGCCATGGACAGGGTTTAAAATGGACCTCTGCAAGTGTGTAATTACACAAGCGGTCCAAATATATAGAAGAAATACTGCGTTACCTTATCTAAACAGTTTGTGCTCTGGGAGCTTTTTGGAGTATTTTATTCCAACTTTGTTTTATTGATTTCAGCAATGACATACAAAGTTAGCAACAGCAAAGTCAATCTTGATTTCAGAACAGTGGTATGTCCATTATACCCTCCAACCCCCCAACCCGAATTCTCCCCCTACCAGGTCCACACTAGACAAGACACCGCAGAGAACCAGTCTCTGCCCACACACACAAAAAAAACAACAAAAAAACCAAAACAACAACATCTCAGGACCCATACACATAACACGCATAACCCCCAAAAAACAACAACAACCACAACCCCCCCGCCCCGCAACCAAACAAACAAAAACAAACAAAGCAAAAACAGAGAAAACAAAAGCAGAGAAAGGACCAAACAAAAGGAAAAACAAATAGATAAGGTATAAATAAGATAAAAAACAAAAACCAAAACACATTATAATGTAGCTTCGCTCAGTTCACTTCAGACTCAGGAAGTAAAGTAATGGTGTCCACCAGCAAGAGAAATGATTTCCAGATTTTGTTAAATTCCCTAATAGAACCTTTTAGAGAGAATCTAAGTTTTTCCAGCTTTAAGTTAAAGAGTACATCTCTCACCCAATGATCATGAGTTGGGGGGTGGGGAAGCTTCCACTTCAACAGAATAAGCCTCCGAGCCAGTAAAGCGGTAAAGGCTAGGGCCTGTTTGAGGGGACCAGATAAGTTCAAGTCGGGAGGAATGCCAAAAATTGCGGAGAGTGGGTTAGGAGGGACAGTCTGGCCATATGCTTGGCTAAGTGTGTGTCGAATATATTCCTCCAAAATGCACTCAGTTTCGAACAAGACCAAAACATGTGGACATGGTTGGCAGGCGATAGTCCGCATCTGCTACAGGCATCACTAATGGTTGGATAGATTTTAGATAATTCTGCGTTTGTATAGTGTACTTTATAGACCACCTTGCACTGAATCAAAGCATGACAAGCACAAATTGAGGACGAGTGAATCAATTTCAAAGCAGAATCCCACTGCTGTTCTGGCAGGGTTGTCTGTAGCTTTTCCTCCTATCTCAGCTTAATATGAGAAATGGATTTGGGGACCAAAGCATCTAGTATTTTATACAAGGCTGATATCAGTCTGTTTTGATGAGGGTTCGTCTGCAGGATGATATCCAGATTTGTTTCTGGAGGCCGATTGGGAAAGTGAGGGAACTGCGTTTTTACAAAATTTCTAGCCTGAAGATAACGAAAAAAGTTGGAATTAGGCAGGTTGTATTTAGACGATAGGTCAGCAAAAGATAGAAAGGTGTCCTGACTGTACAAGTCCTTAACAGTCCTAAGTCCGTTATCTTTCCAACTCCTAAAGGCCGCATCAGTGTTTGAAGGTGCAAAATTACAATTTTTTGATAAAGGCGTTAGCAAAGACGGTCCAAGTAGCCCGAAGTATTTTCTGAACTGTCGCCAAATAGTTACCGTTTCCTTAGCTATTGGATTATCCCCAACAAGGGTTGGAGAAAAAGGGAGTGGTGAGCTGAGTATTGATGATAATGAGTAACAGCTAGATGCAGTTTCCATTTGTACCCAGGCTGGTCCAGGGGGGTCGTTATGAACCCAATGTAAAAGTTTTTGTATGTTAGCTGCCCAATAGTAGTGTCTAAAATTGGGCAGACCAAGACCGCCGTCAGTTTTAGAGGACTGAAGAATAGACTTGCGAATTCTAGCTTGTTTCCCTCCCCATATGAAATGTGACAGAATCTTTTCTAACTTGTCAAAAAATGCCTTGGTAAGAAGAATCGGGACATGTTGAAAAAGATACAAGAATTTTGGGAGGACACTCATCTTTATCAGGTTAACTCTCCCTGCCACTGACAATGGTAGAGAAGTCCAACAGTCACAATCTTTCCCAACATTTTCTAGTAGGGATAGAAAATTCTCCCTCATCATTTTACATATAGAAGAGGAAATAAAAACCCCCAAATATCTAAATCCGGTTTCTGTCCACTTAAAAGGCACTATTGAGTGGGGAAGAGCTCTGGCCAGGGAATTGAGGGGTTGCAACTCGCTTTTTTGATAATTGAGCTTATATCCTGACAGTGTACCATATTGGTCCAGTATGTCAAAAAGTACTGGGAATGAGTTTAGAGGGTCAGAAATGTACAGGAGCAAATCATCTGTATAAAGGGAGAGTTTGTGGGTCACACCGAACCTTGTAATGCCTTTAAATCTATCCTCTGAACGCAGCCATATTGCAAGAGGCTCGATAGCAATGGCGAATAGGAGGGGTGAGAGAGGGCACCCTTGCCTAGTGCCCCTCTCAAGTGGAAAAGGCAAAGACAAGTTGTTGTTAGTACGAATACAGGTGGATGGCGAGGAATATAGTAGCTTAACCCAGAGAATAAAGTCAGCCCCTAAGCCAAACCTATCCATCACCTCATAGAGGAAGCTCCACTCAACGCGGTCGAAAGCTTTCTCCGCGTCAAGAGATACCACAACCTCTGGAATTGAGTTGCACGATGTATGGATAATATTCAAGAGGCGTCTTGAATTGTCATATGAGTGCCTGCCGGCCATAAATCCCGTCTGGTCAGAGGCGATAATTTGTGGCAGAACACGTTGTAGCCTAAGTGCGAGGATTTTAGATAGTATTTTAAAATCAATATTTAAAAGAGAAATTGGTCTGTAACTGCTGCACAACAGAGGATCCTTGTCCTTTTTCAAGATTAAACAAATAGTAGCTTCGGACAAAGTCTTGGGTAATTGACATTTTGAAAAGGCTTCATTATACATATCTTTCAACAACGGTGCCATAAGATCAGAATTGGCTTTATAGTATTCTGCAGAGTAACCGTCAGGGCCCGGCGATTTACCTGTGTTTAAGGATTTAATGGCTTCTTGTACCTCTACTACAGTAATAGGTCCCCCTAATCCCTTCGTCAGATCACTATCTATTCTTGGAAAATGTATATTTTGGAGAGTTTCTTCTGATAGAGGGGGAGAGCTTGAAGTGTACAGATTGGAATAGAAACTTACAAATACTTCATTAATTCCCTCTTTTTTGGAGTATTTTAAATACAATTATCTGAACAACAATAATACGACTGCAGTGCATTGATTTGTACTTCCAGACTGTCCAAGGAGGTTAAGCTCCAGTTTTGGTGAAATTCTAGGCATACACTGTACCCACACAGTTTGTGGCTGTAGGTTGCTAACCAAGCCATATAGGTTTAGTTGGAAATGTAGGAATGCACCTTCAGAAGTCCAGCATGGTGACATTTATCCTTTATATGGAAAGAGGTTAAAAACACTAATTAATATGATTTATGTAGGAAAAATATCTACTGAATTAATTTAAATGTAATTAATTTAAAAAATGTAGGATTGGATGAAGTCATGCATGCATCTGGATGTATGGAAAAAACTGTGCAGCATAAATCCATCAGAATAATAAACGTTCAGCTGGAAATCTTCAGCAGACCTTCACTATCTACACTGTCTGTACATTATCACCTCTCCTGATGCTTCTTATCAAGTTTTATAGCCATTACAGTAATAACAACATTTAACGAGACCATTCACCAGAAATATTTATGGTTTGTGTCGGTATCAGGTTGCACAGTTTTCACATATCTCTTCTTTGAGTTGTAGAGGGGAAAAAAAAGGTTGTTTCAGGTTTGTGACCTCAAAACACAAATGGTGTCACAGAAACAAACACACAGCGTGCTGTGAGGCGTATCTGAGCTCACCATCCAGCCGTATATCTCAGACGAGCTTCTGACGCTGGGCAGGATTTCCATCGGGATGTCAAAGTACCTGAAAGGAGCATAGCAGGAGTCTGTCATGAGGTTGTAGGTTCATAATAAAAACAAACACAAAGGCACTTATAGTTTTTCTTTTTTTTTGATGAGGTCTTTGTTCTATTTTCTGTCCTGTTGTTCTGTGTTTTAATCCCCAGATTGCTGCAGATGAGGAAGAACAGACAACAAAGGAGAAAGTGGCAACAATGTGACTTTAAAAATGTAGCTTTTCACACGAGGTTTCTTTAAACTTTAAATATAAATCAAATCAATTAAAAACAAGGCAGACATTGATCGGATGCCAAGTTAAGCCCGTCCAGCCCGTCTCCAAGGGCAACCTGCAGCCTCAATGTAGGGGGCAACGAGGATTGGCCTGGGCAAACCACAAGCAATCAAAAGCAAACTACATGAGAGCTCCTCACCAGTACAGGAAGGATGTCCGGTGTAAAATCTTTTACAATCGAATATATGACTCCGATTATTTCGATACTGGGATGGTTAAGTCTGCATGAAGGCACGTGAGCCACTTTAGCAACCTCTAAGCAGAGCAGCAAGATGAAGAAGAAGAAGAATCATGACTGAAATTAAATCTGGAGGAGTTCGACAAAACGGAGCTAAAACAGAGTGTTTGTTTCTCTCTCACTAAAGCTGGGGAGCTGACTCTGAATAATCAGGTGAAGACCAGTCCATTCTTTCTGTGCTTTTATGACTCAAAAGAAATAAAATGTATTGGTGCAGCATTTTTTCCACTGCTTCAAAGCTCAGCCAACTGCATAAAACAAAAGATGGCTCATTAACTCCCTGAATGGGAAGTGAATGAGCTTTTACTGGAGTGTGCAAACAGATACGCAGACGATAACCTTAAATGCTTTATTCTGTGTGTGACAATTAAGCAGCAACCTCCATGGCTAAAACATGAAACCAAAAACTGCAGTTCCTTTAGCCGCCACTTGAGACTGCATTAAAAACTTAGTCCATCCCCAAAACATCCAATTTTACAGCAGAAATAAAGACATAACATATGCATCACTCATCTGTTTAAGTTGCAATAAAGTTTGCATTATTAGGGGTGTGGCGTCTCTGACTGACAGATTTATGGCGACACAGGTAGCTGTAGCTGCTAGCTCTTTGCTAGGCTTCACCCGGCCTGAACTAGACCTCTGTTCTGTGTTTGTGCTGTTGGAGCCTTTTATTACCTAATATTTAATTCAGATGAATTCAGTTGTTATTTAATGTTATTAACACTAATTGGTTGGCTCTCTGATGCTCTTATATAGTTTGTTTGCTAACCTAGCTAGCTAGCATTAGCCAATAACACAGCTTTTCAGGCTCTTCGTGCAAATATGGTCACTCTGGCTCCACAATCCAACATGGCAGTGGCCAAAACATTTGGATAGGCTGTGGCACCCATCCTTTATATACAGTCTATAGTGTACAGGGTATAGTGTGAATCACCTGCAGAGTTCAGGATCCCAGTCCATGGTGTGAATGTTGAAGAGCATGGTGCGACTGGCGTTTGAAACGTCTGTACAGTGGACCCCGCCGTTCTTTCCCCCTGTTAGACACTGGGGGGTGGAGGGGTGGGGGTGTTAAAAGAACAAATCACACACTCATGACAGAAGTAGAGGTACAGGTTCAGGTCTTACCCAGATGATCCAGGAGTCCACCGTGCCAAACATGGCACGCTGGCTCAGGAAAGCCTCATGCACCTCGTCCACGTTGTCCAGCAGCCATCGCAGCTTCACTGCACTGAAGTAAGTGCTGATGGGAAGGCCTGTTTTATGCTGTGGAGATTAAGAATAGAAACAGAGATCAGAAAGATATTTCAACAAAGAAAGCAAGAGTCCTGCCTTCTTTCAGATTTCTGATTCAAAGTAGATAACAAAGTCACTACTACACCCCCAAGTGTTCCTCTGACCCACACAACTTGCCCTGATTAAGTTGTTACCAATTTCTTATCAATCATCTCTCACCCTGAGGTGGTTCTTGTTTCTTCCCGGAGCTTTGTTAATGAGCCTCTCTACCGTCGACTGAGTACGAAGGTCCAGCCAAACTAAACACAAAGCAGGAGAGGAGAAAGATTCAAACATGGGAACCCAAAACATTGGCATTAGTTTTGTGAGAAAACAGCAACCTCAATATGTAGTTGTAGATCTAAGCTTCATAAAGACTAACTCTTTAATCAGAGGCCAGGCGGTCTCAGCGTAATGAATAAAAACTGAGTAATCAGGAAACATTTTCCTCAGTTTCTAAAGAAATGGCAGGAATGCCGAGGACCAGCTGAAGTTTGAGACAACACAAGAACTTTGTTTAACTAATCACGCTCCTTACAGCCCTCTGACCTGTTCTTCATTTAAATTCTGTGGTTAAACCTCAAAGAGGATCCAAGGCAACAGAGCTCCAGGTCTTTTTCAGGATGGATGAGAAATGAGACTCACAGCTCAGCGTTCCCAGGGTTTGTTTGAATGGGCATGGGCATAATCCCAACTCTAATTTTAGCTTCTTTATTTTTCATCTGTCTGGAAGAACAAGGCCATCCACAATGTATTAGTGAACAATGTCCTTGCTTTTATTTTGAAAGATTGGTCACTATTAACCAGCTAAACTTGAGTCCTTCCTGTCTAAGGTTTCAATGTGTGATATTTTATTATATATACTTCTACTAGCCAGGCTGCTGGTGCAGCTGTGTGGTCGTTTTCACACATGAACTCTGGAGCACGCTGTGGAACCAGGTCGGGATTTTCCCCAGTTGAGCTTCATCACACAAAGCACAGCAGGAAAGTAAAATGCCGCTTTGAAAATACAACTTTTGCTAGAGTGAATCCCGCAGGAGGCAAAACAGGAGACCGTGTGGACTTTGTATGAGCAAACCAGCACGTTAACTTCTGTTTAATTTTCAACCTAACTTGGATATGGGAGTTCTGCACCTCTGTCTGATGATGCTGTGGTGCATTTTTTGAAAATGGCTAACATTAATCTGAGAGCCCGACTTAAACTTCAAATTATTGCAAACTGCAAATAGATAGTAAATTATCCCAAACAGAGCATATCAATAAGATAGCTGCTAAAAACAGTTTGAAATCAGGTTATATCATCAGACCCACTAATAACACCAAAAACCAGGAAAACTGGATTTAACAACATCTGTCTGTCAGCTTCTGGTCACAGCGACAAACTGACACAATGAATTTGGACTTATTTTTACTACCATTCTACACATTGTCATTGTTGTCATGGCAAAAAGTGATTGCAGGTATTTAGATTGAAGAGATTTGTTCCTGTTAAAAGGGAGTTTTCCCTCCCCACTGTTACCATGTGCGTGCTCACAGCGGGTGGTATGATTGTAGGGGGTTTCTCTGTGAGGTCTTTACCTCACAATATAGAGAGATTGAGGCAACTGCTGTGGTGATTTGGTGTTATATGAAGAAAAGTGAACTGAATTTATTTTATATATGACTCCATTGTAAATCCTGTTAACTGCAGGTTATTTTCCAGCATGAACGGGGATATTAGACATAAAAAAGCCACATAAAAACATCTGCGTTCACTTTTTGGCCCAAAACCTGATTAAATAATATGAAGGTGACACACCTTTTGAAGAAAATTGCTTTGCGGTGCCTTTTCTCCTGCTGTGAGAAGTTAAGCACTAACATTTTGTTAAAAAAAAAAAAACTTTGCTAGCTTTTGTTGGCTGTTCATAGCTCAAGCAGTGCTCTGATCAGTGAACAGCTGACACAACACCCCCCAGTCGAATCAGGGGACTGAAGAGCTCGCTGATAAACTGGCTTTTTAAACTGAAAGCCTGTGTGAGTGGGAGTGGCTGCTGCTGGATCACAGCTCTGATGGTTTTTGGCGGGGCAGGAACAGACACGACACAGGATGCTTCAACCTGATGTAATCAAGTCATGCCCCGAGTCGTTTCCCACATTACACAATCCACTTTTTTTACAGCTCGGTGAGTCTGACACCGATGTAGAAATCCAAAAATACTGATGCTGACGCTCTCACCGATGGCGTTGTAGAGCGGCTCGCCGGTGTCTTTGTCCCAAACCAGGGTCGTCTCTCTCTGATTGGTCACTCCCACCGCTGAAAACAAAAAAAAGGATAAATTTCAATGAATTTGCCCCGATGCCCTCATTTTCTACCCCGTCTTCCACCGTCAGCGTCCTACCTTTGATGTTGGAGACGTCGATGTTGAGCTTGCAGAGCTTCTCACAGGTCCTCTCAATGCACTCGTGAACAGACTGCATGATCTCCCGCGGGTCCTCCTCCACCCATCTGGCCAACACGCAAACACACAGAAAACACACGCGTGCATGTTTAAAACCCGTTTGAAATCTGCGACAGATGAAGTTTTGAGACTTTTCAGGATGTGAAAATCCAGAGTGCTTCAAATTTTTATGAAAAACATGATAATCAAGATCAAATTAAAATCTGGGAAGCCTATTTACTGCTTTTATAGACCAATAGAAGCATTTTAAAAACTATGATCTGGCACACCAGCCAGACCCAAGCCAATGCAGTGGTTTAACAAAGGGAGTTATCCACTTCACTCTGGATGAGTTGTAGTTTTCTGATTTTTTACTCAGACCTGTAAAGACATTGTTATAACTGTCTAACCTGTAGACGTGCATGTTAGAACTTCTTCTGACAGAAATCCTTAATTTTTTCTACATTTTAAGGTTGTAAAAAGCCGACTTCATTAACAGAGAAAAAGTCTCGCTTGTAGATGTTTCCATGGTTCCACGGCCCGAATGATCACCTGCAGCTTTGTGAGATTTGCATTCAGGAAGAAAACACCTTAAGTTTACAGCCTGCTGTAATTTCTGTCTGGGTGTTCTGGATCTGCAGTACAGCTGGTCAGTCTGTCTCTTGTACCGGGTCACACATGCCAGCTTGTTAGGAACAAAAATGAAATAAAACCTGGACCTTAGACTCAGTTTGTTACATATCAAATAAAGTTATGTGATTAAAAGGTGGTTAAACTGTAACTTAGTAGCCTGTTAAAAAGACACCAGAGGAGGGGGGAGGTGCTGCTGTTACAAGCTTTACAGTTCTATCAACACATATCTGTGCAACTGCGAAAGACTCCTATATAAAGCAAGAGTTAAAATTCAGAAGAAAGAATATTAACAGGTTTGAGCTATTTTCATTGGGTTATATTATATTGGTAAGTGAAAATATGTGAATCAAAGTGATAAACGGTGGCGGTCCGAATGAGATTTTGAAGGATAAGAAACCTGCCGGTCTGCTGACTACAAAGGAAACTCAATGTGACTGCAGGAAGAAGCTTTAGCCTCTATATGGATGAGCAGGTAAACTTAACTGCTATCACATCAAAAAAGTCAGCCAGTGCATTACTGAAAACCAGTATGTGGATGAGACAGAGGTGTTTCAGAGAAGTGGGCAGGAAGTGATGTGGACAGACTTTTTTATTTTTCAACTGTTAGGCATGCAGGTGGAAATATCTGCTGTTAACAAACATGCCCTGCTATCAGACATGCAGGTGAAATAAAATGGACAACAGCTCAAAGGATAATCTGTGAACTACTCCCAGAGAAAGACAAGCTGAAGCTTTTACAGTGGCCCTCGCAGTCCCCTGACCGCAGCGTTGCCAAAAATGAATGGAAGTGTGTTTACTTTGTGCCACGGTGCCTTTCAACAACGGCTTGCAGCTTTCTCAAGAACATTCAAACTGCACATCCCCAAAGAAACCAACATTTAAAAAAATGAAACATAAAAACTAAACTCCTGTATTTCTGCTCTTTATCTTCAGCGTGTGCACATATTTGATTGAAGGCCCAGTGTGATGAATCTCTGTGATTAGTTTCTCTCCTCTGCTCTCTGCTTCACAGCTGAATGAGTAACATTTGATCAAAGGACAGCGTTTTTATCATCAGCTTCCTGATGGCATTGTTTTTTTTGTTTTACCAGCTTCGGCCTCAGTAGACAACTGAGCCGTCACCTGAAAACTGGACTCCTGTGAGTGCACAAAGACTTGAAGTGCAAAGCATCCTGTTATTCCACCAACTATTCAAGCAACACGGATCTCAGGCTGGGTGTGCAGAGATAATAAATACTGCACATAGGTGTGCAATCTGTTGCACCAGGACAATATGGTGGATACACACAGTGTCTAATTGTGATAATTTGAAGTTCGAGTCACTCACCCCTCTTTGGGGAAACTCTGGTTGATCTCTACTTGGTGGTGACTGATCAGTTCAGCTGTTTTTGCGTTGAACACCTGCAGAGAAACACAGCTCATTAGAAGCAGGAACAGAAATATTAAAAGCTTCATTTAATTAGGGAGCAAATTAAAGCTGCCACAGTTTAATTTTTCCAGTTATGTTTTTCCTTCCACCCACTGAGGAGTGGAAAGACGATATTGATCACTGGCTCGATCGCCTCTGGGTGCTGCCAGAGTATTGTAGAGAAGAAGGGAATTAACACGAGGCAGGACTTTCCCTGTCACCTGCAGTCAGACAGAAGTCAGCGTTTCTTCTGATTAAGTAATAGGATAAAGCTCCGTGCAGCACCACCCTCCTCTCACCATGCGTTCACTCAGCTACAGGAAATCCTTGTTACGCTTTTAGGACATGTGATCCAAGAGTAGTTTCAACCCTAAAGTCTAAACTTTAGACTTCCTGACTTACTTTACACTGGAAATCTAACAGGAACAAACTAAGCCTGTAAAAAGAGAGAGCATTGATGCAAGGAGGATGTCTGATGTCATCTTAGTTCAGTTGCACCATCAGTGTTAAAAGTCTGAATCATCACGCTTACTGAAAACTGATGAGAACTGAACTCAGTCTGAACTTGTTTTTTTTTACCTGCTCCCAAAAAAAAATGTGACCTCACAAATACTGATCGTTGCAAATTTCAATCAGTGCTGCGGTCCCACAGAGGACGGGGCCACGCTCACTGATTCAAAAACTAATAAGCATATAAAACAACATCCTCTGCACCCACAGACCCAATCTGTGACAAATACACAAATAAAACAATAAAGCTGCTTCTCTTCTGAGTTCCTCATCTTGATTTCAACTCCACTGTCAGCTGCTGACTCTAGGGCTGATTCTCAATCATCCACCCACAGCTTAGACATGTATTCTGCCCTTCTGACTGTTAATGACACCTCAAAAAAAGGAAGGGAACGCTGGATCATCAGAGCATAACTAAAAGTCAGGTAAACGTCAGGGATATCAAAGTCTCCAGGTCTTCTTCTTCTCTTTTTGGCTGTGCTCCTCTGGGGTCGCCAAAGCAGATAACCTCCCTCCATCTCACCCCATCCCTCACCCAACCCTCAGCATCTGTGAACCTCCTCTTCCTCCTTTCCCTCTTCCGCACACATCCAAACATCTCAGCCTTCCCTCTCTAATTTTGCCTCCAAACTGCTCACCCTGAGCGCTCCATCTCATGTACTCATTTCTAAACTCGCGTCCAGTTGGGAAGCCGATTGTTTGCCGTGTCTCCAGGCACAGTGTCAGGAGCGTGGAGTAGACCCAGCAGCAGGGATGGTATCTGCTTATTAATGCGAGGCGGATCAGGAGGAGTACTGCCAGAGTCAGAGGCATGTCTCTGATTGAGATATCAGATACTCTGTGAGGGTCACATGAGGGCATTTTAGTGGGACTTGTGCTCACAGCCTGGCTGGCATTTTCCAGAGAACACCAGAACTGGCAGGTCCACCACTGATGCTCTCTTCTCTTCACAGACGAGAGCAGGTTCACAGAGTCTGGAGACACCGTGGCGAGCGTTATGCTGCCTGTAACATCATCCAGCATGACCAGCCTGGCAGTGAGTCAGTGATGGTCTGGGGAGGCGTATCCTTGGAGGGTCACGCAGGCCTCCACGTGCTAGCCAACAGCACCCTGACTTCTGTTACATGCCAGGTTCTCAGACCTCCTGTTTGTGCAGGGCAATCCCTGGCTTCATGTACCCGGAGTGTGCAGGCAGTTCCTGGATGATGGAGGCGCTGATGCCTTTGTCTCACATTCTCCAGACCTGAATCCAACTGAGACCCTCTAGGATGTTATGAATCTATGTTCTGGAGTAACACCATGACGGAGGACCACAAAGTAGCAAATGCAACACCGTAAAGACGCAGTAAAGTTTGTTTTTATGAGATCATTACACATGTATACACAAACGAAGGCTCTGTGACAATTTTGCAGTCGATCCGCAGCCAAATGATCAAGAGTCAAAATCAGGCGTTAGGTTAAAGTTTTACTGCTGCTCAGAACGACCGTTATGTCAGCTGATGATGACACAGGAAAGGCCTTTATTTTCAGAGAGTTCAGCACCTGTGGACGTTTAAATCTCAAGCACCAAAAAGAAATTCATTTATGATTCATTTATGAGTAGAAGCTCTTACGTGTCAGAAAAACCCACAAATCTGAATTTCTCTCTGTGCACTCCAACAGCACTTTTACCTCCTCTGAGCCCCTCACTGCTCATGCTCTGTGCCAAAGCTCGATTTTCTAGCTGACCTGGTTGAGGAAGTCCAAATTTGTTCAAAGTGATCATTCAGCTGAACTGATTTTAGCTCTTTGTAGATGCACCTGAACCCCATCCAAAGCAGGTGGAAGCTACAGGTCAGTGTGCTGCTCCAGTCCACTGGTTGCTTTTTCTATTTAAATCTCTGTTTAAATAGAATCATCGTGATGTTCAAGCTCGTTTCTGAGCCGAGCACAACACAGACATAAGTCACGTGGTGATTTGCACTTCATCCACGATTACAGCTGTTTGGCCAAAGCCTCTGAGCACAGGACAGAGTCTCCGTAGTCTGCTGTCCCAGCTGCTCCCGGGCCCTGAACACAACATGAAAACAGCGAAACTTCACTAAAACTCACCAGAAACCTCGTGGAGCTCGTGCCCTGATCAATAGCAGCAACCAGCGGGTCCATTTTTATTCTCTTCTTCTTTAAAACGAGTGTTAAACACAGCCGGTGAATCTCTGCTTTAATCTAACACGACTCCTCGGTGAGGTGGAGAAGGACAGCTGTGCACACTGACACAGACCTCCTCTGCCATCACCGGAACCGGCCCGCAGCGAGCGCAGTCTCCGATTGGCTGCTCGCTCAGAAGGCGTTGGTCACACTCCGACCAATCAGCTGTGAGGGTCAAGTTCACCCAAAACAAACAACAACAAAAAAAAAAAAAAAACAAAAAAAAAACGAAGACACATAAAACCAAAAGTAACTAAAAATAATAGATAACGGAATTTTAAAACATCTGGATCTTATTCAAAAATGCAAAAAAAAAAACCACATTAAAAAAAAAAATTAATATCAAATATCATTAAAAAAAAGTTCTACATAACAGAAACATCTTTAAACATCTCCAAATAATAATAATAAAAACAATAAAGTAAATATTTAAAAAATAATAAATTTGGGGCAGATAACCTTCACAGTTGAACCCTCAGACATGGCCTTCATGTCTGTACAGGCGCTGTGGAGAGCATCCTCAAACAGAACATGACATCGTGGTTTGGGAACAGCTGTGTGAAGGACCAAAAAGCTCTCCAGAGAGTGATCCGTACAGCAGAACGCTGCTGCAGGATTGCTCTCCCCCCGCTTCAGGACACCTACACCAGGAGATGCCGGACTAGAGCAGCGCAGATACTGAAGGACCCGTCCCATCCTGGCAACAAACTGTTCCAACTTCTGCAATCTGGTAGAAGGTTCCGCATCTTCCGGGCAAGGACAGAGAGACTCAAGAGGAGCTTCTATCCCCAAGCCATTCGTGCCCTAAACACACACACCCGCCCTCTCACATCATCTATAACTGACTGAGTCAGGACTCTTCCAGACACTCTAAACCAAGGCACAATGTACATTTCAATTCCTTTAATTTTAAATATGTTTATATTGTCTATCCTGTAAAATAGTCAGATGTCTATTCATATTAATGTACAGAATTCACCTGCTTGCTGCTACTACTGCACATTCACCCAATGTATATACTATATGTGTATATATATATATATATAATGTTTTTCCTCTACACCCCCCCCCCCCCCCCCCCCCAATTTTTTTGCACATGTCGAGGAGCGTGTCAGGCTACATTTCACTGTGTGTTATACTTGTATAACTATGCATGTGACAAACAAAGAACCTTGAACCTTGAACCTTCATGTGGGCCATCACACTTTTCCAGAGCCTGGTCACCTTTAGTTTTTAGGGGATCACCTGGAGGCAGAGGATGGGGTTTGATTTGATGTGTAATCTGCTGTGGAGCATATTCACAGAGACCTTCAAAGACTGTGTAAAAATGACCTCAGCTCGTGCAGCTGGGCTGGAACACTTGTTGTCCTTCCGACAGATCACTTGGAAGTCGAGCAGCTGCAGTTTGAAACACCAAAAACATGGAACTGGATGACCCGAGATTATACGGGGAAGTCCATAGAGTCAACGGATAACTGTCTTTATATTTCTGATTAGCATTTATTGCTCATTCATTCTGAGATTGGGTTTCATGAACTTTACAATCATGCAGTCAGGGTCATGTGTATTTGCCACTGTGGGGCCCACTACCTCTGTACAACCCCACAGTGGATTTTAAACCAGACAGTGTGGACTGAAGTGCACACACAAGCGCTAATTCTCAGACGTTTAGAAGTCACTGGATAACTGTCTGAAGTAGCTCCACAGCCATGCTTTGAATCTTTATGCAGATCAAAGATTCAAAGCTGATTCCAAGTTTTTAAAGCGTTAATCTTTCCGGATTTTATTTGTGTGCACAAATACAAGTCCTCTAAATACTAAATATTTGATTTTTTAGGGTTCTTAGGAGTTTTAATCTTATTCAAGTGGGTTTTGTAAATGGATCATCTCTCAATCTGAGTCCTTCGCTGTCAGCAGCTGTTGCAGCAGCTCTGGGTGACGACGTTTGCCTGCCCTTCTCTTCTTTCACTCAGAGTTTTCCTCTGATTATGAGAAGCCTATAAAAAGAACAGATCTGTATTTGGCTCTGAGCTGTGATGGGATTGCTACCAGCAAACTTTAATAGCTGATTCTGTCATTGAAAAAACGATAAAGAGGAACACTATTCTGGGACTTCTTCCCCGCTGCCAAACTTGCTCCGGGTCACATTGCTTGCTGGCGTTAGAAGAATGAATGGTGACCCCCTGCAAGTACAGAGCACATACCAGCGTTCATTCAGGCGAGAGAAGCCAGAGGCCCCACACACCACGGCGTCTTTTGTCTTCCTGAGGGGGAAAGAACAGTCTTAAAGTGATGTCAATACCTCTAAAACAAGTAAACAATCAACATTTTAGAGAAGGTTTATTGTGTAAAGGTAAAAATATATCACACTGCTGGGTAATTCATTCTGAAAGTGCACCAAACTGAATATACATTAAAAGCAGATGAGAAGGAAGCCTCTAACAAAGATACCGGTGGCTAAGAGTTGAACTTCCTGTTGGAGACAAAGCTGTGATTCCCTCTGACTGAACTTCTGGTCCCAGCTGATCTTTCTGAGCTCTGCAGTATGGTGCCACCTAGTGTCCAGTAATGCATCCTGCACCTGCTGATAATCAGGCATTTGTTTCATTCAAAGTCTCTGTTAAACAACAGCAAAACAAGAGAACCAAACTAAAACTTTGATGTTTTATGGTGTTCTTATTCCAACATGATGACATCAGCCTGTTATAGTAACATTGCAACCACCTACGACTCGAAATATTATTTGATATGGTTTCTTTACCAGCCCATCAGTGTCCCTGATAAGGATAAGCAGATAAGATAATGTATGGTTGGATCATTTGTTGACTTTTTTTTTTTCAAGGTCAACTTTGATCTTGAGCGCTAGCAATGATGGTCAAGGTCAAATGTTTAGCTAACCTGGATATTAACATTTCTGATTGGCTAACACAGTTTTGTGGTTAGGGTCATGTCACTTGCTTGATTGGTTGGTTTGGCATTAAATTATCGTCTTTCAGTTTTCAAGTCTTTAGCACTTTTTAACCCATTTTTTTTACAGATAGAACAATGACAACAATACACAGTACAGCAAACTCCCTGTGTGTGTTTTATTAACTGCAAACTAGACCAAGAACAACTCAGAGCACACACACCTACACACACACACACAAACAAACAACAGCGGCAGTCATTACAACATAGTGTTTTCATGGGTACTTCAGCACCAGAGTAACAATGCAGTGTTATGATCCTTTACAAATAATGTTTCTTTCATAAAATATATTCTGTGAGAAACAGATTTATTTTAAAATAGACTTCTGTTGAATGTGATGTTATTCTATTCTAGTTACATCAACGCTGCATGCAGAGAAACTACATCACAGGACGTTTAGTCCACCAAATAATCAATATGACAGTGAACTGATATGAAATCATTCATGTTAACTGTGACTCTGGTTCCGAGGTGTCTGGCCCGGCGTCCGTCTGGCTGTCTTGTCGGCCTCCCGCTGCCTCCTTGCTCTTGGCTGCGTTCTCGCTCTGAGCCCGGTTCTGCTGCTCCGTCTCCAGAGCTTTCTCCATCTCTGTGTAGTAGTCGAGAGCTTTCCGGACGGGATCAATAATGTGTTGCTGCAGAATTATTGCAAAAAAAGTTTAAACTGATTACAATTTACCAAAAAACATGGGTTGAATTTAACCATTTATGAGTTCCTTACTGTAGAAAAAGGCCGGCTGTACTTTAACACTTGCTGAGGACGGGTTTCTGTAAAGTAATTTCCTGTTTTATTTTGTAAATCTTACCCTGTTTACACTGTTCACCATTCACTGTTTACCTGTGCTGCCTTTCACACCAATTAGGGTTTTTTTTTTGTTTATTTTAGTCTTTTCTTTTCATCTGAGCCACTTATTTAAGATGTTTTGGACACCTTCCTGTGAAAGTCTTCATTAAATTTTGCAAAGATGCTTTCAAAGAAGTACATACAGTACATTTTCTCCATACTTTTGATTTTAATACCTCCAGGCAGGGGAAGAGGTTGGCCAGCTCGATGAAGAGAGGCAGAAGAACAAATCTGATGAAGCCTGTTTGAGATGAAGGTTTGGTAACTTTGTCCCGGTCCATAAAGGGGGTAACGGGAAGGCCCTCCAACTTCTCCACATCACTCTGACAGAACGACAGGAGACAGATTTGACCCACTTAACTTAGTTTACTTCTATTGCTTTATAAGGGGTGTTCAGCTGTGTGGCACACCCTCATTACTGTAAGGCCACGGTGGATTTAACATTTGAATTTAAAAGGTAATATATTTTAGTTTCTGTAGCTTTAAAAAGTGAAGTTACTCTGCATTTGTTATAATGAACTGCACCAACAAGGTCAGATCATCTGAAAAATAAATTCTCACACAACTTGATAACAGACTGTGTCTATAAAGAACCTCACAGTTTGTCTCTGCCCTTCAAAAATCAGCTGGACCGTCCCTGAATCTCATGGTAGAGCCAAAACATTTAGAGTTCAGGTCACTGTGCTCCAAAACATCCCTCTTTAAGTTACAGATATCTCATCAAAAACAGCATCATATCATATTGTCACTTTGAAATGTCTTGACAAAGTTCAGCAGGAGTCGGTACCTGGTTGAAGAATTCCTGTAAAAGACAATCCAGCCAGGGCTCAGCCACCTCCATGGGCCGGGCCTCGTTGGATATGTCGCTCACTTTGATCAGGATCGTCATTAGCTGCACAAACAACAACAGTAAATAGATGTATACATGCTTCCAAATTTTCACGGTGCTCTGTAGTCTTACCACGTCTCTGTGGTCCTTGTTGGTGAAGTCAAACACTGGAAGGATGGACTTGAACTTGTTGAGAACCTCATTGTGCCTCGACATGTCGGTGGCCAGAATGCATCTGAAACAATCAGTGCTCATTATAAATTCTGTGCTAAGATATCATGATGAACAAGAGCACTCAGAGATCACAACTTCCCCACAGAAGGCAAAGACTACACTAACACATTGATGGGTTTTTTTTGTGTTTTTATTATAAAATACTGATGTCATCTTATGACATCATTGTGACACTGTAGGGTGTTGTATTGACAAAATAAAAAGTGTTTTGCACTGCTCTCTGCGTGCCCTTTCTTATGATATATTACTCAATATGGTTTCTACAAAGTTTTTTCAAGGTCAACTTTGACCTTGGACGTAACAATGAAGGTTAAGGTTAAATGCTTAGCCAAACTAGGTACACATGTCCCTCAAGGTCTAGCATTTTTACACAAAATTAAATCACCTTTAGCTTGGTTTCTACCGGCACACAGAATTTGAACATGATATCTTGAAAATTGTGGATGCTAGACTGCTAACAAACAGACAGACAGGCAGACATATTCCCTCCTTTTGGGGGGAGAAAAATTAAAAACATGACTATTGGAAGATTATCTCACTTGATGATCCCCTCTCGTATCCGTTTGTACTGATCCGTGGACAGATTCCTGAAGATGTTGCTCTCTGTCTATGAAACAAAGACTCTCGGGTCACTGTGGAGTCATCCATGCATGTACGCAGGTTAATGGAGGGTTTTCATTCTTACCCTCTCCAGTATCTCGAAAGCTACAGCACAGTGGTGGTTCTCCAGAGGAGAGATGTCATTGTAGCGCAGAGCGAGTTCAGTCTGAGCGTTTATCTGAAGGACAGTCAGACATGAGATTCTTACCAAAGTTCAAGCCTCAACCTTATTTTGGAAAACTGGAAAATTCAGATGAATAAAACATCACAGAGTGTTGTAACATCATCTGCACTGAAGTCCCAGCAAAACCTGTGTTGGCTGTTCTTCTACAGTGCAAAAGGTGGTAGTTTCGAAATAACTGGTATAAAAGATTTTAAGCGATGAAACTACACAGAATTACATGGACTGGTTCTCAAAGAGTCTCAAAGAGACTTTTCCCTAATCTTAAAGGAGTTTCATTATTATATGAAAGCAGTAAGTGCCATCCATTACATGCAGAAAATTGTTGCCATATCACAGTTTTACATCATCTAGTGAGAAAATGTGTACAAAAATCGCACCGAGCCAAATTTTCAGGTTGAATCAAAATTCTGTTCTCATATTCTGATATGTAGGCCGGGAGTGCTCTAACTCCAACTGGTACAACAAACCACAATGCAGGTCTGAGTTTCAGTACTAGGGAAGCCTAAAAAGTGTGCTTTGTGTACCTGATAGGCATTGTTGTATCCCGTGTGGTCGAGGTCGTGGCAGACTGCAGAGGTCAGCATAATCAGCAGGTCAATGCTGTCCATCTTACTCCTCAGGTCAGTCAGCCAGATCAAACCATACATCTGCTCAGAGGGAAGACAAACAAAGGCAACAACACAAATGGAGAGAATGAAGAAGAAGGATTTACCTGCATTTATTGGTATCACTTTATAATGTCCAATTTTTATTTCAAATTAAAATCTAATTATATTTACCTACAAATACTTAAAGATGGGCACACTAGAATAAGGGGGAACAAGTCCCGTTCTTAGAGGAAACAAGCAAACAATTATACCGTAAGTAAATTTGAAAACTGTGTAATTTCATGATAATTTTGCAGAAATGCCAGGGTGCTAGATAGGAGAGTTCATCCGTTAGTCGAACTTCAGAGAAAGGAGGAACAATGTGATTTTCGTCCTGGTCGTGGAAGACTGGACCAGCTCTTTATTCTCTCAAAGATACTTGAGGGTGCATGGGAGTTTGCCCAACCAGTCTACATGTGTCCTGTAGGAGGTGCTTTGTGAGCATGGGGTGTCTGGCGTATTGCTTCGGGCCATTCGATCCTTATACAACCATTGCAAGAGCTTGGTCCACATAGCTGGCAATAAGTCGGACTCATTCCCAGTGGGTGATGGACTCCGGCACAGCTGCCCTTTGTCACCGATTCTGTTCATAATTTTTATGGACAGAATTTCTAGGTGTAGCCAAGTGGCGGAAGTCTTTCACTTGGGTGGTCTCAGAATCCCATCTCTGCTTTTCGCGGATGATGTGGTTCTGTTGGCTTCAACGGGTGATGGTTCGCACTGGAAAAATTCACAGCTGAGTGTGAAGCAGGGGGAATGAGAATCAGCACCTCCAAATCTCACCTGGAAAATAGTGGAGTGCCAACTCCGAGTTCCTTCCCCAAGTGGAGGAGTTTAAGTATCTCAGGGTCTTGTTCACGAGTGATGGCAGAAGGTAGCGGGAGATCGACTTTCGGATTGGTGCTACAGCTGAAGTGATGCGGACGCTGTACCGGTCCGTTGTGGTAAAGAGAGAGCTGAGTGTAAAAGCGAAGCTCTTGATTTATCGGTCAATCTAAGTCCCTATCCTCATCTATGGTCCCAAGCTGTCCGTAGTGACTGACAGATTGAGATAGCAGATACAAGTGTTGGAAATGGATTTCCTCCGAAGGTTCGCTGGCCTCTCCCTTAGAGATAGGGTGGGAAGTTCAGCCATCCGGGAGGGGCTCAGAGTAGAGCCGCTGCTCCTCCACATTGAAACGAGCCAGTTGAGGTGGTTCGGGCATCTGATAAGGATGCCTCCTGGGTGCCTCCTTGGTGAGGTGTTCCAGGCATGTCCCACCGGGACACACTGGAGAGATTATATCTCTCGGCTGGCCTATGAACGCATTGGTGTTCTCCCAGATAAGCTGGAGGAGGTGGCTGGGGAGAGGGAGGTCTGGGCTTCTCTGCTTAGGCTGCTGCCCTGCAACCTGGCCGCCGTGGATAAGTGGAAGAAGATGGATGGATGGATGGATTTTGCAGAAAAACACAATATTTCTTACATATGCGTAAATATGCTGTACTTTTCGGGGTTTGTGCTATATTTAATAATTTGTAGACCTGTGTGAGCTTTTAGTGATGGAGCCAAAATATGCCTCACAACCTGAAAAGTGCTGTGTACCATTATTACCATGAAACTACACAGTACTTAAAATTACTTTCTTTGTTTCCTAACTAACTTTTTACCCTCTTATTCTAGTGTAACTGCCTTTAAGTATTTGTAGGTAAATTTAACCACAGCGTAATTGGGAATTACGCCCTTAGTTGCAGGCGTTAAACATACTCACCATCTGGGTCACACAGAAGCAGTGTTTAAAGTTGTGGAAAGGGATGTTGTTGTATCTGCGATAGATTTCGAACAGAAACTGCTGCAAGACTTCGGGCTCGATGTTGAAGGTTGGTATAAAGTCTAAATCTGTGTACATGACTTGCAGGAGCACCATAATCTCTGCATCCTCCCACTGCCTGCACATCACCAGAAAAAAAAATCAATAGCCAACCAGTCAACATTTGTCCTTCCACTCGGATTTCCAGGCTAAATGTGACCTGCCAATTTTCAGCTTAACAAAAAACCTTGAATGGTGAAATGTTTTCTAATGGACACACAGATAATGTAAAAGACATAAATTTCCCATTGCTACAAAGTCCAAGAATGGATCTTTCAGCACATCTTTCAAGACAAGATTTTGAGGAAAGACAAGCAGACGATAATTATTCAACACAGAAATGCAGAAGCTGTGGAGTCAGCTGAAGTGTTGAGGAAGGAAAGAGGACAATTATTGAACCATTTAGACATATTCAACCCTCTGATGCCAAAGTTGGAATAGTGAGGACCATAACCATCTGTCATGAAATTCTTTTCTTTTAAAAAAAAAAGGTGAAAGTCTTGCAAATCCAGAAAGAACAAAAAATGTTATTTTGACTGACACAAACAAAAAAATATTCTAGTGCTGTCAGCGTTAATCTCGCTAAAACGAAATTAACGCCATAACCACATTAACGCGTCAGATCTCTGTTAGCGAGTTCGCCCAGTGCCTGTGGCTGCACACCTCATTAATGCTCGTTAACGCGTTAGCGCCGTCCAGCCACACGCATCGGGGTGATCTGCGATAACTCGCTAACAGAGATTTGCCGCGATTAATGCTGACAGCACTAAAATATTCATAAAAACATCAGTTTTCACTATATTTCTCCAAAATTTAGTGCAGGTATAGCGTTATCACCTTTCTGTTTGCTGGGACCCTGTTCCCACATTTGTTTATCTATCTACTGAACATCTACTTTTGCATTTTTGCTTAAAACTCATGTGTTTTTTTCTTTTCAAACACATGTTGGACTGTGCTCACGAGGAGTGGTTGCACTCCTGTGTTGAGAAACATACGAACACACTGAGGGTTTTAGTCTTTTCAGTAAATTTGTTTACAGCAGCAAGAGTGCAGGATCACGTCAGAATTATTCCTGATAATACTGCACTGGCCAACTTGCAAAAAGCACATTTTATCAGGTCTTTAGAGGAATCCTGTAATTTAGCTCCAAGCTTTAGGTGTGTAGGTTGAACTTAACCTCATCGATGCTCCTCTATTGCTGCAGGTTTGCTTTAAAAGCTTTTGGACAAATGAAAAGATAACCGAACCTTAGTGAATGCATGGCGCTCACTTCAAACGCGGTGTGCATATTAAGGCTTTTATAAAGACCTTCTTTTAATTAGCGAGTCCTCATCCAGGCCTATTCATATTGAGATGAGTGTGCGGATCAGAAGAAAAGGCTGAGGGCTTCCATCCTCTTCAGAAACACATCAGATGTGTTTGTTGGGCACGACTGTCATTGGCTGACCGCCTGCCTCACTGTCCACGGAGGAAACAGGTGCGCTCGTTTATTTAGGATCACAAAGACGCATCAGGGTGATGAACACAGATTCAGCAGGTGACATTAAAAGCAATTGGATTCATGCATTTTAAAGCAAAACTTACCAGTTATCAAAGGTTGGCGTCTTCAGGTACTGCCTCACTTCCTCAGATACCTCCAAAGTGCTGCAAAGATTGTGGCATGAGGAGTAAGAATAGCAAATTATTCCAAACATTTTAATGTGAATTTTTACAAACCTCATTTGCAGGAACTTTTCCCGCACATGTTCACACTCTTCCCTGGTTTTACGCAGCGTCCTTTTGTGGTAGAACGGTGAGGGCTTGTGGGTTCCCTCCGAGAGATCTTTGAACAGCCCCAGCCAGCTTAGATGCTCCACACTCTGAAGACAAATGAGCACTGAACACAAACCTACTGGAGCTCACACTACAAATTATTACTGACTTCTTCCTAAGTGATTATTTCCCCAGCCCTGCTGCACTGTGACATCTAATCATAGGGTTCCCCCACCTGCCAAACCCACTTTATCCCCATGTTTGTCTCTAAGTTTTGAATTTAAAAAAACTTCTGGTATTTTTGTTCAGTTATTTGAGGCGGAACAAGCTTAAACAACACAACACTGGATGTGGGAAACTTTGCTGGGATACCTCCAGTTTCTCTCTGAATGAATCCACCTGCTTCTTCATCTCATACACAACTGCAGGCGTCTCGCCAGCCTCAATGAGGATTTTCTTCTCCAGGCCCTGCAGTCTGGGATCAGTGAAGCAACCATTCATGAACTTTTCAGCTGTACGTGTCATGGCTCAGATTCTGGTCTTTAATGCCTGATATGAGACTTTAAAAAGCACACTGATGGTAGCATACCTAAGAGATCTTTACGCATGTTCTCTCCTTTAATACCCAGCCTGCCCCACCTACCTTTTTTCCATGGATGACAGGTCAAATCCTAGTGCACCAGCAAGCTCGGCACCTGAAATGACATAAAAAGATGGAGACTGTCAACAGTTTCCATGTGAACTAGATCACTGCCATTCCCACGATGCCTAATTAAAGATACCTAAGAGCTCACTGTTACAGTCGGCAGCCACCACCTCCAGCTTGTAGCACAGGTTGGGGCTGTTGGGTTCAAGGCTCGGAGAAATGTTGATGATGTTGCCTTTAGGGTTGTACAGTTTCAGGATGTCATGGGGTCCGGCCTCGGCGGCAGAGCGGAACAGATCTAGAAAGACCAGCTTGAGGTTTATTTTATAGAATCACTTGAGGAAATCCAGGAACTGTTATTCAAATGAACAGATATATATAACCACGTCCAAATTACTAACCAACTTTGATATGAATCATTTCATTTAGACTTAGATTTTTTGTCTGTTCTGAGCTATTTTGAAAGTTTTCTTGCATTTTGTTTTCTTCAGGTTATTGGTATAATTTTTGTGCTAACACTTATATAATATTTGTAAAGTGCTCAGTATCTAAACAACCCATTATCGTCAAACAACTGTAACAACCAGCAACACCAACAGTCACCAACAACAATCCACAACCAGCAACAACCAGCAACAATCAGCAACAACCACAACCAACAACCACCAATAACAACAATCAGCAACAACAACCAACTATAACAAAAACCAACATCAACAAACAGTTTATCAGAAAAAAGTAAAATCTACTTAAGAGGGGTGATTTACACAAATTTGGTTAGTGTGGTTGTGCTATACTCATACTTGGGTATTCAATATGAACTTCCATAATCATACAATGTATATTAAACTAAAAGAGCTCTATTATTTATATTCATAGCACTTCATCTAATATTAGTTTATAAATGTTTTAATATACCCAGTTCTCAGAGAATTACAGTACTTAGAGGGCTGAGGGGGGTTTTGCCTTAATGTGCCCCATACACCGTAGTGTCTCAGAAACACGAGCAGCCCCGAACATGATTGGGAGGCATTAGGCACTGCAGGAGTCTCTATTATAATTATCAGTCACAAACGCTGAAAAACACGCATCACACATGTAAAGTTTTCTATAAATGACTGCACTGAAATATTAACCAAAAAAAGATGTAAAGGTAAACATTTTTGACAGTGACTCGATTCTGAGCTTCCCACTGCAGAACTGTTTAGAAAAATCTAGCACAAATTAAGTGGAACGAGTGTCTACAACTATGCAGGTACAACGTTCAGATAATTCAATACAGGAAAGTAAACTTCAAAAACTAGTACAGTAGAAGTTAAATGCAGTCATCTAAATTAAGTAAGAACACTGCTTGCAGTTACAGCCCTGTTCTAATGAGTAAAATCTGCAGTATGTAATGTGCGTGGAGACCATGATGCCAAAGGCTGAAGCTGCTGTGAGAGGTGAGGAGCTGTCAGTGGCAGCTGTATTTGCAGCAAAGACTGCTTTGTCTTATGTTGATCCATTTATCAAATTTGCTTTATTGATTTTAGTCACAAAAGAGTATTTCCTGAACTCTAAGCATAAGAATATTCCACTTTAATTCATTTGTCCAAAACAACACGTTAGAATGCATTTGATCATATGAAACATAAACTTCAGCTTCGGCTCCTACCTTTGACGTCCTGAGCCGGACAATCAACCGGGAACTCCGCCTGCTCCGGTCTCCCGTTCACCGTGAAGTAGATTACTTTTGTTTCCATGTCATGAATCTAAACCCACTGACGCTGCTGTGCGCACTGCTGATCTGGCTCTGATGTCTATCTCCTCTTATTATCTTAATGATAAACACTCCACCCCCTCTCCACCTCCTCCTAAGCTCCTCCTCCTCCCCTGCCTTTGGACTCCAACATTTCTCAGAGCAATAGCCAACTGTCTTCACCCGAAATTTAGATTTTTATGACAATTACAAAGGTTATGAGGTTTTTTTTTTTTTTTTCAAAAAATGATTACAGTAGTGGTTCTCAAATTGCGGGTGACAAATTAAGGGCACAGAGGTGAACATGGTGTTGATTTTTAATACAAATATAATTACAGTTCTACAAGAAAGAGAGAATGGTCTTTATAGAGTCAAACTGAGAATGAGATAACCAATCAGAGTGTTTTTGGCTGATTTTTAAGTGCTGTAGCGAACCTGCTGTTTAGTGCACGTTGTGCCCCTATGCTGTGATGCTGTGTTCATAGGCACATTGCTATGAAAGAGTATTAGGACCATGTTAAGAATTTTATAGAAGGTACAGGAGCCATTGCAGTTGTTTGGTTGAAACAACAACCACAATCTCCCCATTTAGACTTTTATTCTCAAAATACTAATTAAATTTAATGTCGAAATTTCAACTTTAATCCTAATATGGCCATTTTTTTCTAAATGTGAAAACTTTTATATGTGCTTTTTTTGTTTGTTGTTTAAAATTTGACTTTTATATATTTTTAGTTCATATTTTTGTATTTTTGCTTTTATTCGCCACAGTTTTAAGTTTTCTTTCATTTTAATTTTGATATATTTCATTTTTATGTATTTATTTATTGCATTTGTTTTCAAATTTATTCAATTTTCTTTCCAGTTTTTGCACAAATGTGTTTTTCTTTCCTTGAAATATTTATCTTTTTTGTAATTTAAACTTTAAGACTTTGTACCAAAATGTATGAAATCTTATAAAATAAAATATGATGCCTGCACAATGACTTTTTTCAGTTTTACACATTTTTATATTTCAATTCTTAGGATTGGTGATTGGAGCAGGAATTTTTTATCATAATTAAAATGTTATGAGATGTTTCTTATGAATAGAAATGTAGAGGTTCTCAAACTTAAGTAAAGATGCGCACAGCCAGGTGAGACATAAGAAGTGATAATCACATAAGAAAATGAGATGTTGATTTCCCCTAAATATAGCTTCTACTACTACTACTAATGATAATAATAATAATAATAATGATAATAATAATAATAATAATAATAATAATAATAACAACAACAATAATAAAAAAGAAGAAGAAGAATTAACTAAAAACAAGATTTAGCCCAAGATTCTGACTTTAACTTAATTTAATTTCAATTCAATTACTTTTTTTTTTAATTTTCCATTTTTTGTTAAATAAACACGATATAAAATGTTAAATTTAAAGGAATATGTTCAAATTAAATGTACCAGGAACATTTTCTAAAACATTCTTAAAGAGGAATAATTTTAATAAGTACCTTTGTTTTGTTTTACTTTCACTTTCCTTTAATTAAAACATTGTTTAATTTTTTTTACTGAGGTTTTATTTTCTTTCTTTTTTGAGCGTACTAACAAACATACCTCCGCACCTGTAGGTGTCGCTGCACAGAGCGCGGAGCTGCAGACGTGACGCGATTCTCCGGCACTCGTTGGTGTTCAGCGCATGTGCAGCCGGATGTGGGTCATTATCAGCAGCAGCATCGTGGTTTATGGACGGCTAAGTGAGTGTTTGTCTCAGTTTATGTGGCGTTTGTAGCTTCCAACAGCGAAAAATGAGTGAAAGTGGCGCCGAAGCGGCTCCTGCTGCGGCCAAAGAGCTGCTGGCGCTGAATCCTGCACAGGAGTCCGACTTCAGAAAGAAGGTTCAGGAGGTGAAGAAGAAGAAATCAGGCAAGGTGGGTGAGACATGTGGCCTTGAAGGAGACCCGATAGTCTGCAGTTATTTTTCTTTTGTTTACTGTCGCTTAGTTTACTCTAAGACTGCCTATGTCTCTCTCTGTAGTCTGTGTTTAACTCTGGTTCAGGTGCCGTGACATCTTTATAGGCTCGTGGTCTTTACTCTGTCAGTCGGCCCACGTGCAGCGTATTTACTCAGGTTTACAGATGTAAGGCAGGCCCATTTAAAAAAAAGAAGAAGAAATGACATCCTGTTTCAAGTTATTAAGTTTACGGACTGAGAAGAAGATTAATGTTATTACAGTAAAGAAATAAAGAGAACTGGCCCCAAAGAAACGTGACCAAACTGAATGTAAACTGATTTAAACAAGAAAATCTGTAAATGAGGCGAACATCTGTATGTTTAATATATATAAAGTGTATTTATTTTGTACTTTTATTTTGTAGACGTTTTAAAAGCCGGCCTGGGAAAAATAAATCTTTAAAGTTGTTTTTTCTCATAATTTAGTCTGTGCATTATATTGTATTATAAATCACAGGTGAAGGCCCAGCTCTCTGTGTAATGTGGTGATCTGTCTTTCCCCCATCACAGGCAAACCGTCTGACCCCAGGAGTGATTTACGTCAGCCACCTGCCCCGAAACCTGGTGGAGCCTCAGCTCAAATCTTACTTCGGTCAGTTTGGGAAGATCCTGCGGCTGCGGCTGTCCCGCAGTAAGAAGGTAACCCTGAACATGTGGAAACAGACGTGTGAATGTGTGAGGGGCGATCAGAATCTTCAACTGCATCTCTAAAACTTTCACAGCTATTGCAGCGATGTATCACTTCCTTAAAAACTTCACTTGGAGTCTTTTTATTTTTATTTTTGATAAAACTTTAGAGGGAAATGGTCACTGTGAGGCTGATTATAGATTGTGTGGTTTGAGGCCTCATAGCCAGAACAGAAACTTCCAGATAAAAAATCTCAGGTATAACTCACCAGAAAAGGAGCCCACATGTTGCATCTAAGCAAAAAATGACCTTTGAACTATAACTTGGTAAAAAGTTGCAGGGATTTGTCTCCAGTAACTATGTAATAAAACTGACTCCCAACACCTCCGTGTTTAGCAGGAGCAGTCGAGGAACTTCTTGATTGCTATTCTTGAATCCAGCACGCTCTGCACACATTCCGATTTCTTTATTTTGGTTTAAGTAGTCCAGGCAGGAGCCTGTTTGAAGCTCCACTTCTTAAAATCTGGAGTTTTGGCTGAGACTGAAAATGATCTCAGATGTAAAAGTGGTCTGAGGTCAGATAACTGAGCCTAGAGTACTCTGGTACATTAAGCTTATCACCTGCTCTGCCTGTTATCAGAGTGATAAAACCCATGTGCCAACAAACATCTGGAGGGAATGAAAACATCTGAGAGTCTGTGACTGTCAGTTTATTCCTCTCTCTGTTTGTTTGCAGACTGGTAACAGCAAAGGTTACGCTTTCATCGAGTTTGACTGCGATGAAGTGGCGAAGATCGTTGCAGAGACGATGAATAATTACCTGATGGGAGAGAGACTCATCAAATGTGAGTCAAACCTCATCTTTTAGATCCTGATTCACAGGAAGTTTTCCTCTAAGGGTCTTATTTCCTACCTGATGTTTATATAAATGTATACTTTTTTTTCCTCCCAGGTCAGGTGTTTCCTCCCGAGAAGGTGCACGAGAAGCTGTTTGTCGGCTCGGAGCGAGGGTTCAAAAAGCCGACGTATCCCGCGGTAACGCGTTACAACAAGAAGCACACAGAGGAGGAAATTGCAAAAATGACCGGCAAGCTGCTGCGCAAAGAGTCGAGGCTCCGAAAGAGGATTGCAGCATACGGCATCGAGTACGAATTCCCCGGATTCGTAAGTGTTTACACGCTGGAGCGGAAACATTAAACGGATTTAGGTTTTAAAAACTGGAAATGTGCCGTGACATGGCGGCATATTTAAAGGCGTCTGATTTAAGTAATGGATTTCTTCCAACTAAATTCCAAACAGCGTGCAGCTGTGATCTGTTCAGAAGCTTCAGTTTTTACAAAAAAGAAAAAGGATCTTCAGAGAATTACAGCGATTTGGAATACTGCTGATTCCATATAAATTCAACTGAATCTGGAAAGACTTTCCCACCTGTCCCCCTCAGAATCATCTGGTTATTTACAGAAACTTTAGATTATTTAATGAAGCCATGCACACTTTTACCCTCATGCTTTCTTTCCAGTCATTCCCTGCAGGAATCTCCCCACTTCAAATGCAAATTCCACAAACTAAACTCAGGGCTGTTTGTAGCTTAATAAAAAGGTTTTCAAAGTATGAAATCCTGTGATGTGCTGCGATTTAAGCCTGCGGGCTGCTGGGACTTGCAGTAGACTCCCTGCACAGTAAACAGTGAAAACTACAATCAGTGTCTTCATACTCTTTATTCTGTCTGAGCAACAGTCCAGAAAGTCAAAGCAGATTGTCTTTAACGTCAGGCCTCAGTTACTGTGTGCAGTCAGGACTGTTACACTGTCAGCTCGGCTTGGTCAAAAAAAAGTGAATTTTTTTTTTTTTTTTTTTTTGAGATTGTTCTTTCCGAGGTCTTATAAACTTCACCTTCACTGCTCTCTGTGCTCTTCCAGGCGGCTCAGGTTCCTAAGAAGAAGTCATCCTCCGATGCCGGGAACGTATCTTCGTGCACTGACGTAAGTCTTGTTGTCATGTTTGGTTTTATGTCGGGCGCAGAGTGAAAATGGCCCCGGGTCTCTCAGTGGTCTGGGGTCAGATAACTGCGCCTAAAGAACTGCGGTGCGTTAAGCTTATCGCGCGTGTCTGATAGTGCCAGCGTGATAAAACCCATGTACCAACATTTAAGCCTCTTACTTAAAATAGATGCATTTAACAACAAAATCTGCAAAAAAAGGATTGATATCATCCAGAGAGACAGAAGAAAGGTGTTGAATTTGATGCCTGAGCTTCATGCTGTACTTCCATGCAGTACTGGTTTTTACCACAAGGTGGAGCAGTGAGTCAGTGTAATCTTTGCTCTTCTTTAGGACAGCACACCTGTCTGCACACCCTCTTTCCTCGAGAGAAGGAAGTCCACGGCGGCGGAAAATGATGCTGATGATGAGATCATCATCAAGATGCCAGCTGTAGACAAAGAGGAAGACTCTGAGGAGGAAGACTCTGAGGAGGAAGAGGAAGAAGGGAGTGACGATGAGGAGGAAGAGGGAAGCGAGGAGGACTCTGAGGAGGAAGCAGAGTGAAAGTCCTGAGTTTTGTTGTGGACTCTGAGAGCAGAGAAACGAACGTCAGGATCCTGAACTGAATCGTTCTGTGTTCAGAAATCGATGGGACATGTTTGTGTGACGGACACCGCTGAAGGCGAGCTGCGGCCGCGCGTGTACGACACACGAGGCTGTGTTTAGATTTTTTTGCTTCGTCTAAAAATGTGTAAACTATAATTCTTCAACAATAAATGTAAATATGGAAGGAAAGCAGGCGGGAAGGTAGATCGCTTCACATTTCAGCCACAGACTGTATTTAAAAGATGGTCGCAACCAAAGGGGCGTCACCTTTGTTGAGGATACCTGCCACCATTTACTTTTCAAATTCTGAAGTGTGTGTGTGTGTGTGTGTGTGTGTGTGTGTGTGTGTGTGTGTGTGTTGAATACACTTTAACTGCCGTGTATTCATCAGACCTCTGATAACTGAGGTAATTTTGATCGCAGCGCATCTGTGAATTTATTAAATATTTTCCCAAATAAAATTAAAAGTTTATATTAAAACCAACCAGAGATTTCCGATTTGTTTTATAGCCTCAGATTTTCCAGTGTTGCACTTTTAGACGTCGTCTAAACGCCCGTTCACCCTTACTGGAGATTTGACTCGGTGGAATTCTACATCATAACCACGAACGCCTCTGAAACCCGACCCTGACTAAATGGCATGTCGACAAAGCTCACGCCTCTTGTGATTGGCCTGTTGAGTACCATCACCTCTCCTGTTTCCAGTTATGTTTTTGGGGCAGTTCTTGAATTTAGCCGTCAGAATAAAATTATTGTGTCAGTATAAGGAAAAATAATCATACGGTCAATATAAGGACCCAAATGTCTGCAAATTCATGGTGGGAGATGGCTGAGTCCTTCAGAATGAGCAAAGAAGTGAAAAAACTAGAGGGACAAATTTAAGAGTGAGAACCTAGAGGAAAAAAATACCTGGCTTTTTGATTGTATCAGCTGTCAAATAAAACGGGGGCATAATCTCACCATAAATGCCGCTGCTAACATAGGCTACATTATTGACTCTGCAAAGACTCATTGCAGAAGTCTAAATCAGGTCTCTGATGAACACTTTTTGAGTGAAAGTTGTTGGAAAAAGGTGCGTCTGTGTTTCCTGAAGTCAACGCACGTGGGGTCAACTTGTGTGTGGACTGTTTTATGGACAAAAAGATGTGACAACATGTACAGGCCAGTGTAGAAACATAAAAATGGAGAATCGGGGTGAATCTGCAGTCCCTCCTGTGTAGCCTCATCTCATTTTAGTCAGTTTAAAATTCAAACTTCTGACTGATAGTCTGGCTCTTTAGGAATTGAGCAAGCATCTGATGCAGCAGAATCATCAGATTATTTAAAAACTAAGTCGACTAATGAGGAAGAGCATGCTTGTTAGTGTGCAGAGTGCTTCAGCATTGACAGATTTCTGCTTTTAAAAATGAATGATGTAAGCGTCTGAATAAACAGAGGGGGCAGAGAATAAGCTGTACTGTAGTGAACTTTTAAAAGAGCTTTGGAAAAACACACAAAAAACTAATTTCTCTGTTGAGTAAAATCTGAAGCTCGCACACTTTGCGGTAGTTTCCCGGGAGAAACCAAAGCTGGAGGCAGTGCAGAGAACCTCAGCAGGGGAAACAGGAGTGCTGAGCTGGTGAAGTTTTGAAGACTGAAAGCTGAAAGTTTTTCTCTGAATCGAGGGGACGATGTGACTGCTCCCTCGTTGACTAACAACTAATGACAAGCATACGTGTGTTTATCTTTGAACTTTATTTAATTCAGCTTAATAAAGTGTGACTTAATAATGCATATGTCTCTTTTTGAAATGAAGCTGTTGAACTGATTTGTTTTTTAAAGGTGTTAAATGTGTTTAGTCTTTCAATTTAAACTTTAAGTCGAAAATTTGCTTTCTTTTTTTATTTTTAAACTGAAAAAAGGGTGTCCCGATAAAACCCTGCAAAACCCCCGCATTATAAATAGAACTTCCCACTTCCTGTTTGACAGGTTGGACCTTCGGTGTGGAGCACTTCTCTGTAACAATATGAAAGTTTTGAGTGTGTGGTTAGTTTTTACAGCGAGAAAAAGCTGGCGAGCGGGGAAAATCCTTGCAGGAGAGATCAGAAACTCCACACAATTCGTTTTATTACCAGTAAAAGGGCTGAAAAAAAAATTCCGTACTTCAGCATAAGTAATGTGACGCTCCTGAACTGGCCTCTGTTTACTATTAATTTACAGGAAATCTGAGAAATGCAACTGACTCAGTCTTTGTTTTTTCTGTAAAACATTTCTCTAAACTTTCTATGAGTAACAGCTGTTACACAGTTGTAAGTATGATTTGGTTCCTGAAAAAAATTGCAGCAATCGTTAAGTCCTGTTGGGTAAAACTAAACGACGCCACTTGATACTGATGCTCACCCGTAGAGACGATCCATACCAATGCTGGGATTGGTATCAGATCGATAATCTGGCTCTATCCTCCAAGTTCAGCATGTAGCCCACTGAATTGTTTTTTTTTTTTACAAATTAAAAACTGTACTTCAAACATGCACAATAAAAAAATCTCTGAATCTTTTTGCGTTGAAAGTCACATCTTTTAATAATAGCCTACAACACATTTAAACAACAGAAGTTGACCCAAAGACAGGCACGTATACCTTCCTCTTCTCAAAACAAAACCGAAAGGTGTGTTAACTTATTATTGTGGAAAATGAAAGTGATTTGGTGGTAATTGAAATGTGTTCAGAATTTGGTGAACTGAGATTGATCTCTTAAGCTATGAAACACTGCTCTCCCTTACATAAGCTGCCTTTATAGGTTAAAAGTATCAGTATCGGTATTGATATCAGCAATACCTCCCCTGTATTTACCGGGTGTTTTTGACCTTTCAGACGGGGAATGTAGACTATTAAAACATTCCTCTTTCCGAAGAGTTTAGAAGAAGGTCTTGTATAGAGGTTATCCTGCCTGTAAACACAATAGCTCAAAAAGTTTTGAATCAATTCCAACAAAACTTTGCAGGGGTGTAGACCAGCGGTCCCCAACCAGATCGGTTTAATGTCAGACAATATTTTCACAGACCGGCCTTTAAGCTGTCACGGATAAACAACAAAATAAAATGATACGATCAAGACAAAAACTGTGGTGTTTTGTAAATACAATAATAAACGTGAATTCACTGTGTAATTGTGTAACTTTATTAGCAGAGTCCTCCGAAAATGCTGCAACAACATTAAGAGCAACATCCTCCGCTCTGCCCCTTAATGCCCTCTGGTCACTATGGTAATGCGTAAATATTTCTTTCAAAATAAGACGCACAACTACAACATGGGAAAAGATCCAGGGAAACCGAGTTAACGATAAAAACCCTGAAAACCATGAATTTCACACCTGAGCCTCAACTCTCGTGGCCCGGTACCAGTTCGTGACCCGGGGGTTGGGGACCGCTGGGGTAGAGTGCAGTGATGTTAACAGTCTAATAAAATTTGGCCTACATCTACTGAGGTCTTGAAGGTCAGCAGATTGATCTTAGTGTCAAAGTGCTCTGTAGACTTAAACCTATGATTCTTCCTGCCTTTGTGTTAGGGAAAATATTCTAAAACACTTCTTCAGTAAAGACTCAGAGAAACACACAGAACTTCTTGCTAGCAAGGGCAGCCTCCAGACTGAGACTCGCGCTGAGCACTGCCCCTGGTCTTTATTTTATACTCCATTGAACGTGTGTACGTGTGTGTGTGTGTGTGTGTCCTGCTGATCAAAGGGTCATAAAAGGTACATCCTTGGTCAGGAGAAGGGTGAGGAAGTCCAGCAGTTAAAGCACTTAGACTAAAACAAACGTAACTACGTTAATCCTGCCATAAAACAATAAAACCAGGTACAAGCTCTCTCGTTCTCCCAGGACGTGGGGGTGCATTCCTGGGGTGCACGCCAAGCCTGCAGCCTGCTAGAGATCACACACAATTAATTATATGCCTCTAAGTATACATGGTTGAATATTTCCTAATACAAATAACTACATGCAGTATTCTACCATATGCAAACTTATATCACTAAAAGATTATACTGACTACTAAATACAATTTTCCATTGACACTTTGTCTGTATTAACAACATATAGGCATGTAGGGGATGACATACGGGGATTCTAAGTATCTTCCTCTGGAGGTCAACCAGGGTCAAACTTTCATAAAATGTCTATTATCTTTAAAATTATGTCTTTTACAATTCTACTGCCTTTGTTTGTATTGGAAATATTTATGAAATGATGCTGTTATGCCTGGGCTGAGGTAATAAGGTAATAGGCTTCGTCTGGCCACGAAACTGCTTGTCAGTCATCTATCCCAACAAAAACTATACAGAACGAAGATCAGTGATCACAGGGTGGGTGGAAGACGCGATGAAGCACCTCGTGATAACACCAAAATAAGATAAGATAGAACTTTATTAATCCCTCGGGTGGGTTCCTCTGGGAAATTCGATAATTCGAAAATGTGCAAAGGATGAAAAAAATGACGGGAAACCGTGCAAAGTTGTGCAGTTTATGAAGACGTGCCAAACGTTTTTGTCTAACCTCACACCTCCGTTTAATTGTCTTTGTGACCATTTGACCTTTGACCCTACAAATGTCACATACTCCATTACACATAATACGCATTGCAAAACCTGCATAACTATTAACAAGTCAGCCATATTCTTGTGAATCAGAAATAGCAAAGAACTGTTAGAGACATGCGTCATTACTTTAAAATGGTCATCAAAGCGAATTTAGGGGAAGTCCCGATGACGTCTACCGCATCTCATAAGAGGAAGCGGAAGATGCACCATGCCTGGGCACCATGCGTCTAAAATCAGTTTTGTCATCTCGATTTATAGGAAACATCCTCACAAAAATGGCTATTCTGCTTGGACTTTTTTCTGCTCTCCTGTTTGGTAAGCTTTATATATTTTTATGCAAAGCCTGTGTGTTTACATTAAAGAAACAAAGTCAGCTGGTTTCTGTGGGATTGGGTTTGAAACTCATATTAAACATGGCTGTTTGTTGCATCATCGAAAAGTCCAATACCGGTGTTTGAGACTCATTAACTGCTTTCCTTTTTTTTTTTTTTTTTACATTTTAGTGTCTGAAGCCATATTTGTGTACAATGTCAACTCAACCATCATGGACTCAGCACTCCTGGGATGTAGCGTGCCAGTTAAAACAGACTTGAAAAATCTTCGCTTTTACTGGCAGGATGAAAGGAAGGCTGTTTTGTACTCTTTCAATAAAGGAAAGACAATGTTCACGCATGTAAAAGACCCTTATCTGAACAGGACCGCGGCCTTCACCCAGGAAATGACGAAAGGAAATATTTCAGTCCTAGTCAAGAATTTGACTCTTGGAGATAATGGGAGGATATTTGAAGCTTACGCTGCAGTTTTTAATGGTTCGGAGACAGTGATGCAGACCTCAAAAGTTTGCCATGCAAATTTGTATGTAACAGGTAAGAGAGGAAGTTGGCTTTGCTGATGTTTATGTTTTATGAAGAAGTGAGTATACCAGCGAAATTTCTGAAAAAGGCTTTTTTGAGTTAACACTCAAAGTTCACACTAAATATGCATAAGTTGTTTGGGATTAAAGAGAAGATATGTGAACTCTTTTCTTTTTGTGAATTTCACTTTAGTTAGAGCACATGATTTTAAATCATAATGGATTGCATAACTAAAGACGCAACTTCCCATGTAATTTATTTTTAACTCACTACATGTAAGAGTTATCTGACCCAGCCCTGGTCATGAAGTAAAAGTGACCTTACAGTTGGGATTCTCTAAAGTTAATTTATTTTAACATAAACCTTCGAACTAATTTTGCGTTTTTTTTTTTTTACATTTGGCTAACTACCTGCTAGCTAAAGATATAAGATATAAAATAAAGAAAAAAATTAGAGATTTAGCTGATTTTGAAATATGTTATTAGCTGTGGAATACAACAGGCTAGCTGTTAGCTTTGGATAAAACTGGGTTTATGGTTAGCTTTAACGATCAGAAGAAATTACTTCTACTGATTTAAAGGTATTAGTGGATGGATATTATTAGCCATGACCATGCAAACTATAGTTGATCACAGAGGGTTTTGGGAGCCGGTTGGGGAATAAACGCTTTTCTCTAGCAACAGATCGGTTGCTAGGGAAAGATTCAGGTCACTGATTGGTCGGTAGGCCTGTGTGACTTTAGCAGTCATTTTCCCAGCAACTACCACCAACCAGTCAGGAATTATTCATTTCCCCTCATGACCAGTCTCGATGTCAGACAAGTTAATGTCATCACGTGTCTGCAAAACCTCAGTAGGTAGAATGATGGTATCAGTTTGATTAATCTAACTCTCACTCGAAACCGAACAAGCATTCTTAAAGATGAAAGGGACTTTTTTTTAAATTGACTTTAACATTCTTCCCCTCTCTCCTCAGTGCCTTACAAGCACCTCAAGCTGGCTGTAAACACTAAAACAATGACTTCAGTGTGCACGCTGCATGGTGTATTTCCAGCTCCTGAGATACGCTGGACCATCCACTACAACCACTCTGAATCCTTGGTTGAGTCGAAGCATGTCCACACTAAGACAGAGCAGGATCCTGAAAACTATTTGTACACCTCTAGCAGCACTCTCCACATCCCTGCAGATCATTACCGAGCCATTACCTGTCTGTGCCACAACCCCACTTCAAATACGACTCTGAACGCCACTTATACTTTAAGCAAAGGTAGGTTAAAAGTTCATAATGCCCTGTTTTCAACATGTTGAGTCAGAAAACAGGAAACAGGAAGAGCTTTGTGGATACAGACTGTGTCTTTCTGCTTCTCCAGGTGCAGCAGTGTGGAGTTTACCTGGCCGGACTGCAGGTCTCATAGTGGCTGCTGCAGTTCTTCTAACAGCTCTGCAGCAGCTGTAGTTCACACATGATGTGAGTTGATCGACAGAAGAAGCTTTTTTCAGGTTTATATATGTTTAAAGGACGTGTATGTGTTTCTGTCTCTTGTGTATGTGACACAGCAACATCTTAGTGCCTTTACATTTTGAATACAGGTATTAGAAATAGATTAATCTGTGTATTTTGTCCACCTGAAGATAGAAAAATCTGTTAATTTATTTTCTGTTCCTTTCTCAGGGCCTGGTTTTGGTGGTGGACGACTTCAGCTGGTCTAGGATATTCAAAGTACACCAAAGTTTGTGTGACTTTTCATGTATTTATAAGTGTATTTATGCCACACTACTCCAGTCTTATTGCAAGCCCAAATCAGAGACTTTTGAAAATGCTGCTTATCCAGTTTCAGTCTGGCCTGGACGGGAAAACACAGACTGAGTTTCATGAATCAGAAAAATGAAACCAAAAGATCACACCTAGGATCAGGTTCCCTGTGTGGTTTCATCCATTTCGTGTCAGTAGTTACTTCAGGATTTCATAAAAGGAACAATTGCGCACACATGTGGGTCAAAAACCTTGAGGTGGATAATAATAGTCCTGCTAGTTTTGTGTTCAGTGAAGGGAGTGCGGGCAGAAGATGAAAGGAGTAGAGATTGTGAAGGTGGATGAGTTTAAATGTTTGGGCTCGACCTTCCAAATAGACAGAGCAGACGAGACGTGAAGAAAAGAAACAGAGGAAGACCTCGGAGATTCATGGATGTAGTGAAGGACTGGTGATGGGGGAGGGTGCTGGGAGTGATCTGTTTTGAAAAGCAGCAGAAATCTCCTTTTAAACTTGTTTGGTTTTTTTAGCACTATGATTGTGAAGCACTTTGTTATATTTATCTATATGAATAAAATGTTATTTTACTTATGCTTCTGTTTCTTATTTTACAGTTTTGCCATTAAAGTTTAAAGGTTTTTTAGTTCTTCCTGATATTTCCTGGTGGTTCCTGTAAAGTTTTGGAAATCCATTCAGATTATGCTGATGGCATAGTGAACTACACTCACCAGCCTTATTGTGATTGGCTCATAACTTTGTGGCAAGATGTAAACATAATGGTCTCCCCCTGCAACCCATAATAATGGCAGAGGAGAGCGCTGGACTGCAAACAACAAAGCACCTTTACAACCTTACTTTTTATGCTGCTGGGTGGCTTCATTTACAATAATACATGTTTTTTAGTATATTTATGTTTTATATTATAAGCTGAAAAATGTTTTATTCAGACTTCAAGAGAAATATGGTGAAGGACCCCCCCACCCCCCCCTTTTGACTCCACCCTGCAGGCTGTACAGAAAGCAGCCCTCAGTCATCAGTTGTGTGACCAAAATACAAAACACTCTATTTTTTTTTTCAGTGTGAACCAAAATAAGCGACTGAGTCCATGAAATCAGAAGGAAAGAGATTACAGAGGTCAAGATGACCAAAGCTTATCGCCATCTGGTGGAGAGAAAGCAGATTTAAGTCACGTCCACACTGGCTTCAGTTTACTGATCTTGAAGATATGTCCATGTTTTTTGCTGTTTGTGGATGTTATTATTCATGAACATGATTAATAACCCACCATGAATTTATCAACCAACCTTCTGCATCTTTTCATAGATTTTACAGGACCTGATTAAACTGATTGAGGCTAATGGTGCGGATAATCAGAAATCAGAAATCAGAAATCAGAATGGGTTTATTGCCAGATGTTGAGGTTTACAACATTAGGAAATTGCTGCGGTGCTTCAGTGCAGACAATAAGAATTAAAGTGCTATGTAGAAAGAAAGATATGTGCATGAGATATACATGAGATATATACATGAGAATAAGAATTATGAGTGCTACGTAGAAAGATATATACATGAGTGCAGGTGGTGATCAGTGCCAGACATGAAATGATGCAGTGACACAGCGTAGGGTCATATGTTAGTGGCGGGGACAATCATGTGGTTATTGTTCATGTGTCCAACAGCAGAGGGGAAGAAACTGTTCTTGTGGTGAGAGGTTTTGGTGCGAATGGACCGGAGCCTCCTGCCTGAGGGGAGCAGGTCAAACAGACTGTGTCCAGGGTGAGAAGGGTCAGCTGAGATCCGGGCTGCACGCCGCAGTGTCCTGGAGGTGTACAGGTCCTGCAGAGATGGGAGTCTGCAGCCAATCACCTTCTCAGCAGAGCGCACAACACGCTGCAGTCTCTGTTTGTCCCTGATAGTGGCTCCAGCGTACCACACGGTGATGGAGGAGGTGAGGATGGACTCGATGATTGCAGTGTAGAATTGCATCATCGTCCGTGTTGGCAGGTTGAATTTCTTCAGCTGCCTCAGGAAGTACATCCTCTGCTGGGCTTTCTTGATGACGGAGGTGATGGTGGGCTCCCACTTCAGGTCCTGGGTGATGGTGGTACCCAGGAAGCGGAATGAGTCCACAGAGGTGATGGGGGTGTCAGTCAGGATGATGGGGGGGAGTGGGGCTGTGTGCTTCCTGAAGTCCACAATAATCTCCACTGTCTTCTGGGCATTCAGCACCAGGTTGTTGTGGCTGCACCAAGACACCAGACGTTCAACCTCTCTCCTGTAGGCAGACTCGTCCCCGTCCGAGATGAGCCCAATGACGGTGGTGTCATCTGCAAACTTGATTAGCTTGACAGACTGGTGGGTGGAGGTGCAGCAGTTGGTGTACAGGGAGAAGAGCAGATCTGTGTGAAATATGCGTCTCTCTCTCTTTAATATTGCAGTCTTCTGATCTTATTGTAATTTCTCTGTAGTTATTATTACATAAATAAACTTCTCTTTTAGCACAATTTTCAGATATTTCATGAATCTAAATATTTTTTTCATCTTTTTGCACAAAAATCTTGAAGACTTCCACATCTGTAAACCAGATGTTTGTTCACATTTAGCTTGAAACTGAAGCATGGAAGTAATTTGTTGTTGATCAAAGTATTATGGAGTTACTGGTTCATCAGTGTTTTGATGTTAAAATAATACAAGCGTACTGGATTACAGAAAGCACAATTTGTGGGGGTTTTAGCTTATTTTACATGATTGAAAACTGTGATTAATTTTGCATTAGAATATTTTAGAGTAGCCATCACAAATAAAGGACAAGGTACAGGTGTGAGAAACCCAAACAGCCATTAAAATAAAGTAGCTCGGTCACTTGTGAGTTAAAAAAACTGGTTTATTGGATTATTTCTTCAGTAATTGTAGGTTATAGTTCTCCTCGGATCAACTTTTTTTTTATTGGTATTTATGAGCCTGTTTGAGCTGGGCGTATTGATTTAGTCATGACACGACAGGAAAATCAAATTAATCAATTATATTTTCAGCTCATTTTGGTTGATCTACTGAAGATGACACCACTTAGGACACAAATGTGGGACCCAAACCCTGCAAGAGACACCGAATCTCCTCACTGTAGGGTTAAAAGTTCAAGTTTTTCCTTTAATTTGTCCCTCGTCTGCAGCTGCGAGGTAAATTGGGAAAAATGAAGAGTGTTTTTAAGATGCCGCCTTTGTGGCTGCTTTAATGAAGTGTGTGTCTCTAAGGGTCCTACAGGGTTAAGCCCATGTTTGTCAAACAATGTGAGAGAAAAGGTGCTGCTGCACAAGTGGCATCAGTGGTATTTGGTGTGTTTTTACATACGTGTGTGTGTGATGGGTTCAGACGCCTGACCTTCTGGGTGGGGGGTGGAGGGTGAAGCCAGCCAGGACTTAAAGCTGTTGGACAGACGGGCTCACAGGGAACAGAGCGGGAAACAGTCGAACAAGCTAAGCAAACAAGGAGAGGATTTTCCGCTCGGCCTGATCGTGTGTGGACACATGACGCCGCTGGAATCACGCTCAAAGGTCGGAGGTCAGACTTTAGCAAATACCAAACTAGTAAAGACCTCATGTGTTCAGTCAATGACATTTCCATTCATTTAGATCATTATTTCGTCTCCACAGTGAGTGGAGGGCGACATGCTGAAGAATCACGACACCGAAAGACCTGAAATATGTTCAATGCAGTTCCTTTTAGACACGAATGATTGTTTCAAAGTAGGTCTGAGTGTTTTCTGTGTCATTCTTTAAAATTGAAACGCATCCGTGCATCACTGAATTAATTCAAGCTGGCTTGTGTTTACTTTTTATGGACATTTGTTACATATATGTAGAGTTTCTTTGGCATTCTTTCAGTTTTATTTAGTTTTTTTCATCTGTCTGGAACAACAACATGAATACTTCAGTAGCAAACAATCCCCTGGCATTTATTTTGAAACTTCAGTTGCTGTTAGCCAACTAGCATGCACTAGTTTGCTCTGATTTCTCCTCCTTTCCCCTCTAATATGATCAGAATTTATAAAATAAAAATTGTATGGCATTCATTAAGACTTAAAATTAATGACTGAGCAGGAAATAACTGAGGTTATAAGCTGGGTGAGAAGGAGGTACATTTTTTTCAGACTCCCATAGAATCAGACAGAAACGCCCCCTGCTGGTCATTGGAAACACTGCAAGTCTAAAGCATTGGTTTCACTTTTCAGACCCAAAGACGCTGCAGACCTCTGGTTTCAAAAAGCTGAGAGCCAAAACGCTCAGCCTTCAAATGCACAACCTCACAAACCATTCGGTGATGTCACACAGGTTACATCTTTTAAATACAGGCTATGACAAACACTTTATTCAGTTTCAGACTTGCATGTTTCTGCAGTTTCCCTGAAAATGTTCTTTATCAGTTAGATCCAAACTAATTTAGAACAATCAACTGATCATTAAATGAAAAAGTCAATTTATGGGGCCAAACTCCCAGCATGCACTCAGGTAGTGCAGCCATTCTCGGGAGCCTCTTGTTCCTGGTTCCCATGTCTCTGCTGGGATTAATCCCTGAACCACAGGTGTGATAATCCCAAACAGAATGGCCCTGCTGAACACAGGGACTGACGGTGCTCAGGCCCCAGTCTGCTTTGATCAGAGCCAGCAGTAGCTGTTCCCGTCGGTCCACAAACGGAGCCGGGAACGCCAAAGATACAAGAGGGCTAAACGACCCAACAGGGATCCTCTGTGACAGACACTGAGGGATGGAGGTGTTGGACAAACTCAGGACAAACATCACCCTGAACAGATTTAGCAGCAGGAAACACAGTAGAAGAAGCTTTGCACAGCGACCAGGACACTGATGATGAGTTTAAATCAGAGAGAAGAGTCTTTGATAGTTTTTATCTGTCACGGTGCTGAGGAGACCAGTCTGAAGGTCTGCTACTCGGTGTGGGCTTAAATGGGAAGAGGTTCATCAAGCTACAAAAAGAAAACTGTGTCTACAAAGTCTGAAATGCTCTGAACGTGGACAACACGTCCTCTGGACCCTGCCTCTCTGATAGTAATGGGTTGCATCAGTGCCTGTGGAGTTGGTAGGTTGCACATCTGGAAAAAGACCATCAGTGCTGAAAGACACGTCCCATTGAGAAGACATGTTTTCAGGGAAGGTATGGCATATTTCAGCAAGACAGTGCTAAACCACATACTGCATCTATTCCAGCAGCATGGCTTCACAATAAGAGTCTGAAAACATTTTGAAGCTTCATAAAATGACTCAGTGGGCCCAGCAGCTCGAATCCTCAATCACCCAAAACGTCAGCAGCCACAGCAGCTGTGATGTCATGCACGGGTTTCTGGACTCCACATTCAGAAGCCTCAATAGTAGCATTTTGTTGCTATTGATTGCTAAATACAGATAATTAATAAACAGATAATTATTATTGACCAAAAACAACACTGATAACATGGCAGCAGCCATAAAGCTAAATTCAGTGAAATTAACATGTTTTTTTATGCTCAGATCTAACCTGCTGCTAAGAAACTGATTTTGTACTCTATGTTGTGTTAGCTGTAATCAGACTGTCTGTCAGTAATTTATCACAGAGGTTTTTTTTAACAGAAAATTTTCCTTTTTGCATTTTTTCTACTCGATAGCACAAACTAACATTTCACATATGTCCAGATTTTTTTTTACTGTTTTGCTTCTTTTGAAATGTGTCCACATCCTCATAGTTCCCAGTTTCCACAGACTGTCTGTTAATCAGGGTTTTCTCTCCATTCTTCTTGAGTTTTTTTTACCTTTACCTTTCCTTAGAAACCACAATGAGATGCCTGTAGTTGTGAACTCCGGCTGTATCGATTAGCTTCACCTTAGCGAACTACAGCAGCCGATAACAAGTGCTCAAATTATCCCGAGGCATAAAGAAATCTTATATTTTATGCACTCAGTTCTCAGAGCTGCTCCAACATAAAATACTTCTCCAAAGAAAGTCAGGAAAACGTCTTGCAGCAATTTAGAGAAATCATGATGTCATTAGGGGTACGATTTTGGGTGGTTTTACCAAAATATCCCCAGCGTTACCTCCACATGTTGCAGTGCTGGTGAAACATGTGCATTAGTCAGTAAGATCAGAAAACATCCACATAAAAGCCATCCTGTTCTCTTCCACATATCGTGGCTCTGAACATTTTTATTCATAAAATGTGTTTATTCTCTTTCGTTTGTGCTTCAAGATGATTGGGATCCAATCAGACGAGGACCAGGAGTGTTTCTGATTTACAGCAAAGACACTGATTGCACTTTGGAGCTCCTACACAGCATTGAACCAAGTCCAGGTCTTGATGGCAGATGGAAACCCCTCAGGGAGAGGAGGACAAGATCACGGAGCGACAAAAAAGCCCAAGAAAGATAATAAAAATTATAGATAAAGGGTAGAAAACATTCAAATTTCATTCCAGAGTAAATGTACAAATCAGAAAGAAAAAATGAAGAAGATGAAGATCATCTCCATACCGCTCGAATGTTATGGCAAAGAGTGACCAGCTGAATCTTACGTAAATTATCAAATAATCAACAAGGCTGCGGGTGGAAGTTATCCATTGATTTCTTATCTGTCTGTGTTTCGTTGCTGTGGATAGATATAGTTACAGTTTTATTCATAATCTGATTTGTTTTGTTTCATAAATGGACCCAAAAAGTCAATATCTAAACAAAAGCATCACAGAAGCTGATCTAAAGTTTAGTAAAATAAGTAAAAGAGGCAAAAGAAAATCATCCCAAGTTGAACAGACTGATCCCGAAACCCTCAGAGATCAACGTCCTTCGAGGATTTAAAAAAAAACTACTTCAGGACTAATCAGAAAATTATTTTAACCCAGAGGAAGCCACAGCCAGAAGATGAAGCCGGTATTAAAAGTTTGCTCCTGTGAAGGAGCCGTCTCATATGAACTGACTTGTTCGGAGTAACCATCCATCCCACACGGCTTAAATGAGTTTTTCAACCCTGAAAATCTGGCTAGCTCCTATTACGAGGTTACGAGGGATCAGAAATGCCAGAAAAATTGCATTTCATCCCACTGATATGTACTTCAAATATATTCACGCACTCAGTATGAAGGTACCGTTTTGCCTAGTTTCATTAATGCTTTTTTTTCTTTACTTTTTTTTAAAGCTCTTCTCAGATTTGTCTCATTTTATGTAGAACGGCTCAATTTGTTTGATCCGCCGTCCATCCTATGTTAACCAAGGATGTGCATGACTCTTATGAGTGTTTATAAAAGTTAAATGAATAATTTTTGAAAGAGAATCTTCCATAAAAATATTTAGAAATAAAGATTTAGTTTGCAGGACTTTAAAAACCGAATAGTTGACAAGATAGTGCACCTGTTTCTCCACTGGAGGGCAGCCTTTACCAGCGAATTCCCAGTTGTGTGTGGTTGTGTGTGTGTGTGTGTGTGTGTGTGTGTGTGTGTGTGTGTGTGTGTGTGTGTGTGTGTGTGTGTGTTGATGAGAAGTCCTCTGCTCTAACTTTCCCACTCTGAAGTCCCGTTATGAGATCTTTGATTTGCAGATGTGTTGCTACCTGCTATCATTGTTTGTGTTGTCACTCAGATGTGGGTGAGCTATGTCCTGCAGTGACCAGACACGTACGCACACACACACACACACACACACACACACACACACACACACACACACACACACACACACACACACACACACAGAGTGAAACAAAAATACACAGTGAAACACACATGCTGTGGAGACTTTGTGGTAATATACCCTCCCTGTTGTCCTGTCAGGTTGCGTTTCACACTGTCAGGGTCACCCACCGTGTCCCGGGCTAAGCCTCGTCTCCCTTTGATTCACTCACACACACACACACACACACACACACACACACACACACACACACACACACACACACACACACACACACACACACACACAGAGTGACACTGCAATCAGATTAAATGTAAAACGCATGTGCTCCACATCAAAGCGCAGCCGACTGTGCGTGTCCTTTGCCATGTGTTCGTCAACAATCGCACAACATTCAGAGAAACTCAGACTCAGCAATGATTCATTTTCTTCTTTCTTTTTCGACGTGTCAACACCTTCTCAGATCTCCGGAGGAGGAGGAGGGCCCGGCTCCATCGAGTTACGGCCCAGGTTATAATAAATCAGAAAGAAATGATTAAAAAGGACTTAAAGCCCCTCTCGGTGGACTCTATCTGAGAGCAGTGGGGTTACCACACAAACAGAGCGCGGGCCTCAGCGCCGGCCGGCCCCGCTGCCCCGGGATCTGCCCGCTGACCTTTGTATGAATAGAGGAAGATATTGACTGACAGTGCGGCCTGAATAGGAAGCCTGGTTAGCTCCCAGTTGAGCAGAGGGGTAAGTTGATATCCTCGTGTTCCCCCACTGCTTGAGTAAACACCTCAGCCTCAGAGCAAAAACTGCAACAGTGACGAAGAGGTCAGGCCTGCAGACCCTCCTCCTCCTCCTCCCCGCTCGGTCACAAGGCCAAATCGATGCATCTGACCCCGCTTTTCTTCAGCAAATGAACTCTCACCCTGAGTCTAACAAAGAGAGAGAGCGAGATAGGACTTTGTTTTTGGTGTGCACAAACAGAGCTGTCCACTCGAGGGTCCGTGTTAGCGGTGTGTGCCGAGAGAGTGAGATGGATGTGCCCATTGGAGCACTAAGTGGGCCTAAAAGTGAGGTCTGTGTGTGAGTGTGTGTGTGTGTACGCTGAAGGTGTGTTACTCCAGCTCTGTGGGCCTCAAACTTATTCTAGCAGGCGACGCACTAATTTAGTTCAGTTTTATACCTACAATAGAGAGAAAATCCCAACAATCAGGCGGGCCCCTTTGAGCAAATACTTGGTAACAGCGGGAAGGAAAAACTCCCTTTTTACAAGAAGAAACCTTGAGCATAACCAGGCTCAGGGAGGGCCAGTTTTACTTCCTGTTTTTCCCTACTCTCTGAATGTCTTCACCTCTTCTTTGCTTTTAATTGTACCTTGTTCCCTACCTGTGTCTTTATTAAAGTGTTTTGATGAGCTCCCTCGGCTTGTTTTTCAGTTTATCTGTTTGAACTTTGCTGTCAGCTGAATTAAAAGGCTTGATTTTTAATATTTCGCCTGCTTGAGCTCTTCATTTAAATCCTATCTATACCTTCACCTGGACCTTTAGTCTAGAGGTGCAACTGTACATCTACAAAAAAGTTATTATCTGCTCCCTAAAACACTGGGAACTCAGACTCTTTACTGGGATGCAGACTTTTAGGATCTTGCAGGAGTGTACGAGCACAGCACTTCTATCGCATATGCAGGTGCACGACCATTTTACACTCGACTCTAATACACAGGGATCCTACACGAGTGCAAACCTTGGAGTAATGTGATCTTTTGTCTATGGACCAAAAGAGCAAAAGATGATTTGCTAAGCCCGGCGTTCAGTGTGTTACACTCGTCCAGTAACAAAGCTGCAAAGGCAAGCACGACTTTCTCGAGATCTGATGGAAAAAAAGGATTTTAATCTGTTTTGCACAAACAAAGCTGTCCTCCAACATCCACTCGAGGGTGAGAGTGTGTCTTGAGCTGGGTAAAAACACGGTAACCACAATATTTATTTGCTTATCAAGTGTCCCTGTATGAAGTTAAACAGGAAAAAGTGAAAGAATAATAATAACCAGTTTGGTAGCCAGCTCAAAACTTTACTAACAGCTGTGACGGATCTTCAAAACACGAGGACAACGGCTCTCTAACAAATGACAGATCGTTAAAGGTGTGACTGTGTGTGAGACGGGACACCTTTCTCAGGTGTAGGCGGTTAGGTCCTGACGATCCTCTCTCTGTGAAGTCACAAAGCACGGCTGTGCCTCCCACTTCAGAGATGCACATGTGGATCGCATGAAGCTGCAGGTATTTAATAAACTCACCAAGCACATTTTCAGACCCAGGAGTCACGTTTTTAATTCATATGGATATTTACGGAGCAGTGTTGATGGCAAACAAACTCTAGCTTCATGTTTTGCCTCTCCACCACCCCACTCTGTCACTACTGCTGACCATTACTGTAGCTATTATTATCATCTGCTCTTACAAAGATTTGTTCCCTTCCTGCTGAAAATGAAATTTATTCTCTGATCCTCAAAAAAAATATCAGACCCAGATTCTGAAGTAAATTAAGAGTCTTCATTGTATTAGGTTGTGAAATAACATATTTTAGTGATGTCAAAGCATTTTATCTTAGTGTTTCACCCTCGCCTGCACCTTCCTGCCTCTGTGACCTTGACTCAAAAAATACAGGAAAAGTGTATCAAGATTATACTTTTCTTCCTCCCTTCTCAGCTCCTCATAGTCTCTGCTTTGGTTCTATTTATGTGTGTCTGCTTCTACCTCTGCAGGCCTGTGTGAGAGCTTGCAGCACCGAAACCTCACAGCCATGAGAAAGTAGCCATACGTCGCCTGTTCCCATCACTCAGCGGCAGCGTTAAGGAGCTGGGAGCAGGGAGAGGCATCATTCCCATCTGATCCCTGCAGGGAGGGAAGAGGACACAGAGAACAAGAGGAAACTGGGCTGAAAACTCATGTTAACAGGTGGGAACTGAGGCAATTTCACAGCAGGGGGGGTGTTTGTGAAACCGGCAACTGACAACAGTGAACCAAGTGAAAAGGCTGTAATAGCTTTAATGTAGTAAAAGCCTATTGATCTGTGAAACAGAGTAAAATCTGGGCCTTTCATAGCTCTAATTTTAGGGCAGTCCTGAATGCCTCATAGCTTCAGTGCTTTGGCTGTTTATATGGTAATCAGCATTTTAAGGCCACAGACATCCCAAACAGCCCATGAAATAAGCAAGTAGAAATAGTACTCCAACAGTATTTAGCATGAAAATTAATTAACTGTGCCAGAATCGCAACACTGAACCAAAGTATGGCCACTGTGCTAACACCGAGCCAGCAATCAGCCAACGTTTAGCCACAACACAGCAAACTACACCAACGTTCAACCAGCTTAGCCAACCTTGTAGACACAAGGGTTAAACGGTTAAGAAAATGAATGGATAGGCTTCCACCTACAGCCCACCCGGGACTTTGGCTCTTACTCTCCCAAAGGTTGATGACTTGAAATCGGACTTTCATGAACAAATCTACATCAGCTAAAACGAGAGGATAAGGTCCACCTTCCCTGAGCTGGAAAACAGGCTCATGTCACTTCTATGTGTCACACTGCTCAAATGTTGGTCTGAAAATAGAGCCAGACCGTCTCTGAGGGTCACAGGTCAAGGTTGTGGGGGTCAGCTGGTAGCCCAGGGTTTGTGTGTGTGTGTCTGCTGGAGGGACTGAAGCACATCTGTCCAAACAGTTCAGCCTTGGTTAGTGTTTGCTGCTCTGTCCGAGTCCATGAATAACAAAAACACTGCAGTTTACCGGCCTCTGGCAGGGCCGGCTGGGCATCTGTGTGTGTGTGTGTGTGTGTGTGTGTGTGTGTGTGTGTGTGTGTGTGTGTGTGTGAGAAATTTACTGTGTCTAAGGAATGCTTTAAATGTTTGTGTGTAAATGTGGTTTCATAATCAGTGTAGAGGTCAAAAGGTTGAAGAAAGCGGGGGGGGGGGGGGGGAAACCTTGCTCGCTTCACAGCCGCCGGGTGAACGACAAGTGAAGAAGAGGGGAGCAGCCAGGTGGATTTTACCTGACCAGGTGTGACACCCACCCACACATCTCCCCTTGGACTTCTGTGTGTGTGTGTGTGTGTGTGTGTGTGTGTGTGTGTGTGTGTGTGCGCGCGCGCGTGTGTGTGTGCGTGTGTTTGAGCACACATCTTTTTTGTGTATGTGAACAGCAGTAACTTTACAACCTGCAGGCTCGGTCATAAAACAGCAGTAGCAGTAATAGTGGTAGTCACAGTAGTAGCAGTACTAGCAGGAGTGGTAGTCGTGGACTTTTATGGCAGCTTCAGGCTCTTTCAGTCAATAAAGCTGAGCTTAAACACTCCTTTCACAGATAAGTGTTGCTGCCACAAACAAGCTGGATGCATCCTATTAAACCTGCTCCTTCATGTCCAAGTGTACTAGTGCCATCATTTCAGCTTTAAGGTGGATCCATTCAGCTCAATTCCAGCTTAATATTTTTATTCTTGGACTCCACTAGAGTAGCTCTGCATGACTGACAGCTTAAAACCTATATTCTGATCCTTACATGGAGAACAGAGTCTGCATTTGTGACACCCCCTCTGATATCAGCGTGCAGATAGTAAGAGGGTCCAAAGTCTTGGTCTTTATCTGTTGAGCATCAGTAAGAAATACAGATTCCTAGTCAAACTTTATTCTTGCTTTTTTTTTCTTCTATTAACGGCAACTTTAAAACATTTTTATTGTTCTTTAAGAATTAATATATGCTCCTAAAACAGGAAAACTGTTTGTACCTGCGGACTTTATATCAAATCTGATCGCAGGCGAAGCCTTCAGGGCAGCAGCTGGAAGAATAAAACGGTCTTGCACACATCTACATATTATGTTAATGGTATAAAAATTGTAATCTGCCAGATTCTCCTGTGTCTTAATTATAGAGCTGTGACACTGAGACGTGTTAATTTTCCTCCTGGCTTCAAATAAACTTTATTAATGCAGCTCCTTTCCAGTCTTAAAGCTGTTAAACCACACACACACACTGCTGCTGTGAGGTATTCAGTCTGTATTATGTGTTTAATCCCTTATTTTTCTCTTACCAGCTGCTCTGCTGCCAATAGACCTGTACAGTTTTCTGATTGGTCAGGTGCTACAAACCCCGCCTCTTTAATATGGGCTGACGTTCTGGGTTGACCACAACTTCACAATAACTTCACAAACCTATAGGTGGCATTACACTGGCTGCATTCATCTGTTATATGCAGTCTGCTGAAGTTTGGTGAATTACCATCACATATGAACAGAATTATCCCTGTTCAGGAAGCAAAGAGGATAAGGAATGATTAATGATTTAAGACATTATTTTTGTATTATTGTGGGGCTTTGTGGCTTTCTTAAATACACAGTGGCCCAATATGACTCCATCTGAAAGCTGGCACCTGATAAAACTGATGAATTATCTCAGTAGGAATTAATCATTTTCACATTTTCTGACATTTTAATGCAGATGCGTCACCTCTCACTGCCTTAGAGGACATCTTAATGATGGAGAAAGCCTCAAATGTGCACACAAAGAGATCAATAAAACAGTCTTTTAGCTCTGCTAGACCCAGGAAGCAGTAAATACCAGACATGAACTTTGTGTGGGGTGAACATGTGTAACATTGTGTATGTGAGTGTGTGTGTTTGCCCTGTTGACCATGAAATCCTCTGCTTTCTCCCATCTCTATCTCCTCCTCTCCTCTTCCTCCCACTCTCCCTCATATCTCTTTATTATTGAGCTCTTGTAGGAAACATAAATCAGGGAGTTGCAGAAGCAGTAATCTGCATGGGAAGGAAAGATTCCAGCACTGAGGAGGATTGGTCTGAGAAACAGGTGCTGGTTTTACTCTCTGCTTCGGGTCACTGAGGTGAAACAAGCTTGGCAACGTGAAAACCTCCAGTAATAGCTGCAGGATTGTAGGAGGTGATGTGTGCTCAGATTCTTTAAGATCTGTATTTGTGCTGGGGGTTTTTATAGAAAGTAAAGTAGAAAGCTGTGCCTGCTCTGACTCCAGGTCTGTTGCTGTTTGCACTGTAACCCCTGTGATTGATCACAGAAACATTAAAGAAACAGGACCACAATGCCGGTTTAACAATACCCACAATGCTCTGTTAGCATGAAGCACATACAAGACAGTGATAGCATTGTGAAGAGCATCACTGTTCATTGATCCCCCTCAAATATTTATTTAGCTCCTCAGTAAATCGAGGAAGGTTTGATACATGCAGTTTGCTTTGAAAACAGATTAGAAGACACACTCTCAGACAGGTGTGGTTCAGCAGGTAGAGTTCACCTTTTGTTTTTTAAGGAAAATAAATTTTTAAGGAAAAATCCAAATTAAGCATGTATTACATAAGCATTGAACACGCTTTAATCCCAGTCATTTAGTGGTTGCTATATAAAGGACTCAGGAAGGATTATCCCTCATTTTTTCCCACTCCCAATAACAACAGTGAGGAACATTAGCTAACATTACCTTTGAAATCTTCATATAATTAATAGCATTAACAAACACTGACAACTGATGTGGTTTCAGATAGTATTTTGCTAATGCTAGGGTTAGCCAGTTAGCTTTTACATATGGTATCAAGCTATTTGTTTGTATTAGCTTGGAAGCTAATGATAGGTAAAATTAGATTGTAAGCTAATATTTAGCTTGAAAGGTAAATTAGCATTTACCAGATGAAATGAAGCCCTCCTAAACAAATGGCAAAACTGTTCATGTAGCAGCACTTGATAGTAAGAAGACAGTTATGCACTCAAACTAGTGGGTGTAAAAACAGACGTACACAGACATGAAAAATATGTTCATTTGATGACGTTAGAAAATTCATAGCATTAGCCAGTAAAAAAGCATGTTTTTTTTTTTCTAATAAAGGCTAGAGAGGGATTGTTTAGTGCTTCATAATCAAATCCAGCCCTGAGTTATCTTTTTTTCTGTCTACTGTTAGCTAATGTTAGTGTGTCTGTGGACACAGAAGCACACCATAATCAGCAAAATCCTATCATTGGATAGGTTAACAGCTAGCTATAGAGGCTAGTCCGGCTTTCTGACATTTAATTGACTGTCAGATGGACCTAATGTTTTATTCATGAGTATCTGAGTGCATAAACTCATCAGTAAAGTCTTTATTGGGTTCATATCTATGGGAAGCATGGAAAAATTGACTATGCAACAGGTGTCTGGCACTTACGTTTGTGTCCAAGTCATCATAACATATATAATAAACAAGACTTAAAAAAAAACAAAAAAAAAAAACAGATGCTGTTGAGCCATAAAATGCTAAAGACAGCTCAGTTAACAGCCGTGAATGTCATTCATAGCAATTAAGAGAATATTTACCTTTTCCTAGGTCTACAACTGATTTTAAAGTCTTCATGATCCAATCTAAAGTGTAATATAACATTAATGCACCTCTTTCTGTAAGAGTCCTGACATTTCTAAGTAAAACTATAGGAAATATTATATTTACAGTCTGTAACATTACACTATCAGTACCTGAACAGGGTTTAATCAAAGGTGATTTACAGGAGTGTTTATTTTGAC